>NC_134484.1:485348890-485673890 GCF_040206685.1 Ascaphus truei
GACAGTGGACAGGAGGGGGGGGACAGGGGACAGGAGGGGGGGGGGGGACAGTGGACAGGAGGAGGGGGGGGGACAGTGGACAGGAGGAGGGGGGGGACAGTGGACAGGAGGAGGGGGGGGGGACAGTGGACAGGAGGAGGGGGGGACAGTGGACAGGAGGAGGGGGGGGACAGTGGACAGGAGGAGGGGGGGACAGTGGACAGGAGGAGGGGGGGGACAGTGGACAGGAGGAGGGGGGGGACAGTGGACAGAAGGAGGGGGGGACAGTGGACAGAAGGAGGGGGGGGACAGTGGACAAGAGGAGGGGGGGACAGTGGACAGGAGGAGGGGGGGGACAGTGGACAGGAGGAGGGGGGGGACAGTGGACAGGAGGAGGGGGGACAGTGGACAGGAGGAGGGGGGGACAGTGGACAGGAGGAGGGGGGGGACAGTGGACAGGAGGAGGGGAGGGGACAGTGGACAGGAGGAGGGGGGGGACAGTGGACAGGAGGAGGGGGGGCATTGGACAGGAGGAGGGGGGGACAGTGGACAGGGGGGGGACAGTGGACAGGGGGGGGGCAGTGGACGGGGGGGTGGACAGTGGACAGGGGGGGGACAGTGGACGGGGGGACAGTGGACAGGGGGGGCAGTGGATAGGGGGGGCAGTGGACAGGGGGGGCAGTGGACAGGGGGGGGACAGTGGACAGGAGGACGACAGGGGGGGGGGACAGTGGACAGGAGGACGACAGTGGACAGGAGGAGGGGGGATGACAGTGGACAGGAGGAGGGGGGACGACAGTGGACAGGAGGAGGGGACGACGACAGTGGACAGGAGGAGGGGGGGCAGTGGACAGGAGGAGGGGGGGACGACAGTGGGCAGGAGGAGGGGGGCAGTGGACAGTGGGGGGACAGTGGACAGTGGGGGGACAGGAGGAGGGGGGACAGTGACAGGAGGAGGGGGGGACAGTGGACAGGAGGAGGGGGGACAGTGGACAGGAGGAGGGGGGGGGCAGTGGACAGGAGGAGGGGGGCAGTGGACAGGAGGAGGGGGGGGACAGTGGACAGGAGGAGGGGGGGGACAGTGGACAGGAGGGGGGGGGGACAGTGGACAGGAGGGGGGGCAGTGGACAGGAGGAGGGGGGGGACAGTGGACAGGAGGAGGGGGGACAGTGGACAGGAGGGGGGGACAGTGGACAGGAGGAGGGGGGGACAGTGGACAGGAGGAGGGGGGGGACAGTGGACAGGAGGAGGGGGGGACAGTGGACAGGAGGAGGGGGGGGACAGTGGACAGGAGGAGGGGGGGGACAGTGGACAGGAGGGGGGCGGGACAGTGGACAGGAAGGGGACGGGACAGTGGACAGGAGGGGGGCGGGACAGTGGACAGGAGGGGGGGGACAGTGGACAGGAGGGGGGGACAGTGGACAGGAGGGGGGGACAGTGGACAGGAGGGGGGGACAGTGGACAGGAGGGGGGGGGGGGGGGGACAGTGGACAGGAGGGGGGGGGGACAGTGGACAGGAGGGGGGGGACAGTGGACAGGAGAGGGGGGGAGAGTGGACAGGAGAGGGGGGGGAGAGTGGACAGGAGAGGGGGGGGAGAGTGGACAGGAGGGGGGTGACAGTGGACAGGAGGGGGGGACAGTGGACAGAAGGGGGGGGACAGTGGACAGAAGGGGGGGACAGTGGACAGAAGGGGGGGACAGTGGACAGAAGGGGGGGACAGTGGACAGAAGGGGGGGACAGTGGACAGGAGGGGGGGACAGTGGACAGGAGGGGGGGACAGTGGACAGGAGGGGGGGACAGTGGACAGGAGGGGGGGGACAGTGGACAGGAGGGGGGGACAGTGGACAGGAGGGGGGGACAGTGGACAGGAGGGGGGGACAGTGGACAGGAGGGGGGGACAGTGGACAGGAGGGGGGGACAGTGGACAGGAGGGGGGGACAGTGGACAGGAGGGGGGGACAGTGGACAGGAGGGGGGGACACGGGACAGGAGGGGGGACAGTGCCCAGGAGGGGGGACAGTGGACAGGAGGGGGGACAGTGGACAGGAGGGGGGTACAGTGTACAGGAGGGGGGGTACAGTGGACAGGAGAGGGGGGCAGTGGACAGGAGGGGGGGCAGTGGACAGGAGGGGGGGGCAGTGGACAGGAGGGGGGGGCAGTGGACAGGAGGGGGGGCAGTGGACAGGAGGGGGGGCAGTGGACAGGAGGGGGGGCAGTGGACAGGAGGAGGGGGGGCAGTGGACAGGAGGGGGGGGCAGTGGACAGGAGGGGGGGGGAAGTGGACAGGAGGGGGGGGGGGGCAGTGGACAGGAGGGGGGGTGGGTTGCTTAAAATGTCCGGGTCCCTCCTCTCCACTCCCCCTGTATGTTTCTCCGCTCCCCCCTCTCTCTCCACTCCTGCCCCCCCCCCCCCATGCGTAGCTCAGGTCCCCACCCTACAGTGTCTGACACACACACACACAGTGTCACACACACACTCACAGTGTCACACACACACTCACCTCACAGTGTCAGACACACACACAGAGTGTCACACACACACACACACACACACACACACACACACACACACACACACACCACACACACACACACAGTGTCACACACACACACAGTGTCACACACACACACAGTGTCACACACACACACACAGTGTCACACACACAGTGTCACACACACACACACAGTGTCACACACACAGTGTCACACACACACACACACAGTGTCACACACACACACACACAGTGTCACACACACACACACACACACACACAGAGTGTCACACACACACACACACACACAGAGTGTCACACACACACACACACACACACACACACAGAGTGTCACACACACACACAGAGTGTCACACACACACACCCTCCCCACATGCCCCCCCCTCCCCGGCGCTCCAAGTATGCCCTGTCCCCGGGCGGACAGGAGGAGGGGAGGGGGTGGACAGGAGGGGAGGGGGTGGACAGGAGGGGGGACAGTGGACAGGAGGGGGGGGACAGTGGACAGGAGGGGGGGGGACAGTGGACAGGAGGGGGGGGACAGGGGACAGGAGGGGGGGGGACAGTGGACAGGAGGAGGGGGGGACAGTGGACAGGAGGAGGGGGGGGACAGTGGACAGGAGGAGGGGGGGACAGTGGACAGGAGGAGGGGGGGGACAGTGGACAGGAGGAGGGGGGGGACAGTGGACAGGAGGAGGGGGGGGACAGTGGACAGGAGGAGGGGGGGGACAGTGGACAGGAGGAGGGGGGGGACAGTGGACAGAAGGAGGGGGGGACAGGGGACAGAAGGAGGGGGGGACAGTGGACAAGAGGAGGGGGGGACAGTGGACAGGAGATGGGGGGGGACAGTGGACAGGAGGAGGGGGGGGACAGTGGACAGGAGGAGGGGGGGGACAGTGGACAGGAGGAGGGGGGACAGTGGACAGGAGGAGGGGGGGACAGTGGACAGGAGGAGGGGGGGGACAGTGGACAGGAGGAGGGGAGGGGGACAGTGGACAGGAGGAGGGGGGGGACAGTGGACAGGAGGAGGGGGGGCATTGGACAGGAGGAGGGGGGGACAGTGGACAGGGGGGGGACAGTGGACAGGGGGGGGGCAGTGGACGGGGGGGTGGACAGTGGACAGGGGGGGGACAGTGGACGGGGGGACAGTGGACAGGGGGGGCAGTGGATAGGGGGGGCAGTGGACAGGGGGGGCAGTGGACAGGGGGGGGACAGTGGACAGGAGGACGACAGGGGGGGGGGACAGTGGACAGGAGGACGACAGTGGACAGGAGGAGGGGGGATGACAGTGGACAGGAGGAGGGGGACGACAGTGGACAGGAGGAGGGGACGACGACAGTGGACAGGAGGAGGGGGGGCAGTGGACAGGAGGAGGGGGGGACGACAGTGGGCAGGAGGAGGGGGGCAGTGGACAGTGGGGGGACAGTGGACAGTGGGGGGGACAGGAGGAGGGGGGACAGTGACAGGAGGAGGGGGGGACAGTGGACAGGAGGAGGGGGGGGACAGTGGACAGGAGGAGGGGGGGGGCAGTGGACAGGAGGAGGGGGGCAGTGGACAGGAGGAGGGGGGGGACAGTGGACAGGAGGAGGGGGGGGACAGTGGACAGGAGGGGGGGGGGACAGTGGACAGGAGGGGGGGCAGTGGACAGGAGGAGGGGGGGGACAGTGGACAGGAGGGGGGACAGTGGACAGGAGGGGGGGACAGTGGACAGGAGGAGGGGGGGACAGTGGACAGAGAGACAGTGGACAGGAGGAGGGGGGACAGTGGACAGGAGGAGGGGGGGGACAGTGGACAGGAGGAGGGGGGGACAGTGGACAGGAGGAGGGGGGGGACAGTGGACAGGAGGAGGGGGGGGACAGTGGACAGGAGGGGGGCGGGACAGTGGACAGGAAGGGGACGGGACAGTGGACAGGAGGGGGGCGGGACAGTGGACAGGAGGGGGGGGACAGTGACAGGAGGGGGGGGACAGTGGACAGGAGGGGGGGACAGTGGACAGGAGGGGGGGACAGTGGACAGGAGGGGGGGACAGTGGACAGGAGGGGGGGACAGTGGACAGGAGGGGACAGTGGACGGAGGGGGGGGACAGTGGACAGGAGGGGGGGGGACAGTGGACAGGAGAGGGGGGAGAGTGGACAGGAGGGGGGGGGGGAGAGTGGACAGGAGAGGGGGGGGGAGAGTGGACAGGAGGGGGGTGACAGTGGACAGGAGGGGGGGACAGTGGACAGAAGGGGGGGGACAGTGGACAGAAGGGGGGGACAGTGGACAGAAGGGGGGGACAGTGGACAGAAGGGGGGGACAGTGGACAGAAGGGGGGGACAGTGGACAGGAGGGGGGGACAGTGGACAGGAGGGGGGGACAGTGGACAGGAGGGGGGGACAGTGGACAGGAGGGGGGGACAGTGGACAGGAGGGGGGGGACAGTGGACAGGAGGGGGGGACAGTGGACAGGAGGGGGGGACAGTGGACAGGAGGGGGGGACAGTGGACAGGAGGGGGGGACAGTGGACAGGAGGGGGGGGACAGTGGGACAGGAGGGGGGGACAGTGGACAGGAGGGGGGGACACGGGACAGGAGGGGGGACAGTGCCCAGGGAGGGGGGACAGTGGACAGGAGGGGGGACAGTGGACAGGAGGGGGGGTACAGTGGACAGGAGAGGGGGGCAGTGGACAGGAGGGGGGCAGTGGACAGGAGGGGGGGGCAGTGGACAGGAGGGGGGGGCAGTGGACAGGAGGGGGGGCAGTGGACAGGAGGGGGGGCAGTGGACAGGAGGGGGGGCAGTGGACAGGAGGAGGGGGGGCAGTGGACAGGAGGGGGGGGCAGTGGACAGGAGGGGGGGGGAAGTGGACAGGAGGGGGGGGGGGGCAGTGGACAGGAGGGGGGGTGGGTTGCTTAAAATGTCCGGGTCCCTCCTCTCCACTCCCCCTGTATGTTTCTCCGCTCCCCCCTCTCTCTCCACTCCTGCCCCCCCCCCCCCATGCGTAGCTCAGGTCCCCACCCTACAGTGTCTGACACACACACACACAGTGTCACACACACACTCACAGTGTCACACACACACTCACCTCACAGTGTCAGACACACACACAGAGTGTCACACACACACACACACACACACACACACACACACACACACACACACACACACAGTGTCACACACACACAGTGTCACACACACACACACACAGTGTCACACACACACACAGTGTCACACACACACACACAGTGTCACACACACAGTGTCACACACACACACACACAGTGTCACACACACACACACACACAGTGTCACACACACACACACACACACACACACAGAGTGTCACACACACACACACACACACAGAGTGTCACACACACACACACACACACACACACACACACAGAGTGTCACACACACACACAGAGTGTCACACACACACACAGAGTGTCACACACACACACAGAGTGTCACACACACACACAGAGTGTCACACACACACACACACACACACACACACACACACACACAGTGTCACACACACACACAGTGTCACACACACACACACACACACACACACACACATTCACAGTGTCACACACACACAGTGTCACACACAGTGTCACACACAGTGTCACACACAGTGTCACACACAGTGTCACACACAGTGTCACACACACACAGTGTCACACACACACAGTGTCACACACACACAGTGTCACACACACACACACACAGTGTCACACACACACACAGTGTCACACACACACACACAGTGTCACACACACAGTGTCACACACACACACACACAGTGTCACACACACACACACACAGTGTCACACACACACACACACACACACAGAGTGTCACACACACACACACACACACAGAGTGTCACACACACACACACACACAGAGTGTCACACACACACACACACACACACACAGAGTGTCACACACACACACACACACACACACACACACACACACACACACACACACACACACACACACACACACACACAGAGTGTCACACACACACACACAGAGTGTCACACACACACACAGAGTGTCACACACACACACACACACACAGAGTGTCACACACACACACAGAGTGTCACACACACACACACACACACACACAGTGTCACACACACACAGTGTCACACACACACACACACACACACACACAGTGTCACACACAGTGTCACACACAGTGTCACACACAGTGTCACACACAGTGTCACACACAGTGTCACACACAGTGTCACACACAGTGTCACACACACACAGTGTCACACACACACAGTGTCACACACACACAGTGTCACACACACACACGTCACCTCTCCTTCCGGGCGCCGCCATCTTAGTTACTGCGCGAGGGAGGAAGGGGGTCCTTCCGGCCGCCGCCATCTTAGGCGCCGCGTTGCAGCTGCAGGCTGCCCGCCCACTGCCTGTCCCCACGCCGGGGAGGGAGGTGAGTGGAACGCCGGGGAGTGGAGGGAGGTGAGTGGAACGCCGGGGAGTGGAGGGAGGTGAGTGGAACGCCGGGGAGTGGAGGGAGGTGAGTGGAACGCCGGGGAGTGGAGGGAGGTGAGTGGAACGCCGGGGAGTGGAGGGAGGTGAGTGGAACGCCGGGGAGTGGAGGGAGGTGAGTGGAACGCCGGGGAGTGGAGGGAGGCGAGTGGAACGCCGGGGAGTGGAGGGAGGTGAGTGGAACGCCGGGGAGTGGAGGGAGGTGAGTGGAACGCGGGGGAATGGAGGGAGGTGAGTGGAACGCCTGGGAGTGGAGGGAGGTGAGTGGAGCGCCGGGGAGTGGAGGGAGGTGAGGGAGCGCCGGGGAGTGGAGGGAGGTGAGTGGAATGCCGGGGAGTGGAGGAAGGTGAGTGGAAAGTGGAGGGGAGGTGAGTGGAGCACCGGGGAGGGAGGTGAGTGTAATGGGGGGGGGAGAGGGCAGAGAGAGAGGTGTGTGTGTGTGTGTGGCCGAGGGGGAAGAGAGTGGCAGTTGGGTGACGTCAGACCCACCAATCTGATTGGCCAGAGGCTGAGGACCAATCAGATTCACCGCAGCTAGTACCAACCATTCGATTTTATATATTAAGATATATATATATATATATATATATATATATATATATATATCTCAAGGGGAGAGGAAAAACAAAAGGCGTCCTTCCGGCCGCCGCCATCTTAGGCGCCGCGTGGCAGCTGCAGGCTGCCCGCCCACTGCCTGTCCCCACGCCGGGGAGGGAGGTGAGTGGAACGCCGGGGAGTGGAGGGAGGTGAGTGGAACGCCGGGGAGTGGAGGGAGGTGAGTGGAACGCCGGGGAGTGAAGGGAGGTGAGTGGAATGCCGGGGAGTGGAGGGAGGTGAGTGGAGCGCCGGGGAGTGGAGGGAGGTGAGTGGAGCGCCAGGGAGTGGAGGGAGGCGAGTGGAGCGCCGGGGAGTGGAGGGAGGTGAGTGGAGCGCCGGGGAGTGGAGGAAGGTGAGTGGAACGCCGTGGAGGGAGGTGAGTGGAACGCCGGGGAGTGGAGGGAGGTGAGTGGGAGGTGAGTGGAACGCCGGGGAGTGGAGGGAGGTGAGTGGAACGCCGGGGAGTGGAGGGAGGTGAGTGGAACGCCGGGGAGTGGAGGGAGGTGAGTGGAACGCCGGGGAGTGGAGGGAGGTGAGTGGAGCGCCAGGGAGTGGAGGAAGGTGAGTGGAGGGGAGGTGAGTGGAGCACCGGGGAGGGAGGTGAGTGTGATGGGGGGGAGAGGGCAGAGAGAGGTGTGTGTGTGTGTGGCCGAGGGGGAAGAGAGTGGCAGTTGGGTGACGTCAGACCCACCAATCTGATTGGCCAGAGGCTGAGGACCAATCATATTCACCGCAGCTAGTACCAACCATTCGATTTTATATATTAAGAGATATATATATATATATATATATCTCAAGGGGAGAGGAAAAACAAAAGGCGCAAACCACTGACCACAATGCTTAAGTTACTAAACACTAATAAAGATGCAGTGCAATGATAATCCAGGATTCTACAGATTGGACTGAGTGGGATCTCAAGGTATCACACCCTTTTATAAAGGGTTTTTAGACGAAACGCGCAGGGGTACGGTAGTCTTGTCCCTTGGATTTTACTAGCTTGCAGGACTATATGCCTTATTCAAGGCAATTGGAACTTAAAAACTGCTATTAACGGCATTTCCGAACGATTTTACCCACAGAGGAGCTTCTGTCTATCTGAAGTGAAAGCGGAGCGTCATCACGCTGACATCGCGAGATTTCCAGCCGAGGAGGAGATCTGCATATACAGACGTCGGACGCAGACGGCGGCCTTTGGAGTTGATCCTGCGGCTAACAGTTCCCGTATTATAGTTCCAGACAAGGATTTTATCCTGACATGCTCATTTTTATCTGTGATTTCGTAAGTAGGATCTGTGCTTACGTTGCGAGTCAATAATACATAAATACTTCACCATATCTGGCTATCTTCTCATTTATAGATCCCACTCAATCCAGGATTCCACAGATTGGACTTTCATTGCATTACAATCTTATTAGTGTTTAGTAATTTAAGCATTGTGGTCAGTGGTTTGCGCCTTTTGTTTTTCCTCTCCCCTTGATACATACATAACAGGACTGTCCCCGGGCAAACGTGTCAGCCTCACACAGAGAAGCCATAGCCCATAACACACACAGGATGCTGCCCCTGTGGTAATGAAGGAGTTAAACTCCAACCAATACTCCCTCAATCTAATTACTTTCTAACTCTATTTAATAACTTTCCCAATCTTATCCTCACTGATTCCTAATGTTAATTCCCAATGTAAAATAACCCCCATTATCTCCCAGTCCCTGTGATACAGGAGGAGTAACCCCCCCAGTGCCAGAGGCTCCCCCTCACTATCAGAGGCTCAGCCTCTCAGGCTCCTGTGTGTAAGGAAGCTCAGAGCAGCACTGGGATAATGTGCACAGGTCACACAAGGGAGGGGAAGGGAGGAGGAGGAGGAAAGCACTTACCCAATAACACAGGCTGAAGATCTCTGTGCAGCAGGGGGTGGGCAATGTGAGGGGGACACAGGAAAAGGGACTTAGAGGCTGCAGAGCCTATTCCTCAGTGTGTCCCCCCCTCAGTGCCTGAGATGTGCACTTTATCCCCCCCTCACTGTGTGTGTACTTCCTATGGAGGGTGGGGGGAGCCCCTGTGATCTCTCAGTCCTTCCCTGTGGGAGTGACCTGGATTCCCCCCTCAGGATGTGGGACAGTCTGTGCTCAGGATCAGTGTTTCCTGCCGGAATCAAACCTCACACACCAGGACATCCGGCTGCAGCAGAGGGACCATAGAGAGGGAAGAGGGGAGGCCAGAGCGCCTCTAACCAGCTCCTCCTGAGCTCATATGGAACAGTGACCCCTGGTGGGCTCCCAAGCAAGGTGCAGTGAGTGCCCCCTGGTGAGAGCTGCACGTGGTGCTGGCTGTGGGCTGGTGAGAAACATAGTGACAATCTCACCCCCATCTCCCACTGTATATAGTGCGGTCTGGTGATATACTCTGTGCTGTGTGTGTAGTGAGGTATGGTCATATACCCTGTGCCCGTGTGTGTAGTGACGTCTGGTGATATACTCTGTGCCCGTGTGTGTAGTGACGTCTGGTGATATACTCTGTGCCCGTGTGTGTAGTGAGGTCTGGTGATATACTCTGTGCCCGTGTGTGTGTAGTGACATCTGGTGATATTCTCTGTGCCGTGTGTGTAGTGACGTCTGGTGATATACTCTGTGCCTGTGTGTGTAGTGACGTCTGGTGATATACTCTGTGCCATGTGTGTGTAGTGACGTCTGGTGATATACTCTGTGCCCGTGTGTAGTGACGTCTGGTGATATACTCTGTGCCTGTGTGTGTAGTGACGTCTGGTGATATACTCTGTGCCATGTGTGTGTAGTGACGTCTGGTGATATACTCTGTGCCCGTGTGTAGTGACGTCTGGTGATATACTCTGTGCCTGTGTGTGTAGTGACGTCTGGTGATATACTCTGTGCCTGTGTGTGTAGTGAGGTCTGGTGATATACTCTGTGCCATGTGTGTGTAGTGACGTCTGGTGATATACTCTGTGCTGTGTGTAGTGACGTCTGGTGATATACTCTGTGCTGTGTGTAGTGCGGTCTGGTGATATACTCTGTGCTGTGTGTGTAGTGACGTCTGGTGATATACTCTGTGCCCGTGTGTGTAGTGAGGTCTGGTGGTATACTCTGTGCCGTGTGTGTAGTGACGTCTGGTGATATACTTTGTGCCGTGTGTGTAGTGACGTCTGGAGATATACTCTGTGCTGTGTGTGTAGTGACATCTGGTGATATACTCTGTGCCGTGTGTGTAGTGATGTCTGGTGATATACTCTGTGCTGTGTGTGTAGTGACGTCTGGTGATATACTCTGTGCCCGTGTGTAGTGACGTCTGGAGATATACTCTGTGCCGTGTGTGTAGTGACGTCTGGTGATATACTCTGTGCCTGTGTGTGTAGTGACGTCTGGTGATATACTCTGTGCCGCGTGTGTGTAGTGAGGTCTGGTGATATACTCTGTGCTGTGTGTGTAGTGACGTCTGGAGATATACTCTGTGCTGTGTGTGTAGTGACATCTGGTGATATACTTTGTGCCGTGTGTGTAGTGACGTCTGGTGATATACTCTGTGCTGTGTGTGTAGTGAGGTCTGGTGATATACTCTGTGCCCGTGTGTGCAGTGACGTCTGGTGATATACTCTGTGCCCGTGTGTGTAGTGACGTCTGGTGATATACTCTGTGCCCGTGTGTGTAGTGAGGTCTGGTGATATACTCTGTGCTGTGTGTGTAGTGACGTCTGGTGATATACTCTGTGCTGTGTGTGTAGTGACGTCTGGTGATATACTCTGTGCCCCTGCTAGCTGTGATCTTCTTTCTGTGCTCACGCCTCCCCCTCCTGCCTCTTATTTCCTCTTTCTGCTTCAGCTCGGAAGGTGCTTCCTCTTTTACATGTCAGCCTCACACAGAGAAGCTATAGCCCATAACACACATGATTTATTTATTTATTGATAACATGTGTTACCAGGAAGTAATACATTGAGAGTTACGAATGAAAAGTTCAGTCCGCGCTCTGGCTCTTTAAACTTGGAGTGTTGGTCCCTCTCAGTTCTTTTGCTGCTTCTGTGTTTATGAGGTGTCTCCCCCACCTCCAAATGTGGTCTCCACCGGAACCCCGATGGTGGTACCAATATCAGCAAAACAAGAAAAAACACAAAAGCGCACCAAGATGAGAGATAGATATTGTATTAGCAACAAATAATAAAATTAGTAACTTACATATGTAACGGGTATTCCCCCACCCAATCGCAGATATGGTGTAGGTGCAAGGAACATATATTGTTACTCAGGTGTGGTGCATTACCTGTTGGCTCGCAGGAGGGCTGAGCTTCCGCCACGGGGAACCTGGGGCAATTATACTAGGGGTAACCACTTACTCAATTCAGCGCCTCCACCTGCGATGGCTCCCGCCAAAGGGGGAGTAGTTCCTCGCAGGACAATCACTAATAATAACATACACAGTGGGGTATAATAACTGATGACTTTACTAACATGCAAACAACATATCATGCAATACCTTTATATAACCTGTGTCCCTCTCTAGAGGAGACACCTACGGCATCGCGCAGGACGCTTCCCCAACACCAAGTGATCCCACCCAGTGTCCAAGGAACCCCACCCAATGTCCCGCACTCTTGCAGAGAGTCAATGGGTGACTGCGCAGTCACTAAGAACCTCTAGGCCTGTTGGTGCACATATGATGGTATAATACCTGCCGAGCACTCCGGTGCTCGGGTCAGCAACAATCTTCTCAAAGGGTCAGACGTGTGATGGATCCGTCTGATCCTCCAACCCAACTCCTTGCACGTGCAGACCGCCAGGGGCGATCCTATTCGTACGAAAGTCTCTATGAACCCCAACGTGGGTCCAACCGCTCCCACAGGAACAGCAGCAGCCGCTGTGTCCCTATCTACTGTATATAAGTGGTACTAACCTGACCGGAACCCTAACCTAGGGCCTGTCCCTGTAGTACAGCAACCTGCGGTGGCTTGGGGAACTCCTATGGCCGGTAGGGGGTAATGACCTGTCCCACTCCCCTAACTACCCAAGTCCCTTCAGCCTCACTACTTTCTAACTAGTCCCAGCGCCTACAGCAGCAAGCTGTAGCTCACTGGAGGCTGCAGCCAACGTGCTGCGCAACAAGGTGCCTGTCTGTCAGACCTAACAGCCGTGACTCTGACAAGGCAGCACTCTACGCTAAGGGCAGCGTCCCTATCTTGGGCCTCCCTAAGCATTTACCCACTAAACTAGTGGGGAGTTGGGCCTACCTGGGGTGTAGGTACCTATATGGGGCAGGAGCTACACTCGCTCCCCGCACCCTTCCTTCCCTCACAGCTCCCTGACTCCAACTCACTTAACTGATGACGATCAGCGCATGCAGCAACACCCTGCAACTTAACACTAAGTCCGCTGCTGCCTTTCTTCCCTTCTGTTCCCCAGCTCCCACTAATGCAAGTGACAGGGTCCCTAACCTGAGGGCTGTCCCTGGCAACACTCACTTTACTGGGGAGCTGAGCTATCTCGGGCCCTGGGGGGTGCTGGCCTAGTACAGGGAGTCCCTGACTCCTGTACCCTACCTCCTTCCCTTGGCTGCTCCGGTCTCTGACTGCCTAGCGTGGCCTCAGCGCGCGAAATGTATCCACTTGCCTTCTGAGGCTTCCTAAGCCCTATTGGCTCCCTGGTGTCACATGGGGTACGCAGAGGCTCATGGGATCTGTAGTCCCTCTCTAGAGCCTTCCCTAACTGGCTACAGCTTCGCGGGCTTTCTCCTCCCTCTCCTGCGCCTGCGCAAGCTTTATGGGGCAGCCTCAACATCTCCCTGCCTTTCCCTGCTCTCGCGCGAGCTATCTGGGGGCCTTTCGCGCTAACGCTACCACTGCGCATGCGCGAGTCAGTTTGTAATGGCGGCGCCCTCTTCGCCCGGCTCCGAGAGCGCCGGGATCTCCGTGACGCGGGTGCGGCCCTGGCAACCGGCCGCACGCGTCCCCAGCAACCCCCGAGCCGGGACCTGACCGCCCTCACCTCCCGTATCGCCCAACGGGGCCGCCATTGGACTCGGCGGCACCCGCAACCTCTAGGGAGGTAAGGGGGGTGCTGATACTCCTGGGAGACCTGGCTACACATATAAAATTTCTTTAATAATCCCCGATTCTGGTGTCTATCACAGGAGTAGGGCATCACATAGGAAGTATGAAGGGTAATCTCAGTTCTGAGAGATCAGACCCGCGCGCTGGGGCTGTCTCTGTTCACTCTCCTGTCACCACACGTGGAGGACAGGAGAGTGAACAGAGACAACATTGAGAGTTACCTCTCGTTTTCACGTATGTCCTGGGCACAGAGTTAAGACAAATAATACATGGTTACAAATACAGTTACATAAATGAACAGGGTATACATTATATACAAGACATTGCATGCACAGTTAGAGATAATATATATTATAGGCGTATGTAACAGTTACAGACCAGATTAAAATGTGAGACAGCCTTAGTTTTGAAAGAACTTAAACTGGTGGTGTATGTGAGAGTCTCCGGTAGGTGGTTCCAGTTTTGGGGTGCACTCGAGTGATGACCAACTTGTTCTTTGAGCATTTCGCAGTGGTGAAATGAATTAAACTAAAAGCATATAATCAGCGCTCTAACCTAAAAACCTAAAACTATATATTAATAAAATAAACAGGTGCTCTAAAAACAAAGAGGGGATCCCCTATATGGGAAACCCTAATAGTGATCCCTCACAACCTATTTTAGCAGATTGGGGAATGGCTGCCTCAGGAATAAAACAAACCTATCCACAAGGCATGTATACAAAGCATGAAAAATGACAAAAAAACACAGATACATACAACACAAACAGTGATTCCCTGGCGCACTATCAGATATTAGACCTGACTGATGAAAGTAGTCCCATGAATCAATTGATGATAAGAATGAGATCCACAGTCCACAATGTCCCATTCTTTTAGATTGGAGACTTGTCTGGAAATACAAATGAAACAACCATTGCGCAGTACCCTATGGTCAGTGTTCCACACCCCCACCGTTGCTATCTACTTACTTAAAAATAGATAATAATGGGCCTCAAAAGGTTTCTTTATTCTCCTCACGGTTGGCTTCCTTACACACAGGAGCCTGAGAGGCTGAGCCTCTGATAGTGAGGGGGAGCCTCTGGCACTGGAGGGGTTAATCCTCCTGGTATCACAGGGACTGGGAGATAATGGGGGTTATTTTACATTGGGAATTAACATTAGGAATCAGTGAGGATAAGATTGGGAAAGTTATTAAATAGAGTTAGAAAGTAATTAGATTGAGGGAGTATTGGTTGGAGTTTAACTCCTTCATTACCACAGGGGCCAGCATCCTGTGTGTGTTATGGGCTATAGCTTCTCTATACACGATACATTGGCCCCCTGCAGACGCACTTACCTGAACGCCCTCCTACCTGGTTGGATGTCACAATGGACACAAACTTTATCAACACATTTATATTTCTGGGTACTTGATTGAACAAGTTGCAAAATAAATTGTGATTTATTTCCTTAATAGACAAACACTCGACATCTGCAGAATACGCTTAAAACAACACTCACTGGGATAAGGGAACAAAATAAATTGTCCTTTGCTTGCAAGTGCAAGAAATGCAGCCTTGGTTTAAAGGTTCTGTGGCCAGATCACAAGTTGCTGATCTAATATCTCAGCCACCTCAAAGTATTTTGTGGAATTTCGTTAGAATTCATTCCAGAGTCACCAGGGCTAACAAATCCCGAAGTTTGTGGCAAATCCTTGGTTACGTTGTTATTAACCCCTTCACTCCTGGACCAGTTGCCGCTGTGCTGGAAACAGTCGTGCATCTTTACATCATGGATCAAAATTCAGGAATCACACTGAGGATACCTGAGGAGCCACGGTTATAGACTAGCCAAAGCTATCTTTAACATGAGGATCCAATCACCTCGTGGGAACAAAAAAAAAACCACCAATAGCCAGGTTGCCCACAGTTCATAAGACCGGTCAAAAAGGCTGTCAATTTGGCCAAGTATCTGAAGAGGAGATTACACAAGCGCTCCTCAAATTAAACTAAGCAGCCAATGCGGACCTGACTTACTACAATCTAGGTTCATAAGACTTGGTGCCCCAGCCATTGCCAAACCAATTGCTTCCATAGTCAACTCTATCCTGTCTGCAGGCCATATCCCTAAGACCTGGAAAACTGCCAGAGTTGTCCCAATCTTCAAAAGTGGGGACAAAAACACTGTCTCAAACTCCAGGCCAATCTCCCTTCTCCCAATTCTATCCAAAGCCATGGAAAAGTGTCCACTCCTAATTAAGCGATTACTATACCAAGACCAATTTCCCTAGCCAATTCCAATCTGGCTTTCGCCCCAAAACACTCCACCGTAACTACCCTGCTAAAAGTTTGGATTTTATTGCAGTGTGGAATGGAACAGGGACAACTCACTGGTGTAATATTCCTAGATTTTGCAAAGGCTTTTGATACTGTTGATCCTGCTAATACACCTAAGAAAAAGAACTCGGCTGGTAGCACTCTGTTACTCGCAATGGATACATTGAAGTAGTTAAAAATACTTTATTGGTGTCAATTTAAATTTAAAAAAACAGATGTGACTGTATATCCCGGTGAAGTCCTTACTATCTACCGGGGTCAATGTTAGTAAGATGGTAGATGCTGATGTTAGTGTGAAGCCACCAAAAGACACTGAACTATTCATAATGCTTGCACACGTATACCACTTTAAATGGTGTTAGTAAGTAGAAAAAATGGTCTTGGTTCCCCCATAGTTAATCCTTAAGGGGCGGGCCCCAAATGGGGCTGTTATAATATAGAACCTATGTGATAGCAAAACTATGCCACAGCTAGTAGGGTGGGTAATAGGTTACCCTGTAGAGAAATCGCTGTAATTGTTGTGAAAGCTGTTACTCCCAAGAAACACATTTAGCACAAAAGCGCCCCCAAATATTGGGATAAAAACTTTAAGACGTTCTACTTATCCCCTGCAAGGGAGAAAAAGAGGGGGGTAGCAATCCTGCTCCATAACAAATTTCCTTTCATAGTTACATAGTAGATGAGGTTGAAAAAAGACGTACGTCCATCAAGTTCAACCTATGCTAAATTTAGACAACATATACTTTATCCTATATCTATACTTACTTATTGATCCAGAGGAAGGCAAACAAAAAACCCCATTAAGGGTAAAAATTAATTCCTTCCTGACTCCAAGAATTGGCAATCGGATTAATCCCTGGATCAACATCCTTCCCATGTATACTTATTTGGTATATCCCTGTATACCTTTCCCATCTAAAAAGATGTCCAACCTTTTTTTGAACAAATCTATTGTATCTGCCATCACAGTCTCCATGGGTAATGAATTCCACATTTTAACTGCCCTTACTGTAAAGAACCCTTTTCTTTGTTGCTGGTGAAATTTCCTTTTTGTATTGTATGTCTTTATTTATATAGCGCCATTAGTGTACATAGCGCTTCACAGTAGTAATACATGTGGTAATCAAATAAATAACAGATAATATAAATAACAGATCATGGGAATAAGTGCTTTAGACATAAAAGTAACATTTCGGAAGAGGAGTCCCTGCCCCGAGGAGCTTACAGTCTAATTGGTAGGTAGGGAGAACGTACAGAGACAGTAGGAGGGAGTTCTGGTAAGTGCGTCTGCAGGGGGCCAAGCATTATGTATCGTGTTTAGAATATCCACAGTGCTATTCATATGCTTCTTTAAGCAAGTGTGTCTTAAGGTGGGTCTTAAAGGTGGATAGAGAGGGTGCTAGTCGGGTACTGAGGGGAAGGGCATTCCAGAGGTGTGGGGCAGTCAGTGAAAAAGGTTTAAGGCGGGAGAGGGCTTTAGATACAAAGGGGGTAGAAAGAAAACATCCTTAAGAAGAACGCAAGAGTCTGGATGGTGCATACCGAGAAATTATCGATGAGATGTAAGGAGGGGCAGAAGAATGTAAAGCTTTAAAAGTGAGGAGAAGAATGGAGTGTGAGATGCGGGATTTGATCGGAAGCCAGGAGAGGGATTTCATGAGGGGAGATGCTGAGACAGATCTAGGAAAGAGTAGAGTGATTCTGGCAGCAGCATTTAGGATAGATTGTAGGGGAGACAGGTGAGAGGCAGGAAGGCCGGACAGCAGGAGGTTACAGTAATCAAGACGGGAGAGAATGAGGGCCTGAGTCAGAGTTTTAGCAGTCGAACAACAGAGGAAAGGGCGTATCTTAGTTAAATTGCGGAGGAAAAAGCGACAAGTTTTAGAAATGTTTTGAATGTGAGGGGCGAATGTGAGAGAGGAGTCGAACGTGACCCCTAGGCAGCGTGCTTGGGCTACTGGGTGAATGATTGTAGTTCCAACAGTAATGTGGAAGGAGGTAGTAGGGCCAGGTTTGGGAGGAAGTATGAGGAGCTCTGTTTTAGCCATGTTGAGTTTAAGGTGTCGGAGGGCCATCCAGGATGATATAGCAGAGAGACATTCAGAAACTTTGGTTTGTACAGCAGGTGTAAGGTCAGGTGTTGAAAAGTATATTTGTGTGTCGTCGGCATAGAGGTGATAATTAAACCCAAAAGATGTTATTAGGTCACCTAGAGAGAGTGTGTACAGAGAAAAGAGAAGAGGTCCCAGGACAGAGCCCTGGGGTACCCCCACAGAGAGATCAATAGAGGAGGAGGAGGTGTTAGTAGAAGAGACACTAAAAGTACGATGGGAGAGGTAGGATGAGATCCAGGATAGAGCTTTGTTCCGAATACCTAGAGTATGGAGAATGTGGAGGAGAAGAGGGTGGTCCACGGTGTCAAATGCTGCAGAGAGGTCGAGTAATATGAGCAGAGTGTAATGACCTCTGTCTTTGGCAGCATGGAGGTCGTCAGTTATTTTGGTGAGGGCTGTTTCGGTGGAGTGAGCAGTGCGGAAGCCAGATTGTAGAGGGTCTAGGAGAGAATAGGTGTTGAGAAAATGGAGCAAGCGAGAGAATACAAGACGTTCAAGTAGTTTAGAGGTAAAAGGCAGGAGAGAGACAGGTCGATAGTTAGAAAGACAGGTAGGGTCAAGCTTGCTGTTTTTGAGTAATGGTAAGACTGTTGCATGTTTGAAGGAGGATGGAAAGGTTCCAGAGCAGAGGGAGGAGTTAAAAATGTGTGTAAGCGTAGGGATTATAGTAGGAGCTAGAGGTTTTAGGAGATGGGAGGGAATGGGGTCAAGAGGGCAAGTGGTAGAGGGAGAAGAGGAGATCAACAGCGACACATCCTCCTCTGAGACAGTGGAAAAAGAATCAAGGAAGGCAGGAGGAGAGTTAGGAAGAGGTGTAGGATGGGGGGAAGAAACAGAGGGGATGTTCTGCCGTATGGATTCCACCTTTTCCTTAAAATAGTCAGCAAAGTCCTGAGCGGAGATGGAGGAAGGAGAGGCAGCTGAGGGTGGTTTGAGTAGAGTATCAAAGACAGAGAACAGTCGGCGTGGGTTAGACTTGTGCATGTTGATTAGTGCAGAAAAGTAGGCTTGTTTAGCTTGCGAGAGGGCAGAGTTGAAACAGGATAGCATAAATTTGTAGTGAAGGAAGTCTGCTAGAGTGTGAGACTTCCTCCAGAGGCGTTCAGAGGAACGAGTGGAGGAACGCAGCATGGGAATTTAGCCAGGGTCTAGGGTTAGAAGGGCGAGGGCGCAGAGAGAAAGCGGGGCATGTAGATCAAGAGACGAGGACAAGACAGAGTTGTACTTTCTGACCAGGTTGTCAGGGTCTGTAGCAGAGCTGAGAGAGGAGAGGGAGGAGTGTAAAGTGGACTCAGAGTCAGGTAATTGAATAGAGCGCAGGTTTCTGCAGAACCGGGGTGTAGATGGAGGTGGAGAAGGGGAGAAGTGAGATAAAGAGAATGAGATGAGATGATGGTCAGAGAGAGGAAAAGGGGAAATGGAGAAATCAGAGAGAGAGAAGTTTTTAGTGAAAACCAGGTCTAAGTAGTGGCCATCCTTGTGGGTGCTGGCTGCAGTCCACTGTTGAAGGCCAAAAGAAGAGGTAAGAGAAAGAAAGCGGGAAGCCCAAGAGAGAGAGGGGTCATCAATGTGGCAATTGAAGTCCCCAAGGAGAAGAACAGGGGAGTCTGAGGAGAGAAAGAAAGAGAGCCAGGATTCAAAGTGAGAGAGAAAGGCAGAAGGGGGATGAGTAGAGGTAGGTGGGCGATAGACGACCGCCACATGAACAGGGAGAGGAGAGAAGATCTGGACAGTGTGAGCCTCAAAGGAGGGAAAAGCAAGAGAGGGGGGAATAGGAAGGGTTCGGTAACGGCAGACAGAGGAGAGCAGGAGCCCCACGCCTCCACCCCTGCCATCAGGGCGCGGAGTGTGGGAGAAGGAAAGGCCACCATAGGAGAGGGCAGCTTCCAGAGCAGAGTCAGACTGAGTGAGCCAGGTCTCAGTTATAGCAAAGAGAAGCAGGGAGTGAGAGAGAAAGAAGTCATGCACAGAGATGAACTTGTTAGAGAGGGAGCGAGCATTCCAAAGGGCACAGGAGAAAGGGAGAGAGGAGGGAGGGTGGCAGGGGATGGGTATGAGGTTGGAGGGGTTGACACCAGAAGGAGTAGAGGTTGCAGTTGGCAGGCGAGGACGAGCGCATGTAGGAATAATACAAGGACCAGGATTGGGAGAGATATCCCCAGAAGCAAGGAGGAGAAGCATGGATAGAAAGAGGATGTGTGAGGAGGATTTGTAGGGGTGTTTTTTAGTGCAGGGGATATAGCTGTGTGGTGTCAGAGGACGCAGGTAAGAAAGGAGTTTATGTGAACTGAGAAGTGGTGAAGAAAGGAGAGATGGAGATATATGAATAGAGTTTGAGACATACTGAGGCTGGTAAAAAGAAGTGCATAATTTGAGAAGTGAAGTCACAGCAAATATAAATGGTAAAGGCAGCATCACAGCAGTAATGATGCAGTCTGGTATTGATGATATCCTCCTTTCCAGCGTAGTTCAAATGCAGGAATCAGGGCCAGATGGGGTGTCCACTTCTTTCTCACTTCTTTTGAACTTCCTTTTAAACTTCAGTTGTTCAATAGTCATGCCACTTATAATGGGCTACTTGGATATGGGCTGTAAGCAGACTAGCTGTTCTGACTGGGTTTATATGGGCCTAAAAAGTCACCTGACAATGTTGTTCTGTCTGCTTAATTAGCACATTTGAGGCACATTCAAACAAATGGTTTTCTACACAGGGTGTTCCCTGCCTAGGTGGCAACACTTAATTTGATTAGGGGTAGACAGAAAACAGCATTCAAATATGGATTTTACCTAGCATTGGATCACTTGCATATACTATATAATACACACAGCAGAGGATTTAGAGATGGATTTTACCTAGCATTGGATCACTTGCATATACTATATAATACACACAGCAGAGGATTTAGAGATGGATTTTACCTGAGGAGAGAAGAAGGATAAGATCCATTAGGGTAAGAGTTCCTTCCTTTTAAACTTCAGTTGTTCAATAGTCATGCCACTTATAATGGGCTACTTGGATGTCCTTTGTACTGCCCGTGGGATGAATAGTTATTTTCAAAGCTCCTTGTATTGTCCCGGAATATATTTATATATAGTTATCATATCCCCTCTTAGACGCCTCTTTTCTAATGTAAATAAATCTAATTTAGCTAGCCTCTCCTCATAAGTTAGAATGTCCATCCCCTTTATTAATTTGGTGGCTCTTCTCTGCACTCTCTCTAGTTCCATAATGTATTTTCTTAGGATTGGTGCCCAAAATTGTACTCCATATTCAAGGTGTGGTCTTACTAATGCTTTGTAAAGGGGCATAATTATGTTTACTTCCCTTCCATCCATTGCCCGTTTGATGCAAAATAAGATCTTTTTTGCCTTTGCAGCTACTGCATGACATTGGGCACTATTGCTAAGCCTGCTGTCTACAAGCACTCCTAAATCCTTCTCCATCAAGGACTCCCCCAATATATCTCCATTTAATTTGTAAGTCGCCTTTTTATTCTTGCATCCCAAATGCATAACCTTACATTTATCTGTATTAAACCTCATTTGCCATTTACCTGCCCACGTTTCCAGTCTCTCCAAGTCCTTCTGAAGACAAATTACATCCTGCTCTGATTCTATTACCTTACACAATTTAGTATCATCAGCAAAGATGGAGACTTTGCTCTCGATCCCAACCTCAAGGTCATTAATAAACAAGTTAAAAATCAGGGGTCCCAGTACCGATCCTTGAGGTACTTCACTCACGACTTTAGCCCAACCTGAAAAAGTTCCATTTATGACAACCCTCTGTTGTCTGTCCTTTAACCAGTTTTCAATCCAGGTGCATATATTATTACTGAGTCCAATTTTCTTTATTTTGTACACCAACCTCTTGTGTGAAACCGTATCAAAAGCCTTTGCAAAATCTAAGTAGACCACATCAACTGCATTACCCTGGTCTAAATTCCTACTTACCTCCTCAAAGAAACAAATAAGGTTAGTTTGGCAAGATCTATCCTTCGTAAATCCATGCTGACTATTACTAATAATTTTGTTTTCCATGAGGTATTCCTGAATATTATCCCGTATTAAACCTTCAAGTAGTTTCCCTACTATTGAAGTCAGGCTTACAGGTCTGTAATTCCCCGGGTGTGATCTAGCTCCCTTTTTAAATATAGGCACCACATCTGCTTTACGCCAATCTTGTGGTACTGAGCCTGTGGAAATGGAGTCCTTGAATATTAAATATAATGGTTTTGCTATTACTGAGCTTAACTCCTTGATAACTCTTGGATGTATGCCATCGGGGCCAGGTGCTTTATTTACGTTAATTTTTTCACGTCGCTTATGAACTTCTTCCTCAGTTAACCAATTGGTCATTAATATGGAGGTTGTGGCTTCCTCCTGTGGCACTACTATTGAACTTGATTCTTCCCTGGTAAACACAGAGACAAAGAATTTGTTTAATACCTCTGCTTTTTCCTTATCTCCAATAATCTGCCTACCCATCTCACTGAAAGGGTCCTATATTTTCTTTTCTCATTTTTTTGTTATTAAGGTACTTAAAGAACTTTTTAGGGTTGACCTTACTTTCTATTGCAATCCTTTTTTCATTATCCATTTTTGCTAATTTAATTGCCCTTTTGCAATTTTTGTTACATTCCTTATAATTCTGATACGATGTCTCTGTCCCTTCTGACTTGAATCTAAACGCCTTCCTCTTCTTGTCCATTTCCTCCCCTACCTGTTTATTTAGCCACATTGGTTTTGACTTATTTCTTTTATACTTATTACCCAAGGGTATACACTGATGAGTGTGCTTTTCTAACAATGTTTTAAAGACTGCCCATTTATCTTCTACATTTTTCCCTGCAAAAACATCATCCCATTGTATTACTACTAGATTAAACCTCAGTTTATTAAAATCTGCCTTTCTAAAGTTTAAAGTCTTTGTCGAACCCAAGTAATCTGTTTTTTGATAATTTATTTCAAATGAGACCATGTTATGATCACTGTTACCCAAATGTTTCAGGACTTGAATATTTGTTATTACTTCTACATTGTTTGATATGACCAAATCCAGAACTGCCCCTCTCCTGGTTGGTTCCTCAATAATT
Organism: Ascaphus truei; assembly: GCF_040206685.1. NCBI lineage: Eukaryota > Metazoa > Chordata > Amphibia > Anura > Ascaphidae > Ascaphus > Ascaphus truei. The sequence goes on from NC_134484.1 coordinate 485,372,070, forward strand.
TGGGTCATAGAATTATCTTTAAGCACCCCCAAACACCTGTTTCCTTTTGTTGTAACACTAATCTCATTGCCCCAGTCTATGTCTGGATAACTAAAATCCCCCATTAGGCAAACATGACCCAGTTTTGATGCCTTCTTCATTTGCAAAAGTATTTTAGCTTCCTCAATCTCACAGATATTTGGTGGTTTATAGCATATTCCCACAAACATTTTCTTTATACTTTTACCTCCACTGCTAATTTCTATCCACAAGGTCTCTACATTTTCATCATTCCCTTCATAGACATCATCCCTTATAATAGGTTTTAGATCCGGTTTAACATATAGACATACTCCACCTCCCCTTCTATTTGTTAGATCCTTCTGAAAAAGAGAATAACCCTCTAAATTAACTGTCCAGTTATGAGTTTCATCCCACCATGTTTCAGTAATGCCTATGATATCATACTGCTCCCTTGCAGCTATTAATTCAAGCTCCCCCATTTTATCTGTCAGGCTTCTTGCATTAGCAAGCATGCATTTAAGTTTTTTTTCAGCCTGTACTATTATCTTATCTGCTCCTTCCTTTCTGCTCCCACTTGGTTTAATCTTTAGAAGTTTTGTAGTATTATCACTATTTACTATGGGTATCTCACTGCTTGTCAAACTTGCACTTGCCCCCATTCTACCTCCATACCACCTTGTATCCTCATCTATTCCATTTAGTTCATTATCTGTCTCAGAGATAATGCAGAGACGGTCAAAAAAGACAAAGATGGTAGGTTTTTAGTGATAGTGGGATCAGTTCAAGCTCAGCCATTAACAATAGCTACAATCTATGCCCCATGCGAGCAGGACCCCTCATTTTTCAGGAAGTTCTTCCAAACACTAAATAGAGTTGCAAGGGGGGTCATAATACCAGCAGGGGATTTCAATATAGCGATCAATCCACATTTGGACAGGTCGGGTCCCTACAAACCAAATAATAGGGGGGTGATGGACGCACTGAGGGGAGAACTGAGAGACAACCAACTCACAGATATTTGGAGAGAGCTGAACCCACTATTGAGACTATACTTTATTTTCCCACCCCCACACAACATACAGCAGAATCTATTACTTCTTTGTATCTAGCAGACGGGCTCCAAAGATCTCCCATACAGGGATCCATGACATTTCATGGTCTGATCACGCACCTATAGAGCTGAGGTGCAATCAAGGATTCCTAGACAGACCTGGAGCAAATTGGAAACGTAACGAGTCTCTACTAAAAATCCCAGAAGTGGAGCAAATAATTGGTGGAGAGATTGGGACCCTAATTAGTTTGCGGCAAAACGAAAAAGAGAAATAAATGAGAAAATATTCTTGTTACAATCAAAACTAAAAGATGAACTAGCCATCCATAAACAAAACCCTATCCCTACTCATCTTATAGAAATTCAGGACACCAGATTACAGTGAAGGCAGGGAGGTTTAAAACACACATTAAAAATATGTATGTAATGTATTTATTGTTTATTCTGCCTTAACCCTTCATTGCCTTAGGGAGGAAAGGACAGAAGGAGAAAATATAAGGGGGAGAAGAGGGAGGGGGAGGGAAAGTGGGGAGGGAGGATATTCATGGGACGGGGATATATATATGTATGTATATATGTAGCCCTCTTTCTGACACTCTAAAGAGACTACGGGTACTGTATACACACACCTGTGGCTCCAGGAGATCTGAGCCTCCGCTAGCTGGTAGCCTGGGGTAACACTTAGATACTGGCAGCGCCTCCACTTACCCAGGATCCCCATTGAGTAAGATTCCCCTGGGTAAGAACAATATTCACACACATATGATTGGAACTGACTTTACTGGAACGCAATATGACCTTAGCACTTATCATTGGCATAACACATAACACACCATATTCAACTTATACTATAACGCTTATCGTAGACAGCAATACAAAACACACGCACTGATAACTGGTAATGTCCGTATAACGTTAGTGGCTCGGCCACGCTCCTAAGGAGTATTGTCTTTGCCCTGTCACCGCGTGCCCCACACACCGTGTCCATGTACTATTTTATGAATGGTAGGATCAGTCCTTTGGCCACTCCACTAGTGTCCCCAAAGAATGTTCCCTAAGGCGGGATCAGCGCCTGTTGACCGGTGTTGGTGCACTTTATGTAAAAGCCTTTCGGTCACTGCGGTGACCGGCAACGGCTTCGAAAAGGATCCGTCGATCCAACGCTTGTTTCCAGGTGTCACAGTGTCCAGCCGTCTGGTCCCAGATGACTGCACAACCGCAACTCTGCACCTTTGTCCCTAACTGTTACTCAGTACGGAAATATGCTACCACTATAGGGCGTCCCTGCAGCCACTCGCTCTACAGGGGCTCAGGGATTCTCCTAGGGGCCTGCGGGGAAGATCTGTCCTATGCAGGTGGGTCACGGACCCGCTGCACGCACACTACCTCTTCCTTCACCTTCCGGATCCCCTCTCCCTAGCGTGGTCTTTCCCCCACGCTTCCCTTTCCTCCTCCCGCAATTCCAGCTTTCTCATCAGGTGACTGCCCTAGAGCTCATGGGAGTTGTAGTACACTAACGGAGCCTTTCCCTTATTGGTCCGTCGTTCGCGCGCTTACATTGCGCATGCGCGACCTCTCTGCTCTGCCAGTGCCCTCCGAATGTTGCGCAATAAGCATGGCGGCGCCCTATACTGTCGGGCTGCCGCAGAACCTACACCACTCCCTCCGGGCACACACTGCAACCTCATAAAGTACCTAACACACCCCTACATATATATAGTGTTCGACAAACCTATTCCCCCACTCGCACCTGGCGAGTGGAAATTGGCTCGTGGCCAGTAGATTTCCCCTGCTCTGCAAAAAAAAAAAAATCCCCTGCACCAAAAAACAAAACAAAAATCATCTCTCTAGCTTTGTGGTTCCCAATCTGTGGCCTACAGGGACGCCGCGAGTGTTTATGTGTGTGGATTCCCCCTTGCAGCCCACCCGTTCTGTGCTGGAGACCAGCCCACTGCACTACACCAGCAGGGAGAAGAGAAGCTGCAGCACGGAGAGGAATCTCCCCCCCTCCTTCCTCCTTCCTGTACCGGCAGCCAGGGACGGAGGAGAAGCTGCAGCAGGAAGAGGAAGCCAGCCCCCCCCCCCTCCCTCGCCTCACTCCGGTGCCTGCTGGAGAGGAAGCTCCCCCCCCCTCAGCTGCAGGGAGAGAGAGAAGTCAGCCGGCTCCAGCCACTGCCATGAAGGTAAGAGAGACCTCGGCTGCAGGGAGCCCCTCCCTCACCGCTCCACCCAGGAGCCATAGTCCCCCACAGCCTTCTGAGACCCCCCTCCCTGGCTGCCCACATACCACCACCCCCAGGGTGCCCAGGTACCGATCACCCCCACCCCCCACACGGCTGCTCAGAGCCTCGCTGCAGCAGCACCCTTTCCCCTCCACTCCTCTGCTGCAGTTCCCCTGCACTTTACGCCTCTAATGCGTGTGTATATGAGTGTGTGTGTGTGTGTGTGTGTATATGAGAGAGAGTGTGTCTGTGTATATGAGAGAGAGTGTCTGTGTATGGGAGAGAAAGTGAGTGTGTGTGTGCAGGACACTAGAAGTACCCCCGCACCCAGTCACCCAGTCACCCCCCCACCCAGTATCTGTCTCCCTCTATCTCTCTCGCTCTCTCCCGCTGTCTCACACTCTCTCTGTCTCACACTCTCTCTGTCTCACACTCTCTCTGTCTCACACTCTCTCTGTCTCACACTCTCTCTGTCTCACACTCTCTCTGTCTCACACTCTCTCTGTCTCACACTCTCTCACTCTCTCACACTCTCTCACACTCTCACACTCTCACACTCTCACACTCTCACACTCTCTCACACTCTCACACTCTCACACTCTCACACTCTGTCTCACTCTCTCACACTCTGTCTCACTCTCTCACACTCTGTCTCACTCTCTCACACTCTGTCTCACTCTCTCACACTCTGTCTCACTCTCTCACACTCTGTCTCACTCTCTCACACTCTGTCTCACTCTCTCACACTCTTATCCCCCTCTCTCACACGCTGTCTCACTCTCTCACACTCTGTCTCACTCTCTCACACTCTGTCTCACTCTCTGGATATCTTATTTACCCTATATATCTTAACTGTCCTATACTACACCGAAATAACCTATACTGCTTTCTTTCAGATCTGACTCAAGCTTCATATGGGAGACATCGGAATCCCCCCTAACTCAGAAGATAGGTAGGCAACACCTCCCCTCCAACTTATAACATTGCGGGAATGAGGGTACCTGGACATTGAGGGACTGCGGATCAGGTAAGATTCCAGGCGGGATTGCTGCTTTAGTTATTGTTAAGCGGCGACGTCCAGACACTGGTTAAAGGGTGCAGGAAACTAGTCACTCACATCTGGCTTTTGTTTCTAAATCCGACATTTACACACACACACACACACACACACACACACACACACACACACACACACACACACACACACACACACACACACACACACACACTAATCGTAGTATAATGTACTGTAATACAATAAATAAACTAATGTCAAAAACGAATGTTCTTACTAGGAATTTATTCAATTTTTTTAAAGGGGCCGGGCTGGGGGCGGGGCTAGGTGGCAAGTAGATTTTAAAGAGTTTAAAATCAAAGATAGAGAACTAAAGAAAAAAATAGACAAATTGGAGAGTGAAATATATATCAATAAAAACAACAAATTCCTACGAGATGAGGAAGACTATAAGAGGGGTGAACAAAGGGATTGGAAAAAGAAGAAAACTCTATACCAACCAGAAAGGAAATATGATAATAGATATGGTAATGCTAATTATAGAACAGAAAAACCATACTATACAAAACCATCTTACCATAGAGATAGGGACTATGTTCCAGCACAGAATAAATCCCCCCCCACATATAGAGAACCAAGAGAACAAACACATAGAGATATAAATCCTACATCCAATATATCACATTTGCAAGATAAAACAATGACAAAAACTATATTTGAAGAAAAAGATAAACGGAGGGACTTCGAATACTTAAAAGAAAAAGAGAGAATAAAGGAGAGAGACTTTAGATTAGAAGAGGAGAGACGAAGAGAAAAGGAGAGACAGAGAGAGAGGGAAAGACAGAGAGAAAAAGAACTCAGAATCAGGGAAGAAAAAGAAAAAACTATCAGAGATAGAGACATCCACAGACATAGAGAGCAACAGAGAGATAGAGATTTTGCCTATCATAGAGAGCAGAGAGAACTAGAACAAAGGGAAAAAGAACAGAAAGATAAGGCACACCAAAGAGAGAGGGAAACAAGAAGAGAAAATGAGATGAAGAAGGAAAGGGAAGAAAGGAGAAGAGAAAGGGACAGATACCATCTAGATAGACAACAGAGAACGAGCAGGTCTAGATCACCTATTGGAGCAACTGGACCCAAAGCTTTTTTAGACATAGACACAACTCCCAGTATCTGGGAGATACCAAACTCATATACCCCTCCGAAAGAAAGGAGGGACCCAAAGGTATATCACAAAAGAGAAACCATCAGAGAGGGAAACGAGGAAGAAAAAGGAAAAGGGAAAGAATAAACAAAATAAATGGTAGAGACACAAAAAACATTTTTAATCTAAGCACATTTGAGCTAACTGTACCCCAACAAAATTTAATTTCTAAAGGACTTTCTTTCGCACCAACTGTAGGACCAAGTAATTTTGAACTTTTTTTGGATGCTAATCGTTATTTACGCAAACTAACTGTTAAAAGATTCTTTCAGAGCAAAAATGTGGAATCACGATTACATACTGTCAATCCCATAAAAGAACCTGACGAGAGTAAATTTAAACATACAACATTAAAAAACAAGTCAACTTTCTACCCTACTTATTACAAAGGAAAACATTTAGAGGTATTCTATGATCTCATTGTGAAAGACTTTGAAAAACTGTCAAAACATACAAAATTTACAACAAAAAACAATCTTACTAAAGATGAAAGGAAGGCTCTAGAAGAAATCACTAAAAATGAGAATATAGTTATAAAACAAGCCGACAAAGGCGGGGGTACAGTAATAATGAACAGAGACAATTATGTTAAGGAAATCTACCGCCTATTAGGCGATAAAGACACATACGAAATTCTGAGAAAAAATCCAACAGAAAAATTTAATAAGGAGTTAAACATTCTGTTAGAAAGAGGAAGAGATACAGGCATTCTGACAGAATCTGAATATAAATTCCTATATAACAAAACCCCACAAATTCCAATTCTATATATTTTACCTAAAATCCACAAATGTCTCAAAGATCCACTAGGTAGGCCGATAATTTCTGGAATAAATTCACTTACAGCAAATTTATCGGCCTATATTGACAGTTTCCTCCAGGATTATGTAAAAAATATAACCTCATACCTGAAAGATACCACTGACATTATAAAAATTCTAGAAACGGTTGTATGGAAGGAAGATTATTTATTGGCCACTATTGATGTCAGTTCCTTATATACGTCTATTGCTCATCATTTAGGATTGCAAGCAATTGAATATTTCCTCAAAAATGATCCGGACATACACGATTTACAAACTCAATTTCTCCTGGATGGTATTAAATTTATTTTAGAAAAGAATTTCTTTTTATTTGATAACATCTTTTATGTCCAGAAATGTGGCACCGCCATGGGAACGAGGTTTGCCCCCAGCTACGCAAATCTCTTCATGGGATTTTGGGAGGACCAAACAATCTGGTCCGGGGCCGAGCTGGGGGGGAACCTTGTCCTATGGCGGCGCTACATTGATGACATCATTTTAATCTGGCAGGGAGATAGACAAAGTTTAGAACAATTTATTTTAAATTTAAATATAAATAATTTTAATCTTAAATTCACCCATACAATAAGCGAATCGTCTATAGAGTATCTTGATTTAAACATTTATATAGAAAGCGGAGTAATAAAAACTAAAACACACTTTAAAAATGTCGACTGCAATAATTTCATTTTAAGATCAAGTTGTCACCACCATCAGTGGATGGACGGAGTCCCTTATGGTCAATATAGGAGACTTCGTAGAAATTGTACCGAAGACAACATTTTTGATGACCAGTGCAAAATTTTAGAAAACCGTTTTATAGAGAAGAAATATAGCCAAGAGATTTTAGATACAGCATTTACAAAAGCTAGGAATCTAGAAAGAAAAGAACTACTCGAACCCAAAAATAAGTCTTCCATTGTAAATAATAATGGTTATGAAACAGCTTTCTTAACAACCTTTAACAAAGAAGCAAAAAATATAGGGAAAATTTTACGTAAGCACTGGCATGTTTTAAAATCAGATACTATTTTAAGTGAAATTTTACCGGAGATCCCAAAAATTATTTTCAAAAAGGCACAAAATATGAAAGGTTTAATAGCACCAAGTGCTCTAAAAATAAAAAAAGAAGATAACCAGAGTTGGCTTAAAACCCTGACAGGTTTTTATGGATGTATATCATGCAAAGCTTGCCAACATAAAATGAAGGAAAAAAACAGCTTTATATGTAATAAGAGCAAAGAAACATTTAATATTAAACAATATATAAACTGCTATACGGACTTTGTGATATATGTCCTTCAATGCCCCTGCGGGCTACAATATGTGGGGAAAACATCTAGACCAATACGTACCCGCATCCTTGAGCATTTGAGCAATATAAGAAGGGGAATTTTAACACACAGCGTCTCAAAACATTATGCTAAATACCACCAATCCAACCCCGATAGTTTAAGATTTATAGCTATAGAAAATGTGAAACAGCATTGGAGGGGACGCAGTAGAGAGGTGGATCTTAGCAAAAGAGAAATGTACTGGATTCATAAGCTTAATACACTGATTCCAAACGGTTTGAATTCAGATTTTGAGATTTTACCCTTTTTACATACATAATGACTATATATATTTCATATTTTTGTATACACTTTTTTATCTCTATTTTTATCTAATTCATATTTTTCTTTACATTTTTCTTTATTTTTAGGCATTTTTATTTATCATTTGAAGTTTTTAACATTATGTATTTAAAATGATGAATTCACTGCTTATTAAATATGTGTAAGGGATGACTTAACTTAATTTATATACTAAATCCAAACAATAGATGTTTTTTTAGCAATTTTAGACTAATGCTTTTTTAAACAAACCTCTGCATATTTTAAACAAAATTAAATAATATTGTGGTCTAGATCTGTTTGTATTAATTGAATCAATCACTGATGCATCTTTCTCTTTTTCCCTTTCTCCCCCATACTCATGATGTCATAAGCACTTTATTAATTTTATTTCCATTTATTAATTTATTTATAATACTATTTTGAATATTTGTTTTATTGTAGGTAGTCATACTATTAAATGAGGTTTTTAATCATTAATTTTTCTTGTTTTGATAATTAATTGAATGTTATTAAAATTGAATATATGTTTTATATTGTTTTGGACCACAAAGTCTAGTGTGCCTATTAATAGGCAAACCTGTGGGTTAATTTTTGTGTGCAAGTTAGCTAATTTGCATAGTTAATATGAAGCCAATTAGGGGATCTCATATAAATATAAGGCACTGACAATAGACGTCATAATGCTCCTGACGAAGCTGTATGTGTCAGCGAAACGCGTAGAGCCGTTCAACTAGCTGCAGCTGCCTCCAAAAGAGAAGACGCCGGACGCAAGAACCCCCAGGCTGACTTTCCTCCAGTGCCGCCATCAATATCCAACGGATGCGGTCCACCCGCGAAAGCGAAAGTGACGTCAGACGCCGTCGCTGGCGACACACTTTGCCACAGGAGGAAGACTGGGAGAAAACACTGCCGCAAACAAGAGCATTCATTTGCTAAAGAAACCTTTACATGTACATACAATTGTACTTAGTGTGAGTACTATCCTTATTCCTCAATATATAAACGCTTTATATTTACCATCTGCACTACTGGGCTATATCTGTTTTGTTTCAATTGCATGAACCGAATGGAGATTTGAATGCTAACATCCCTGGAATAGAAGACCAATTACATACACACCTCCTGACTGAGTCAGAAAAAAGCACTACTTTTTCTTACATTTTGTAAGTAGAAAATCCTCAAGAGCCAAGACCTGCATCTAGCCCATATTATATTAACATACTACACTATTATTGTTTTTTATGTTTTTTATTTTTCATGAGGTGCTCCTGATTGGATCGCTCCCTTCTCACCCCAAAGAAAAACTGCATCTGTGGGAAATCTTAGCAAATTTCCTAGAAAGGTTGAGAAGTATCCGGTTGGGTAACATCTTATGTACATTTGTATTTTAAATTTGTATATCACTGTTTATATTTAAGGAAATTGTGGCGCCTATGCGAATCATTTAGAGTACATTGTCTCCTCGGGGTTCCCCTGAGCCGGTGTCCGCTCCGGAGGAACACAGGCACCTCACCCTCCCTCACGGAGCAGTGTCGGCCATCTTGCTCCCGGCTCTTGGTCGCGTTTGTGGTGGGGGACGGGGGAAGCCTCCCACCCCGTGCAACCACTGGAGCGGGCCAAACGGGAGGGGGGCAGCACATGGGAGGAAGCAGCACACTGGAGCGGGCAGCACACGGGAGCGGGCAGCACACGGGAAAGAGCAGCACACGGGAGGGGGCAGAAAACGGGAGGAGACAGAAAACGGGAGGAGGCAGCACACGGGAGGGGGCAGCACACGGGAGGGGGCAGCACACGGGAGGGGGCAGCACACGGGAGGGGGCAGCACACGGGAGGGGGCAGCACACGGGAGGAGGCAGCACACGGGAGCGGCAGCACACGGGAGGGGGCCGCACACGGGAGGGGGCCGCACACGGGAGGGGGCCGCACACGGGAGGGGGCAGCATACGGGAGGAAGCGGCACACGGGAGGAAGCGACACACGGGAGGGGGCGGCACACGGGAGGAAGCGGCACACGGGATCGGGCAGCACACGGGAGGGGGCCGCACGGGAGGGGAGCGCATGGGAGCAGGCAGCACACGGGAAAGGGCCGCATGGGAGCGGGAACCACCCCACCCACGTGCACAGCCGCGCAACACAACCCTCCCCCATCTCCCGCCTCCCAGGTGGCGGACACCCCAGGGCAGGGAGGGGAGGAGATCAGGAGGGAGAGGAGATTGGGGAAAGGGGGCTAACCCAGCACTGCCTGCCGGCCCTCTTCCCCGCGTTAACCCAATCAGGGAGGGGGATTATTTATTAAAAAAAAAAAATTGGCGCGAGCAGGGGAATTCATAGAGCCGCAGCAACTACTCGCCAGCGGCCAAAATCCACCCGCCACGGGCGTGTAGTTATAATGAATTGTCGAACACTGTGTGTATATATATATATATATATATATATATATATACATACATACATACATACATACATACATACATACATACATACATAACCGTTCCAAGGTCTGGTAAAGCAAGAGACAGCACTCAATTGGTTATAATGAATTGTCGAACACTGTGTGTATATATATATATATATATATATATATATATATATATATATATATATATATATATATATATATATATATATATATATATACATACATACATACATACATACATACATACATACATACATACATACATACATACATTACCGTTCCAAGGTCTGGTAAAGCAAGAGACAGCACTCAATTGTAGAAAACTTCACAAATTGTATTGGTGAAAATAGTGGTACATCAAGAAACCCAACGTTTCGGTCCTCCAAAATGGGACCTTCCTCAGGGGGGTATATATATTATATGCAGTGTTTGACAAATCCAGTTGCCCACAGGTCCGGGGCGACTGGATATGACCCCATGTCGACCTCCTCATGGCCGCCCAAGCAGCGCACGCGATGCTCGCGCTAAAAAAAATTTTTACATTTTTTTTTCAAAATCCAGCAGCCTTATTGGCTGACAGGACTTGGCAGGCTGCCAAGATTTTTTCCCCTCAAGGCCATGCATGCGCATCCTCTTCCTTTCCTGCCTGCTGCTTGAAGAGGTTAGTAGATGGTAGCAGGGTGTTCCCCACTTTCACCCCCAGTCCAGGGTGTTCCCCACCTCCCCCCCAGTCCCCGCTCCCTGTGTCTGCCCGCGGGGCGGGAGGTGGTAGTGCGGTGTTCCCCCTCTTCCCCCGCAGTCTCTGATTCTCCCCCGGTCCCCGCTGCCGATGGTCCCCCCCCCCCCTGATGCCGATATCCCCCCCACCTCAAATGGCCCCCCTGATGCCGATATCCCCCCCACCTCAAATGGCCCCCCTGATGCCGATGGTCGCCCCCCCGCCTCACGTGGCCCCCCTGCTGCCGATGGTCCCCCTGCCGCCTCACATGGCCCCCCCCGACGATGGTCCCCTCCTGCCTCACATGCCCCCCCCTGCCGCCGACAGTCCCCCCTGCCGCCGAGGGTCATCCCCCCGTCTCACATGGCCCCCCTACCACCCATAGTCTCCTCCCCCGGGGCCGATAGTCTCCCCCCCCTGCCACTTATTTCCTCTTTCTGCATCAGCTCGGAAGGTGCTTCCTCTTTTACAGGTCAGCCTCACACAGAGAAGCTATAGCCCATAACACACACATGATTTATTTATTTATAAAATGTGTTACCAGGAAGTAATACATTGAGAGTTACCTCTCGTTTTCACGTATGTCCTGGGCACAGAGTTAAGACAAATAATACATGGTTACAAATACAGTTACATAAATGAACAGGGGATACATTATATACAAGACATTGCATGCACAGTTAGAGATAATATATATTATGGGCGCATGTAACAGTTACAGACCAGATTAAAATGTGAGACAGCCTTAGTTTTGAAAGAACTTAAACTGGTGGTGGATGTGAGAGTCTCCGGTACGTTGTTCCAGTTTTGGGGAGCACTCGAGTGATGACCAACTTGTTCTTTGAGCATTTCGCAGTGATGTGTGTTGTAGTTGCATTGGAGAACAAAACGGCATATTGAATTGTAAAGGGTGTCAAGTTTGCTAAGGTGGGTTTGAGGAGCTGAGCCGTATACTATGTCTCCATAGTCGATAATTGGCATTAGCATCTGCTGTGTGATACACTTTCTGACCAGCAGACTTAGGGAGGATTTGTTGCTGTAAAGTACACCTAGTTTGGCAAAGGTTTTGGATGTCAGGGTATCAATGTGCATTCCGAATGTTAAGTGGGAGTCAAACCATATGCCCAAGTATTTAAAACTAGTAACAGGAGTTAGGGTAGTGTTAGCGTTGGTTTGATCTGGAGCTCAGTCACTGGAAGCTTTAAAAATTTAGTCTTGGTCCCAAATACCATTGTTACAGTCTTGTCAGTGTTTAAAAACAGTTTGTTTTGGGAAATCCAGTTTTCGACTCTCAAAAAGTCAGACTGAAGTATGTGTTGAAGGTCGGAGAGGCTGTGGCTGTGTGCATATAGGATTGTGTCATCTGCATACAGTACATGTGTATTGAAGCTTCCTTACAAGCTGTGGGAAGATCATTGATGAGCACTGAGAAGAGTAAGGGCCTTGGAACAGAGCCTTGCGGGACACCACAGGTGATATCCAGGGTGTTAGAGTTAGAGCCTGAGATGGACACATGTTGGGATCTACCTGATAGGTAGGACTAAAACCAGTTTAAAGCATGCTTCCCTATTCCAGAGCTCTGGAGTTTGTTAAGCAGAATAGCATGATCAACAGTATCAAAAGCCTTTGCAAAATCTAGGAATATTGCACCAGTGAGTTGTCCCCGTTCCATTCCACACTGGATTTCATGGCAAACTGTTAGCAGGGTAGTTACGGTGGAGTGTTTGGGGCGAAAGCCAGATTGGAATTGGCTAGGGAAATAGGTCTTGGTATAGTAATAGCTTAATTGGGAGTGGACACTTTTCCATGGCTTTGGATAGAATTGGGAAATGGGAGATTGGCCTGTAGTTTGAGACAGTGTTTTTGTCCCCACTTTTGAAGATTGGGACAACTCTAGCAGTTTTCCAGGTCTTGGGGATATGGCCTGCAGACAAGATAGAGTTGAATATGGAAGCAATTGGTTTGGCAATGGCTGTGGCACCAAGTCTAGATTGTAGTAAATCAGGTCCACATTGGCTGTTTAGTTTTAATTTGAGGAGCGCTTGTGTAATCTCTTCGGATACTTGGCCAAATTGAAAATTGTGGGCAGTGTTGGGAGGGGGTGGGGCTATATGGTACTCCCAGGATGAGATTCAGGTTTGTGCTTTGGGTTGCGTTTCGCTAATACATTAGTAGCACAACCCACAAAGTAATCATTGAATGCATTTGCAATGTCAGTGGGGTTTGTCAGAGTAATATCCCCCTTAGTGATATTACTTGGTTGTTGATGGTTAGGAGGCTGGAATATATTGTTGATAACCTTCCAGACGTTAGCTGGGTTTGATGTATTCTGGTGGAGATTGTCAGAGTAATATTGTGCTTTTCCATGCCTTGTGCACATGTTCCGCAGGCATCTGTAGTGATTGAGATCCTTGGTAGTGCCAGTTACTTGTAGCTTTTCCACAAGGCATCCCTGAACTGGTAGTGCTGTAAGGTCAGTTGTAACCCATGGAAAGTGCCCCCCCCCCCCCACACCCTTATTCTGCGTAGTAGAGCATGGATATCACAGAGTTTTAAGAACGCGGATTGAAAATAGTCTAGCGCAGAATCAGGGTCGGGAATTAAAATCGATTCTGTGCCAAGTAGGTAAGGTTAGCCAGAAACTGTTGTGGGTTAAAGTTTCTAAATGTTCTAGTGAGGAGAACTTTAGGGCTTGAATTGGGCGGTTTAATTTTCCTTAGACAGTACACTATTGCATGGTCACTGACAATGTCATGAAGGATGCCAGAGGATTGGATTCTGCTGGGGTTTGAGGAGAGAATCCAGTCTAGCAAGGAATGGCTGTGCGATTTCTGGTTTATCCGTGTGGGTTGGGAATGAGTTGCGTTAGGTTAAGTGACTTGAGTTGTATCTGGATTTTGTGGTTTTTCGGATCAAGCCAATTGAAGTTGAGATCCCCAAGAACAAGCAGCTCACTCTTCTCATTCAGAGAGGAAATGGAGCCAATATACTGGGTGATATCAGTCAGGGATTGTAGAGGGGCTTTAGGGGGCGGTAGATGCCAGCAAGCAAGATGGGCTTAGAAAAGGGGAGGCAGATTCTGCCAACTAGGATTTCAAAAGAGGGTGGACTTTGGCAATTTAACAGTGTAAACTGTAAGGTGTCTCCAATATAAAATAACACCCCTCCTCCTCTCTTTGACCTATCTCTCCTAGAAATGGAGTATCCCTGTATGGCAATATTTGCATTGGGAGTTTTAGGGGTTAGCCATGTTTCTGTGAGAATGATGGATTTGGGTTTATGCATAAGGCACCATGCCCTTAGTTCATCCAGTTTGGGCAGCAGGCTCCGGATATTTATATGGGCGACAGATAGACCTTTTTGGAATTTGAAGGGGGTATTCTCAGGGGTATGGGACAGATTAGAAAAGGGGGGGGCTTGGGTTAGGTTAATAATCACCTGCTAAAGAGAGTAATAGTATGAGTAGAAATTTGAGCAGTTGTTTGCAAGTTGTACATTTGTGGTGTTTACCATTAGAGTGAGCGGTGGTTGGTGTGCTGAATTTTAGCGTTCTCCACCAACATTCAGCAGATAGTGCAAGGCTTGAGAGATACATAGCTGTTGTGAGCCAAGAGTGTGCAGACTATGATGACTAGATGATGCTGGCTCCTGTGGTAATGAAGGAGTTAAACTCCAACCAATACTCCCTCAATCTAATTACTTTCTAACTCTATTTAATAACTTTCCCAATCTTATCCTCACTGATCCCTAATGTTAATTCCCAATGTAAAATAACCCCCATTATCTCCCAGTCCCTGTGATACAGGAGGAGTAACCCCCCCAGTGCCAGAGGCTCCCCCTCACTATCAGAGGCTCAGCCTCTCAGGCTCCTGTGTGTAAGGAAGCTCAGAGCAGCACTGGGATAATGTGCACAGGTCACACAAGGGAGGGGAAGGGAGGAGGAGGAAAGCACTTACCCAATAACACAGGCTGAAGATCTCTGTGCAGCAGGGGGTGGGCAATGTGAGGGGGGCACAGGAAAAGGGACTTAGAGGCTGCAGAGCCTATTCCTCAGTGTGTCCCCCCCTCAGTGCCTGAGATGTGCACTTTATCCCCCCCTCACTGTGTGTGTACTTCCTATGGAGGGTGGGGGGAGCCCCTGTGATCTCTCAGTCCTTCCCTGTGGGAGTGACCTGGATTCCCCCCTCAGGATGTGCGACAGTCTGTGCTCAGGATCAGGTTGCATGCTGGGAGTGGGACAGCCCGTCCTATCACACTCTGTGCTGTGTGTGTGAACAGGGACATGTTGTGTCACTGAAGCAGTGTGTATCTTTGTGTTATCACTGCTGTATCTGTAGCCTCAGGAGACAGGGAGGTCTGAGTATCAGTGCAAAAGTGGTGCAATTCTGGGGCAAACACTGCACCAGATGTATCAAAGAAAACCTCCTGTTTCTAATGTGGGATCTTTTTTGCTTTGATACATATGGTGCAGAATAATTGCCCCTAAATATCACCCCCTTTTCCTTGATACCTATGTAGCCCCGGTCTTGATTTGCACTCACTGACCCCCCTCCGCGAGTGCCAAGTGGTCGCGGGTGCCGCCGGAGGCAGTGACGGACCCGCCGGCACTTCGCGAGGGTGGGGGCCAGTGCAGGGAGCGCTCGGCATCCCTGGAGCTCCGGCGGCGCACCCGGCTAGCGGGTACGCCATGACACATTGCGCGAGCGTGGGATCGAGCATGCGCAGAAGGTACACTAGAGCCAGGGAGAAGTCGCGCGAGGGTAGGGAAGCAGAGGAAAAGGTTGCGGCGGCCATTAGGTGTTCGCGCATGCGCAGGGCAAGTGCGCACGCGGCCCCAATGCACAGACAGGTCCCACGGGACTACAATTCCCATAGGGCCTAGCGAGGCAGGCACCAGGTGCCTGATAGTGGCCAATGAGGGCCAAGGATTCCCAGGCAGGGAGAAAGGATACATTTCGCGGGCTTGGAGCACGCAGGTCAGTGAGAGCGAGGAGCAGCTAAGGGAAGGAGGTAGGGTGCAGGAGGGAGTGACTCCATGCACTAGGCCAGCAACCCCCAAGGCCCAAGATAGCTCTGAGTCGCTCAGTAAAGTAAGTGTTGCCAGGGATAGCCTAAGGATAGGGGCTCTGTCACTTACAGGAGTTGGAGCTGGGAGCAGGAAGGGGGAGGAAGGGTGCAGGGAGCAAGTGGCTCCTGCACCAGGTAAGGAGCCCCAAGTCCCAGGCAGGCCCCAATCCCTGTTAGGGTAGTGGATAGTACTGAGGGACAGCCCCTAGGTTAAGGACGCTGCCCTTAGGTGTGCGAGGGTGCAGGCTTGTCAGTGTCACAGCTGGTAGTGCTGTGAGCGCTGACAAGTAGGCACAGAGTATGCAGCGTGTGCTGTGTGTTTGCTGCAGGTTGCCTGTGTGTATGCAGTGTGTTTGCTGCAGGCGTTAGGCTAAGTTAGCCAGAGGGGACCCGGGTGGGCACGGGATAGGTAGTGTGGGTGCAGGGGGTCAGTGACCCACCTACATAGGATAGGCTACCCCATAGGCCCTAGGAGTTTCCCCTGAAGCCATCCAAGGTTGCTGTGCTGTAGGGATGGCCTATAGTGCAGCGAGTGTCACGGTAGTTCCCGGAGTTAGATAGGGACTCCATTGAAGTTGTGTACCCGTGCTGGAAGTTGGGCGCTGCCCTTCGTTGCGGTTGCAGAGGCCATCTTGTTGGGGCCTTACCGGACGGTGGATCCTCAATGTCGGGCCGGGACTCGACGGATCCTTTGTGAAGCAGTTGCTGATCCGAGTACTGGAGTGCTCGGCAGGTACTATACTCTCAAGTGTACCAACACCGGTCATCAGGCGCTGATCCCGCCTTAGGCTAAACTTTTGTAGGAACACTGTGCGAGTGGTTACAGAACTGAGCCTATACCAATATACTATATATGGACACGGTGTGTGGGACACGCAGTGAGGGGACGGACACGTTGCCCTGAAGAGGGGGCAGCCGCTAAAGTTATACCGTTAGAGTATAAGTATATGTATGTGTTATTGCTACGTTGCATTCTCATTAGTAAAACCCAGTTACAATCATAGAGTGTTGTATGTTTCTTGCCCAGGGGAATCTCACATCACGGGGATCCTGGGTAAGTTGAGGCGCTGCGCTAACAAAATGTGTAAGTATTACCCCAGGCTCCCAGCTAGCGGAGGCTCAGATCTCCTGGAGCCGCAGGTGTTGTACAGCGACCAGTAGTTCCTTTGGGAGGGTTCAGAAAAAGGGCTACACCTATGTAACGGATTTTCTGGCCTAGCCTGACCCACCCAATCTCACATTGGCCCCTGTGGTCTAACCAGTCCCCATTACAGTGTAGTGTCTGGTGGTGCACCTGTTGGCAACAGGACTCCTGAGTCTCCCGCATGATGTTGTGTGGGGATTGCCAACCCAGACAGGTAGCTGAGGTAGTGTACTTGAGTCCTACCTATATCCAGTGCAGCGCCTCCACCTCATCAGGATCCCAGCGTCCGCTTGTGGATGGTCCTGGTGAGGAACTCTTCTGTGGTGCACTCCTCTGCGTAATCACTCCACACTTACACACGAGGGTATGAGTTAACAAGATCATCTTTAATGACTTGCGGCGGGCCAGCTGCCCCTCACAGCGGTTGTTCTCAGCCGCTCATGTTCACCGCACTTCCCTTTGAAAGGTGTCCTTTCCCAAATTGGTGGATTCCCTATCTCCCCTTAGGGAGATATTCCCTGTGCCAGGTCCCTGGTCACAGTCTTATGAGCTGTCTCCTCCCAAGTCTGTACTCAGACTTGCTCCTTGCTTCATAACCTCTGAACCACCTTCCAACCACTCAGCAACAACCTTTGACATAACCTAACTTTTGAGCAGTGCTGTGCCTTATGTATACTCTGGGGGCTGGCACAACTCTGACATCACTAATCATGGATTCAGAGCATGTGACCACTCCCATCCATACATAGGGCACCTCACCAGGGTGTGAGGGCAAACCTCCATAATTACTGCTGGCATGCCCATAACTTACCAGGCCTTACTGTCAGCAGGAGAGATGACTGTAGCCATTTTACAGCATGGTTACACCTATGTCCCACTGCACGTGTCTCTACAAACTCCCTACATTCATGTCCGGCTGTAAAAATAAGAGATAAAACAATTACAGGATCCTGAAAGTATAAAACGTTTTTTTAGCAGCACCTAAAAAATGAAGCATAAAAGGTAAATATCTGAATGGTGCACGGGAACACGGAAGGACCCCGATTCCCTCCAATGTTACACAATAGAACAAGCAATTTGTTCCCAGCACTCGACAAAATCAATTGAAATGAATAACGTCAAGATACGAGTTTTTACTAATACATAAGAATTATACAAGGTAAACAGCAGCATATATCCACGATACGCAAATAACTGCAGAGGGTGAAACTAGCAGATCAGAATCACATGTCTAATGTTACAAAATATGCAACACAAAAAATCCTAAGTGAGGGGAGGGAAACACTATGGGATAGACAAGGGGAGGGGAAAACGGGAATAAGGGGGGCAACGAACATTTCGCGGCACTTGGCCCCTTCTTCTGGTTCCCTTAGATTAATCCGATCTAGGTACTTCCCTTGTCCCTGTCAACATAGCGCTTCACAGTGGTACTCAAATAAATAACAGATAATATAAAGAACAGGTCATGGGAATAAGTGCTTCAGACATAAAAGTAACATTAAGGAAGAGGAGTCCCTGCCCCGAGGAGCTTACAGTCTAATTGGTATGTAGGTAGAACGTACAGAGACAGTAGGAGGGAGTTCTGGTAAGTGCGTCTGCAGGGGGCCAAGCTTTATGTATCATGTGTTCAGAATATCCACAGTGCTATTCACATGCTTCTTTAAGCAAGTGTGTCTTAAGGTGGGTCTTAAAGGTGGATAGAGAGGGTGCTAGTCGGGTACTGAGGGGAAGGGCATTCCAGAGGTGTGGGGCAGTCAGTGAAAAAGGTTTAAGGTGGGAGAGGGCTTTAGATACAAAGGGGGTAGAAAGAAGTTATCCTTGAGAAGAACACAAGAGTCGGGATGGTGCATAACGTGAAATTAGGGATGAGATGTAAGGAGGGGCAGAAGAGTGTAAAGCTTTAAAAGTGAGGAGAAGAATGGAGTGTGAGATACGGGATTTGATCGGAAGCCAGGGGAGGGATTTCAGCAGGGGAGACGCTGAGACAGATCTAGGAAAGAGTAGAGTGATTCTGGCAGCAGCATTTAGGATAGATTGTAGGGGATTGTAAGTGTTCCCTATAACGTATGTAGCCAGGTGCTCTGAGTTACCTCCGCGCTGTGTGGGCACCTTAGCTGGGTGTCGGGGGCGGAAGCCATTTCAGGGCACCGCCATGTTGTGCGCGGTTGTCCGCGCATGCCAGTGGCGCGAGAGTTGCGACAGCCCCTTCAGACCGTTCGCGCATGCGCAGGGCAGAAGCGCACGAAGCGGGACCAATCCGGTGCAGGCTCTGAGTTGGGACTACAATTCCCATGAGCCTCAGCAGGGTCACATGGCACCAAGCAGCCAATAGGGCTTGAGTGTTGTGTGCTGAAAGGAAGTAGGAAGCAGGCAATGCAGTACGTTGGGCAGAGGAGATTGGGTGCTAGAGGAGGAAGGTGGTGTGTGCGCGTGCTGGGGTCAGTGACCCTATGCACTTGGCCAGATACCCCTTAGACCCCAGTTAGTGCCCTGAGTCACCTTCAGCTTGTGGGTGCTGTAGGGACAGGCCCTTTATGTAAGGACCTTTCCCTTTTAGAGGGTGTTAGTCGGGGACAGTGCTGCGGTGAGGAGCCTGTCATTCTTAGTCTGGGCTCAGACTATGCTGAGGGGGAGGGGTGGGGGGGCAAACGGACTGAGAGGGGTGGGGGGGCAAACGGACTGAGAGGGGTGGGGGGGCAAACGAACTGAGAGGGGGGGCAAAAGGACAGAGAATTGGGGGGGGGGGCAAACGGACTGAGAGGGGTGGGGGGGCAAACGGACTGAGAGGGGTGGGGGGCAAACGGACTGAGAGGGGTGGGGGGCAAACGGACTGAGAGGGGTGGGAGGGGGGCAAACGGACTGAGAGGGGTGGGGGGGCAAACGAACTTAGAGGGGTGGGGGGCAAATGGACTGAGAGGGGGGAACAAATGGAGGGGGGGCAAACGAACTGAGAGGGGGCAAACGGACTGAGGGGGGGGGCAAACGGACTGAGGAGGGGCAAACTGACAGAGGGGGGGCAAACAGAGTGGTGCTGTGTGGTGGGGAGCAAATGGAGTGGTGTGGTGGGGGTGAAGGGAGAGAGAGAGGGGGGAGAAGGGAAAGAGAAAGAGAGAGGGGGGAGAAGGGAGGAAGAGAGGGGGAGAGAGAGTGAGGAAGGGGGAGAGGGAGAAGGGGGAGAGAGAGGGGGGAGAAGGGGGAGGGAGAGAGGGGGTAGAAGGAGGAGGGAGAGAGAGAGGGGAGGAGAAGGGGGAGGGAGAGAGGGGGGAGGGAGAGAGAGAGGGGGGAGGGGGAGAGAGAGAGGGGGGAGAAGGGGGAGGGAGAGAGGGGGGAGAAGGAGGAGGGAGAGAGAGAGAGGGGAGGAGAAGGTGAAGGGAGAGAGAGAGGGGGGAGGGAGAGAGAGGGGGGGAAGGGGGAGAGAAGGGGGAGAGAGGGGGGGAAGGGGGGGAAGGGGGAGAGAGGGGGAGAAGGGGGAGGGAGAGAGAGAGGGGAGAATGGGGAGGGAGAGAGAGGGGGGAGGGAGAGAGATGGGGAGATAGGGGGAGGTATGGGGAGAAGAGAGAGTTGGGGGTAGAAGAGAGAGACAGAGAGACAGAGAGGAGAGAAAGCAAGGGGGGGGGGGGGAGAGGGGATGGCCAGGAGTGAGAGCGCAGGGGGAGGCTGGGGGGGAGAGAGTGCAATGGGGGGGGGGGGGGAGAGAGAGATACACACACACACACAGCCCCTATACAGCCAATAACACCCCCCCTCCCATAATAGGCCCCTCCGCCCCCCCCCCCCCCCGCTCTAAAAATGTTGCAGGACAACGATTGCTCACCGCTCTCCAAGCATGAGCGACCTCACTTAACCTAACGCAACTCATCTCCCAACCCACACGGACAAACCTGAAATTGCACAACCATTCCTTGCTGGTCTGGATTCTCTCCTCAAATCCCATCAGAATCCAATCCTCTGGCATCCTTCCTGACATTTTCAGTGACCATGCAATAGTACTGTGTAAGGAAAATTAAACCGCCCCAATCAAGCCCTAAAGTTCCCACTAGAACATTTAGGGCCTTATTCAGAAAGCCTCGATAAGGCCCTTATCGAGCACTTATCGACCAAAATGGCTACTGGTATTCGATAAGTGCTCGATAACAGCCTGTATCGACGCAAAATTTTATCTCCGTCCGAAATTCACTGACTGAGCAGCGATCAGGCCCTTATCGACCATTTTCGGAGGGTTGATAAACTCCCGCTATTCAGAGACCCGCGAGTCGGGTGTCGCAGCCCATCGCAGGCCTAAAAAACAATGTTCTCCCCAAATCCAATTCCCCACAAAATTGTTGGACAATTGGTGGGGAAATGCCTCGATGAGTTGCGATGTGTCGGGACTTAGAAAAAATCAGGCCCCTTTCCTGCCTCGGATTGATGCCGGGGGTCTCCGGAGCTGATAACCATTAATAGCAGCTCCGGACCCCCCGGCATGCATCCGAGGCAGGAAACATGAATGTACAGCAACTTCATTACCTTAGCGGCTAACCGCTAAGGCAATGAAGGGGTTAAACACCCGTGCCAGGCTTACTGTAATCAACATACAGTACAATGCAATACTGTGGCTAGCGGGGGTGAGTGAAGGGGGAATTTGGCCCTTAGTGGCTGTTTAGGCATTGCGGGGGGCTCCGGGGGGAGTTAACCCCTTCATTACCTTAGCGGTTAATACCGCTAAGGTAATAAAGGGGTTAACCCAACCGCTACCCCCCAGCAAGGTCTAAACACCCATCCTTAGGGCTAATACCCCCTTCACTCACCCGTGAGGCCTAAGCACCCACCCCAGACTGACTATACCCACCCTGTACCCATTGAGTAGTATAGTGGTACATCATACCCATATAATAATAATAATATGGGCATGATAAGCCTCTATAGCACTCAATGGGCAGCCTAATAAAAATACAGTAATACACAAGACACACAGTAATAAAACCTAACTATACTCCCAATAAACACACTTCACTAAATAAAATCAGTAGCCAGCTCATCCAATCAATAGAAGCAATTACAACATCAACAATGAATTAATTAAACCATTACCCAATCAAACCAATTAATCCCTAAAGCAACTCAAAATGAATAGTAACACTAACCAATGTAAACAATGAATTAATCCTACATTAATTAATGTAACCATTAAAAGACAAATAAATACATTTAAACTATCTCAGAAGTATCCATAAAACACATTAGCTAACATAATATAACATTAAGTACAAGCGAACACCAATCGCAAAGCTTTTCTTACATTAACCATAAACAAACAATCACATCCAAATCAATAACTGCAATAACAAGCGAGAAATGCCCCCCAAATATTGGCATAATAATGTATTAATCTGTACCCTAAAGAGGTACCGATTAATATATTATCAGTCAATGTGCATGACACAGAAAATAAAAAAACACATCCAAAGAATAAACCTGTAAAAAGAGACATTTACAAACATTGAATATGTCACTTACCATTAGAAGCGGTGGCCCTCCGACTCCCGGGGTAACAGGAAGCTCACGTACATTGAAGGCCTCCAACAGCATCCGATGCCATCCGCCATTATACCTGTATATATGTATATATATATGTAGCCCCGAGGTAAATTTGAAATCCCTGGCCCCTCTCCGCGAGTGCCGTGTGGTAGCGGGTGCCGCCGGAGGCTGCGACGGAACCGCCGGCACTTCGCGAGGGTGGGGGCCAGAGCAGGGAGCAGATCGCGCTTGTGGTTGCCGGGGACGCGATCGGGCCGTCGCTAGGGCCGCGATCGCGTTGCCACCGGCTCGGCGGCTTGAGAGGAGGGCGCCGCCATTGCGCGTTAGCTCGCGCATGCGCAGTAGGTACAAATCGCGCGAGAGTAGGGAAGGGAGTAGAGAGATTGAGGCGGCCATTAGGGGTTCGCGCATGCGCAGGGGAAGCGCGCACGCGGCCCCAATACATAGACAGCCCCCTGGGAACTACAATTCCCAGGAGGCTTAGGGAGACAGGCATCAGGTGCCTGAGTGTGGCCAATAGGGCTGGAGGAAGCTCAGCCCGGGAATATAGATACATTTCCCGGGCTTTGCTGCGTCAGTCAGGCAGAGGAGAAGGAAGGAGTAGGAAGGGTGCAGGGAGCGCGTGGCTCCTGTACCGAGGTAAGGGTTCTCCCTAGATCCCCAGGCAGGCCCCAATTCCCGGGAAGGGCAGGGGGTAACTGAAGAGGGACGGCCATAGCTAGAGAGGTGACCCTTAGGAGCGGAAGGTGCAAGTTTGGCAGTACCACAGCGGAGAGGGCTGTGGGCACTGGCAAAGAGGCACAGTGTGCATGCAGTGGATTTGCTGCGGGATCCAGGTGGCTGTGTGTGATTGCAGCTGTCTGTGTGTGTGTCGCTGCATGTGCTGGGCGCAGTGCGTGCAGTGTGTGTGAGGCATGTGTGGATCCCTGCAGGCTGACAGTGTGAGCGGTGTGTCAGCTGCAGGTGCTTTAGGAGTAGCTAGTTAATAGCTAGTTGTTAGTTACAGATAGGACTGGGTAGCTAGGGGAAGGGGGGCAGGTTATTGTTCCACAGGCCCTAGGAGTTCTCCCCAAGCCATCCCAGGTTGCGGTTCATCAGGGACAGGCCCTAGGTTAGGGTTGCTGTCACTCTAGGAGTTGTTAGTGATAGGAAGGGATAGCGGCGGTTGCTGTTCCCATGCGGTTGGTGTTGCCGTGATCCGGTTGCAGTTCCCGTGGAGCGGTGGGACCCTCGTTGGGGTCCACCGACAGAAGTACCTGGAAAGGATCAGACGGACGTCTGACCCTTTGAGAAGTGTGTTGCGGTCCCGAGCATCGGAGTGCTCGGAAGGTATCTCTGAAGTATTATAAGTGCACCAACTGGGCCCTAGCTTAATTTAGTGACTGCGCAGTCACCCACGACCTTTCGTAGGAGTACGGGACATTGGGTGTGGGGGATCACAGGACACTGGGTGGGGAACACCAGACATTGGGCTGAGGTGATGCGGATAGAGCATCTGGTTATGTTATGTGATGTTATGTAATGAGTTATATGTGTGTGTTAAGTAAAGTGTTAGTTATTGGTTTATCGTATACGTGTGTTATTGTATTTCTTACCCAGGGCTATCTTTCTTAACGGGGGGATCCTGGGTAAGTGGAGGCGCTGCACCAGGTAATGGTAAGGGTTTCCCCAGGCTCCCAGCTAGCGGAGGCTCAGATATCTCCTGGAGCCACAGGTGTTATGCAGTACCAGTAGCCCTTTTGAGCAGGTGTGTTGCAGGGAAAGGAACCGGTTAGACCACGAGGGGCCAATGTGAGATTGGGTGGGTCGGCCGGTTCACAAAAAGGGTTACATATATATATATATATATATATATATATATATATATACCATATATATATATATATATATATATATATATATACCATATATATATATATATATATATATATATATATATATATATATACCATATATATATATATATATATGATACCACCATTAAAGCCCTAAAAAAAAAAAAAAAAAAGCCACAGCCCATCTGCACAATCTGATTGTGGAGCTAAGTGACAGGCAAGAAGATGTGGTAAATCACGATAGGCGCAATAACATACGCCTGCGGGGGGTGCCTGAAACTGTAATGGACCCAGAGGAGTTCGCCTCAAAATGGATGGCACACTTGCTGCCTGATAAAACAGAAGCAGAACTCCTCTATGACAGATGTCACAGGGCACTCCGATCAAAGCCCCAACCTGGGGACACCCCGAGGGACATAACCACCTGCGGAGGTGTCCCTACCCCCATCCTTGTCTACTGATGACAGCAGCCAACCAGCCGTGGTGATGCGCCAGCCGGCGGACCACCCAAGTGAAGCTGAAGCATCTGCTGCGCACCCTGCTGTGGGCCCGCTGCACATCGACATCCCTCGGCAGAAAGCGCTGGTGCGGCCGGAGCCGTGGAAGAGTCCCACGGCCGTGGCGACTCCCAGTGTGTCGGAGGGACATCCGGAGACAGCACCGGAGGAAGAGGAACCCATCGTAAGCCAGCGAAGTGGTGAGGAACCTCCTTACTCCCCACAGGCTCCGATAGAGGCGGCCGTGGAAAAGGCCCCAACTAAGGCTCATGACCTGAGTGTGAGCCCATGCGCTCCAACCCAAATGGTCCCAGGACTGGGATCCAACGCTCCTGAGTTTCCAGAAAGTTAGTGGACTGCCCCAGAAGAGCCGGGGACAGGTCCCAAGACAGCCGAGGTGGGAACTGACAGCGTCCCCGAGGACCTGTTGGCCACCGTGAATCACCGCAGTGGTAAGGTATCAACCCTTTACCCCATGCAAGATGTGCTAAAAACATTGAGTACAGAGACTTTGCTCATTGATCGCTCCCCAGTGGAAGCCACTCAAGTGCTTACGGGCAAGGACTGTGTTGTGAGTGATCCAGTGAAATTTGCGTCCTCTAAGTGCGACATGGAGCGTTTCATTCGCCATGTGATGGACCGCGGAAAAGGTCAAGATCTCCTGGCCTACCGCATCCATGCCGCGGATGGCCGGGTAAAGGTCTGGCCAAGAGACACTGTGCTATTCCTTCCACCAGGGGGAGGAAGTAATATGGAACCAGTGATTGTTGCACATGACCACAATCTCAAAGCGTCTACAGAGACTCCAGTTTCGGTAACGGAGACTACCCAGGCGGAGGCTCACAAAAGTCAAAGTGAGGTACCCCCACATTATCAGTTAGGGGCACCCCACAATTGGTTTCAGCAAACAGCTAACATTCAGCTGGCCTCAGGTATTACTGTGTGTGATATGCCATGTACCAATGATGTTAAAGTGAACATGTTAAGTTGTACAATTTATGCAATACATTTTTATTGTGTAACTTTCTGTAATGTGACGTTGTTCTCCAAGCGGGGGCTTTGGTGTTTCAACCAGGGGGAGAGTGTAAGGGCGTCACCCCCGGTTCCCCTGATCTTCCTTTGCCCCCTGCCTTACCCCTGTGGCAGTGGGAGAAGGGGACGGCGACTTCTCCCGGTTGGCGCCGCCATCTGGGCCGGCGCCGTCGGGGTCCTGATTCTCGCGCATGCACGAAGGGTTGCGCATGCGCAGATAGCCGCGGTGGCCATGTTGTGGGTCGCGCGAGGTTTGCGCAATGCACAGAGGTTGGCAAGGGTAGCGGTGGCCATTACAAGTGTGCTGGAGCTCTGTGAGGTTGCGCAGGCGCAGTTAAGCGTAGCGGCAGCCATTATAGCTTTGCACAGGCGCAGTAGAGATCGCGCACGCGGTCCCCATAGGAAAGAGGTCCTGAGTGGACTACATCTCCCAGCAGCCTCTTGGGAATGCCCTATGATCCCTGTCACCTGCAGCCAGCCACTGAGACTTGCAGATTCTCTGCAGCAGGGAATTGGATACATTGTTGTGTGCAGAGTCAGGAAGCAGACTGTGAAGCACATGAGTCAGTCAGGCTGAGGATACAGAGGGGGAAAGAAGGGGGCAGAGAGCTGCAAGCTTCTGCCCTAGGCCAGAAATCCCCAGGCTAGATTTGAGGCCCTGACTCCCCACTAGTGAGGGTGGTTGGTCACAGGGACAGGGCCTTAGGTAAGGACCCTGTGCCCCTTCAGCTGTGTGCTAGGCAGGGACCTAGTGACAGACCCTGTGCAGTTCATTAGTGTATGGAGAGGGAGAGACACTGTGCAGATCTTTGGTACAGGGACCCAGTATAGTGTATGCTGCATGTTCCTGTATGCTGCGTTGCTGATCCAGACACTGTCCTTACGGTGTGACGTCCAGCTGGACCCCATCCCACGCGGAGGTACAGATCAGCGCTGGACCAAGCGGCGCCGGTAGACCCTTTGCGAAGACACCCAGGTGTAGAGACACCTGGGCAGGTATTTACAACCTTCCACACGTGCACCAACTTTAACCTGCTCCTCACATGTGACAGGCCTGTTCACACACTTGGGTGGGCTTGGACTCTTTGGACACGGGGTTGGGAAGGAGGTTATAGCCCAGTTAGGGGCACGGTTATAGTTGCCAGCTTGTGGCAGAGGGTGGTACATATATCTTGTTGTGGATTTCTGATGTATGTGTTAAGTTACATTCTGCATATAGTAAAGACCGTTGCTATTTTACATCTAGTGTATGTGTTCATTTGTATATGTACTGGACACCCAACAAGCTCCTATTGAACCCCCAAAATAACCACAACATATATATAAGCATATGAGTGTCACAGAGGAGTGCTACTGAGCATGGCAATATATATTTAAAATCAGAGACAGAACATAAAACAAAGACAGAGCTCAGTTTTTAGCACATCCAGTGAAACTCATACACGGTACAGTGCCTAAATATATATGTATAAATATCGAGTAAAATGGTCTTTTAGTTTAACATTTTTGGCCAAAATTGTTGTAAGCCCCTGAGCCAACTGCACGGCAGACCACAATTCAGGGGTCCCTAATGCTAATATAAATTCTTAATAACCTGTGTAGTAACAGGAAAAATGATTTATAGTAAATCTGTCAATATTAGTTGCAAAGTTCTAAGTCTGATTGAAGCTTTTAATAACCTGTACATTTCCAGGAAAAGCACTCTGTAATAGAGTTGTCACAACCATACTGCAAGCCAGCAAGTTCCCCTGAGTGGAAGATGCTATGTAGTGAGCCCTTAACCATTTAAATGTGGGAGGGGGTGAGCTACAATTAGGTAGGAGGTTGCCACCCGCCACTCAGCCAAGACTAGCTGTCACGTTGTGTGCTCCTTTACGGCCGGGGAGCACATGCAGTGAATTCAAGGCCAACTCTGATACCAAATGACTTTGGAAGATTTCAAGTGAACCGGAGGGACAGCGCTGTTTGAGTGACCTAGTCCAGCGAATCTTGGACTCCCTGCTGCAGTTTGGACATGCCTGGTGGTGATTATATATCACAAATTGCTTAATATATACCTTTACCTTGTGAGTGTTTTTAATCCCTCCATCCACCCTTCCCCTACATTAAATGTTACAGTGTTACACTATGGGGCGTACGCTCTCTGTTTTTTATATATATATATATATATATATATATATATATATATATATATATATATATATATATATATATATATATATATATATATATATATGTGTGTTGGGGTCTTGCCGTAAAATATTGGAATGTTCATCAGTTATCATTCAGGTAAAGTAACGAAGACACTGGGCATAGAGCTTACAATCGGTTATATGTGATTTGGGCTCTATACTCTAACATTGGGTCTCAGTTATTGGATGCCAATTACATACACCCAATTGCCTTTTGCCAGCTAATGTGGGAAGCACTCAGGTACCTGGCACATGCGCACAATTCTCTAGTAAGAGTCCCATTTCCTGAACCCCACACTAAAAGGTTGGCGTCTCCTAGTCTGCAATTTGGGATTTTGGTCCGGGAAACTCCGACCAAAGGTGTGACACTTACTACAAGTACCCACGTCCTGCTCTTCCCCACCCTAGAATACTTAATCAGGGTGGGGGAGCCTTTGATCAGGGATCTTTCTGTAGACACACTGTCACCCCCTGGCCATTAACATATCTTATGGGCCAGTAACTTTGCGGGCTTTACCGTATTCACAAAAGACAGTACATCTACAACAATTTATATATATAAAAATATTCCGTTCGGTTGGGCCGAGCGGGCTACAAATTGCCCTGCCCTCATGCTGGAGGGGACTCTCTATAGTGGCCAATTTTCAGACCGCTGCGACCCACCGAACCGGAGATATAATATTAGATTTTAAAACCACATGTTTCACAGATTGCATTTCTCCGCTATTGGAGTCAATGGCAGAAACACAATTTAGACAGTTCACATTACTCCGTTCGGTTGATCGGAGAGGGTTGGAAATTGCCATGCAATCATGCCAGAGCTGTGACTGCATGGTGGCCAAATCCCAGTCCTCTAGTCCTTATCGAACCGGAGATAATGGTATCAGATTTATGCACTTTTGCACTTCGCGTTTTAAAACTAGCGGCTTTCCTCCACCATTGTGGTCAATAGCGGCAACCCTCGTGGCGGGCGCGGCCCTTTCTCACGGCCATTGCCCGTCGGACCCTGTTGGGGCCGAGTGCGGGGGTTCCCATGAGGTAGGGGCAGAAAGAAAGTTAGGATTTTTAATAGGTTTACACTTGACCGTGACCGAGTTCCCACGGTAATTTATGGATCAAAGCCTTTCTTTGAGATTGTAGCTATTTTCGGATACTGCAGTGTGGCAGGCATCCAACTCCGTTCTTGGAGAGCGGGCTCGAGGTATTCTCCATTGAAATGCATTACGCCAGTGGTTCCCATATATGTATTGGGGTAATTTTTTTAAAATGTATTGGGGGTGTGGGGTAATTTTTAAATGTATTGGGGGTGTGGGGGTAATTTTTAAATGTATTGGGGGTGTGGGGGTAATTTTAAATGTATTGGGGGTAATTTTTAAATGTATTGGGGGTGTGGGGGTAATTTTTAAATGTATTGGGGGTGTGGGGGTAATTTTTAAATGTATTGGGGGTGTGGGGGTAATTTTTAAATGTATTGGGGGTGTGGGGGTAATTTTTAAATGTATTGGGGGTAATT
The DNA here is from genome assembly GCF_040206685.1 of Ascaphus truei. NCBI lineage: Eukaryota > Metazoa > Chordata > Amphibia > Anura > Ascaphidae > Ascaphus > Ascaphus truei. The sequence goes on from NC_134484.1 coordinate 485,401,924, forward strand.
TTTAAATGTATTGGGGGTGTGGGGGTAATTTTTAAATGTATTTCGGGTGTGTGGGTAACTTTTAAATGTATTGGGGGTGTGGGGGTAATTTTTAAATGTATTGTGGGTGTGGGGGTAATTTGTGTGTGAGAGAGAGTGTCTGTGAGAGGGAGTGTCTGTGAGAGAGTGAGTGTCTGTGAGAGAGTGTGAGTGTCTGTGAGAGAGTGTGAGTGTCTGTGAGAGAGTGTGAGTGTCTGTGAGAGAGTGTGAGTGTCTGTGAGAGAGTGTGAGTGTCTGTGAGAGAGTGTGAGTGTCTGTGAGAGAGTGTGAGTGTCTGTGAGAGAGTGTGAGTGTCTGTGAGAGAGTGTGAGTGTCTGTGAGAGAGTGTGAGTGTCTGTGAGAGAGTGTGAGTGTCTGTGAGAGAGTGTGAGTGTGAGAGAGAGTGTGTGTGAGTGTGAGAGAGAGAGTGTGTGTGAGTGTGAGAGAGAGAGTGTGTGTGAGTGTGAGAGAGAGAGTGTGTGTGAGTGTGAGAGAGAGAGTGTGTGTGAGTGTGAGAGAGAGAGAGTGTGTGAGTGTGAGAGAGAGTGAGTGTGAGAGAGAGTGTGTGTGAGTGTGAGAGAGAGTGTGTGTGAGTGTGAGAGAGAGTGTGTGTGAGTGTGAGAGAGAGTGTGTGTGAGTGTGAGAGAGAGAGTGTGTGAGTGTGTCTGAGAGAGACACCAACTGCGCACTGCAACTGTTAGGTATGTATATACAACTTTGTTTTAACTTTGGGTGCCGCGGAAAAATCCTGATCGCCTTGGGGAGCCTTGAGCGGAAAAAGTTTGGGAACCACTGCATTACGCCATTAATTTCAATGGGGAAGCTTCGCTCATCCTCTCGGGCGCCATCTGCTGGTCTTCCTTGATATAGGGCCAAAAACCTAGAAATCTCCATAGACTTCTATGGAGCTCCAGTGGCGACCTATGGGATAGGGCTGCAAATGGGGGTTAAAAAGGCGGGAAGGGGAACAAAGGGCCATAAACATACCAACACAGTTAACCCTTTCCCTCCTGACCTTATCCCAGTGTATGTGCTTGGTGTACATACTGTAAGGGTAAAAACACATGTAATCAGTGGGCTACATTCAACCAAAAGGTGGAAACACATATTGTACTGAGGCAGGGGAATAAAAACACATATAAGCATTATGGCAGTTAACTCCTCGCCTCCCACACGAGTGTAGGGGTGGCCAGCTGGGGTGTAACCCATTTATTACCGGGCCAGCCCCCCTTCCCTTGTCACACAGACCCATTAGGGCCTGCCAAGGAGGTACAAATACTGTGATCCGGACTACCAAGGACTGGGAAGATACTTGGGGATGATTGCCAGAGAGTTATAATACTGGACTAGAGTAAATACGCCGGACTATGTATATAGAGTTATAAGTCATTACATGTATACTAAGCAAAGTTAAAACTACAAAGGTGCCGGCACAGGCACCACCTTGGCCGATTGCCTGCGACCCAGGATATGTACTTGGGGTTTCCACCTAGTGCACAACCAAGTCCCTAGGGAGCCTGCTCACCGATGTGACGCGGTGCCCGGGGTGTCCTTCCCGGATTGTCCCCTCACAGTTACTTACCCTCCCTTCCTGTTCCATCCCGTCCTTGTCCCATCCCGTCCTTGTCCCAGTGGCGCTGGGTCTGTTCCTGGAAGTTAGAACCAGGCCAACTGGCCACCCAATGGGGGTTCCCTCTAATTGAGATGGGCTATGTGATAGTCACCCGGATGACACAATGTCGGTGATCATAGTTTCGCATAACGCAAAGGGACTGAAGAGTCCGGGCAAGCGAAGAATAGCACTGGCAGACTATAAACGAAAACAGGCTGATGTAGTGTTACTCCAAGAAACACATTTTAGCACAAAAGCGCCCCCAAATCTATACTATAATTCTAAGTTGGATTTCGTTTTCCGTTTATTTGTATGTCAGAAGCATCGAAATCTTACAAACGGCACCACGTAGCACCACAAAACTTATAGCTGATAGCTACAATCTACGCCCCATAATCCACATTTGGATAGGTCGGGTCACTACAAACCAAATAATAGGAGTGTGGACGGACGTTCACAGAGGTACACACTTGGAGTCGTTTATAATGTGAAATTATAATAAATTATAATAATTCACATCTCCCTTAGTCAAGCAGTTCTCGCAGCCCCAAAAAACACATAAAGTGTTAGCATCCGCCGTGGCGCATAAAGTGTTGGTATCTGCCGTGGCGCAAGATAGCGTTAGCGTCTTACGAGACGTTGTGGTTAGTGTCCTCTAGGGAGGGACGCAGGTTAATGTGGTATGCACGTATGTTCTATGTTCATAAGTAAACGGTATTGGTTATTATACATACAGTCTATGTGTTCTTTGTGTGATGTCCTGCGAGGAACAATTCCTGCTCTGCTAGGAACCGTCGCAGGTGGAGGCGCTGCACCAAGTACAAGAGTACTACTAGTCTTAATATATTGCCCCAAGTTCCCCGTGGCGGAAGCTCAGCCCTCCTATGAGCCAACAGGTAAAGCACCACGCCCTGGTAACATTGTATGTCCTTTGCACCCACACTATAATCTGCGATTGGGTGGGGGAATACCCGTTACATATACAAGAGATTGCATGCACAGTTAGAGATAATATGTGCCAGTTGCATTGGGGAACAAAACGGCATATTGAATTGTAGGGGTGTCAAGTTTGCTAAGGTGGGTTTGGGGTGCCGAGCCGTATACTATGTCTCCATAGTCGAAAATTGGCATTAGCATCTGCTGTGCGATATGCTTTCTGACCAGCAGACGTAGGGAGGATTTGTTCCTGTAAAGTACACCTAGTTTAGCAAATGATTTGGATGTCAGGGTATCAATATGCATCCCGAATGTTTTTTTGTTTGTTTTTTTTAATAACGTTGGTTTTATTGGTTTTATGATGCAATACAGGAATGGTTATGACATCCAGTACAGTTTTTACATTGAAGTTGTTCTAGCATTAACACCAGTCACCAGTCAACAATGGGTAGAGGGGGGAAGGGAAGACAAGAGGGGGTGTGGGGGTCTGCCCCTCGATGCAAGGTTATTTCCATCTCTATGGATCAAACATCTACCATCCGTGCAGTTATGGCCTAAGACCACAGAGTCGTGGAGTGAGTGTTTTAGGTTCTGAGCTTTTCTAGGCCCTAAGAGTGTCCATCCTCTATTCTATTTTCCATATCCTCTCGGCCGGGCCTCCATCCAGAGAGACCGCATCTGCTACTGTCAAAGCCAAATTGTATCTCTTTCTATCCCGGGAATGTCCGTCTGGGCCAGCCATGGCATCCAGGTTTTTAGAAAAAAAATTCCGGTGTCATTAACTAAACTTGTTCATTTTTCCATCTGGCACATAAACCAAATTCTGTTCCTGATCTTGGGAATTGGTGGAATTTCGGTCTGTTTCCATAATGCTGCGATCTCGCACCGCGTGGCTGTTGCAAATGAGCAACCAGTTTGTTACCAGCTTTGCTTAGACCCGGTGTTGCTCTATTGTGCCACCTCCCACGGAATGATCCCACCCCGTGTCCAGTAACCCCAATGTCTCACACTACCAAGTCATATACATGTGCGTGTGTGACTGCGCAGTCACTATGTCTGGTGATAGGCCTTGTTGGTGCACTTAATGTTATGGATTACCTGGCCGAGCACTCCAGTACTCGGGCCTGCAATGGTCTTCACAAAGGGTCCAGACGAGCTCCTACACGATATCCGTGATCCACCACAAGATGATCCCTCAGGGGCGATCCCCCTCTGGAAACAGTCCCGCTCTCTCCCAGCAAACAAGCAATATTCTTTGTTCACTACTAACAAATAGATAATGGGGCAGAGTCCCTAACCTAGGGCCTGTCCCTACAACACTCAGCTAGGATGACTCAGGGCTATCTGGGGCCTAGGGGATTGCTGGCCTAGTGCAGGGAGTCACTGACTCCTGCACCCTACCTCCTTCCCCTAGCTGCTCCGGTCGCCAACTAATGTGCTGCCAGCCCGCGAAATGTATCTAAATCTCCCTTGCAGGGAGATTCTTCAGCCCTATTGGCTCCCTGGCGTCACGTGGGGCGCTGCTGGGGCTCATGGGACTTGTAGTCCTGTCACGGGAGACTCCTGTGGCGGGTAGGATCTCGGTAGCCAGAACAGCACGAGCGTAGTAGGGGTCACAAGCAGGGGTCCAAGGCAGGTGGCAGGTAGCGAAGTCAGGTAACAAGCAAGGGTCCGAGGCAGGCGGCAGGTAGCGAAGTCAGGTAACAAGCAGAGGTCGGCAACGAGGAGACTGGAACAGGACAGGCGGGGCAGGACAGGTCCGGGAGCAGGGACTGAGAACGGGGAGCAGGGACTGAGACCGGGGAGCAGGGACTGAGACCGGGGAGCAAGGAACAAACAGGGACAAGCCAGATTACTAGCAAGGGCCTTTACTGTGAACAGACTTTAATACAGGTACAGGTACATAAACAGATCAGGATCAAAGACAGGCATGTGCATAGGAGTCTGACTAGAAGCAAAGGCAAAAGCAACAGACAGGAAGCAAGCTATAAAGGACAGAGACAGGAGCAACAAGAAGACAGACAGACAGAGGAACCCAGAGCCAACAGAAAGCAGCAGCACACCCAGTGGACAAGGAAGCTATGGCTAGGCAGGAGGTCTAGGCGACCCTGGCAAGTCCCCTCCAAGAGCCTTCCCTGATAGGCTAGGGCTTCACGGGCTTTCTTTGCTCCCTCTTGCGCATGCGCAATCTCCCTGGAGTCCTCCTGGCGCTCCTAGCCCCTGCGCATGCGCAACGCACTTAACAATGCCGGCGCCCTGCTCCGCGAGCCGCCGGGACCGCAGCAACGCGACCGCGGCCTTAACAATGGCCCGATCGCGTCCCCGGCAACCGGCCCGCAACTCTAGGTAACGAGCGGCTCGCGCACCTGCCCCCTCACTCCCTCGTCCTCGGCGGCCCTGCGTAGAGGAAGGAGGGGGGGGGGTCAGTATGACAAGGGGGACCTGGCTACATCCTCCCCCTGGTGAAATCCCCAACGTCCTCGCTTGGGACACGACTCGATATAACTATGTACAGAAGTTATATAATGAAAATGCACAACACTATTATATAATAAAAAAATGCAACAACCACGTACTATCTCTAGATCAGATTGCACATTTCAGTGAACATCACAATGACGGACTGCACTCTGCTACGAGCCCACTGCTAAGCCTCATAATGGGGTGCCCCAATTTGATCATAGGTTACCCGAGTTGGAGGGTACCTGACTCTTTGACTCCGACGAAGCTGTTCTTCCGCAACTCCCTCTGGGGGATAATAAACACAGTCCTGAGGCTCAGCCTCTTCCCTTGAGGGGAGAAATGTCTCTGAACAGTCTCTGTTAGGCACAAAGCACGGGCTCTGTACATACAAAGGCTGGCCTGTTGGTGCCACCTTAGTAGGCATTGGCCTACGGGGCCCTTTACCCGTAGCTCCTCCGGGAGATGCCCCATCTGCAGGGTAGTCCCTTTGAGAGGGTCCTTCCATAGGGTCTTCAGGCGTTTCAGAGGGGGTCTCGTTATGGACAGTCTCTTGACCCATCTCTGGTACGTCGGACTCACCGTTGAGCGGTGTGGCCAGTATTTCTGCATCCTCCTCTCCCACTTGTGGGATGGGAAGAAGATGATTTCGGTGCCATACCTATACCCAGCCTTCAGTGTCTTTGATGCGATAGACCGGGAGGCCAGGCATCTGAGACTCTATTTCATACACCCCATCTCTCCATCGGTCAGCTAACTTGTGTTTTCCCGGGACTCCCAGATTTCTAAGCAACACAGCGTCCCCAGGACGGAGTTCCCGATATTTGACCTTATGGTCGTATCGTCTTTTATTTCCAGTATTCAACTTAGCTGTAGCCTTCTCAGCTTGTTGATAGGCCTGCTGTAAACTGTCTTTAAGTCTTTGCACGTATTTGAAATGGGTAGCATTGTGTATCCCATCCGTCGAGACTCTAAGACGTACGTCCACTGGCAGTCTCGCCTCTCGCCCAAACATGAGGAAGTATGGGGAGAATCCCGTTGACTCGTGCCTGGTGCAATTGTACGCATGCACCAGGGCCTCCACGTGTCGACTCCATTCAGTTTTCTGAGCACTCTGTAGTGTTCTGAGCATGTCCAGTAAGGTTCGATTAAAGCGCTCGGGCAGTGCATCTCCTTCGGGGTGATACGGGATCGTTCGTGACTTGGTGATGCTCAATACACTTGAGTATCCTACACAAACTTTTTCTGATAAACTGGCTGTTTTTATGCTTATCCAGCTCTTAGTCGTTTTGACTAAGTGCTTTTAAATGTTTTGTTGGGGCTTTTGTTCTGTTGGTGTTCAATAAAGATCAAGATTACTTCACCCGTGTACCCGTTTGTACCACCGTGTGAACCAGGCACTATTTGAGTGACTAACACACTCAGCTGAAGTTTTGGATTTGGAGTTCCACAGAGGGGAGAAAAGATACCCATTACAGTCCTCACTCACACATGGCCGTGTGAGTTTCCTTTTAACATTACATGGCTATATTTTAACCTACCTCTGCCCCTTCACCCTTTTCCCCCTATTGTTTAGTGTGTAAAACAGGAAGGGCGCTTGACAGCCCTGTAGTGAGGTGCCATCAAAGACACCTCCCTCCAGAGGTCACTCACGCTTGCCCGTGTGAGTGCACGCAGTATTCCTCTGCGTTTTTGATTTAAATACAATCGTCTACCCCAGAATTATATATATATTCTGTCTTGTCCCTTACATATTTGTTTTTATTTCATTTCACTCTGAGGACAACATCTTAAGCCATTCCTGCAGAGAAGACCTGAGAGGCTTTACTTCAGACCAGAGGAGAAGAAAAGTACAAGCGGAGAGAACACAGAAAAGAAAGCAGCAAAAGTAAAGACACCTTGATGTGAAGCATTTACACAAGGCCGTGTAAGTGTTCACGTTATTTTACACTTTATTTCACATCACAGTCATTAACCATCATAGTGTTTGAAACGTCTGTCTAGTCCCTCAACCTGTGCTCCCCCATTTTCGTTTGTTTTTCTGTACAATCAAGGATCCTGGATAGGTCCTTTTTGGGGTCTTGAGCAGCAGGAAGAGTTTCGGAAGTAGAGAGGACCCTTAAGTACTCTTTAAGGTTGTATTGTTCTATCATAAGAATTATATCACCCCACAACTTATTTCTTTAGGGTAGCGCCCGGGCTTTCTTGTACATCGCTGCTCTCAAAGTCCCGCCATTGGTCAGAGTGAAGGCGGTTGGGGAGAACATAGTGCACGAAGTACTTCTGCCATAATATTTTTGCCACTGTGATGGCTTTCTGATCTTTCGTGGGGAAGGCTTGGGCATACCGGGTGTAATGGTCCGTGATGACCAACACGTTGCATATTCCCCGGCTATCAGGCTCAATGCACAGAAAGTCCATACACACAAGGTCCATGGGGCCAGAACTTTTTAGATGGCCCATGGGGGCTGCTCAGGTAGGCAGGGTCTTGCGCTGTATACACCTGGTACAGCGGCGACAGTGTCGTTCAACGGCCTCTCGCATATTGGGCCAGAAAAAGCGATCCCTGACCAACCCAAAGGTCTTTTCTATCCCAGGATGTCCATGATCATCATGTAGGGACCTTAACACTAGGTATTGTAAGTTCTTAGGGAGAACTAGTTGTCGCCTATCCGGGTGGTTGTGGTATTGCACCACCCGATATAGTAAGCCATTGTCTATTTCAAATTTGTCCCATTCCCGCATGAGCAAAGCCACTAAGTCATTTGGTGTACGCTTCAGAAGGGCTGGATTCCTCCGGGCAACGGCTTGTCGGATGATACTGACAACAGGATCTCGTATTTGATAGTCTACCAGATCTTTCCACCGTAACACCTTGTCATGCGTGATGTTCATCCCTTTTGGGTCGCAGTAGGCGGCTGGGACAGCCTGCGACCGGCATCCCAATGAATCGGCCACTCTTAATTCTGAAAAGGCCACTTGGTCGTTGACGATGGCGGCCATGCTACACGTAGCTCGCACTCCGGGTCCTGGGAGTTCCTCCCATTCCTCATCATCTGGAATAGCACTTAACCCGGGCCGTCTGGATAGAGCGTCAGCCCCTATTTTCAAAGGTCCCGGCTTATACTTCATGGAGAAACTGTAGTTGCTTAGGGCGGCCAGCCAGCGGTGCCCGGCGGCGTCCAATTTGGCCGAGGTATTGACGTATGTGAGGGGATTGTTATCCGTCCTTACCTCGAAGGTAACACCGTACAGGTAATCGTGGAGCTTCTCGGTGATAGCCCACTTGAGGGCCAGAAACTCCAACTTGTGGACGGGGTACCTCTGTTCACTGGGGGTTAGACTGCGACTGATGTAGGCGACAGGCTGAAGGCCCTCTGGGTGCTTCTGGTGTAGGACGGCGCCCAGTCCATTGAGACTGGCATCCACATGCAGAACGTATGGTTGTTCGGGATCAGCATACGCAAGCACCGGCGCTTCGGTCAGACATTTCTTCAATTTCGAGAAGGCCTGTTGACACTCAGACGTCCATTTATCACCAAACGGTTGGCGAGCAGATACAGCCTTCCTCCCGGTTTCCTCGGGGTATATCTTCAACAGATTGTTCAGGGGTTTCGCCCTACTAGAGTACCCTTCCACGAAACGACGGTAGTACCCACAGAATCCCAGGAAGGATCGCAGCTCCGTGACATTCTCGGGACGAGGCCAGTTCACGACTGCTTCTACCTTGGCGGGGTCGGTGGCGATCCCTTGGGCGGACACTATGTGTCCCACGTAGGTCACTGAGGTATGGCAAAACCGGCACTTGTCTAGGAACAATTTCAACCCTTCATTCCCCAGACAGTCTATCACTTTGAGTAACCGCTCTTCGTGTTCTTCTAGAGTTCTTCCGAAGACAATGATGTCATCCAGGTATACAAGACACTCCCGCGGGCTCATGTCCCCGATAGTCTTCTCCATCAGCCGTTGGAAGGTAGCAGGCGCCCCACATATACCTTGGGGCATACGTGTAAATTGGTAGAATCCCAAGGGGCAGACGAAAGCTGTTTTCTCCTGATCTTCCACAGTCATAGGTACCTGATAGTACCCGGATCGGAGGTCGAGCACGCTAAACCATTGACTTCCATTCAGCGCATTCACGATCTCTTCAATGCGCGGAAGGTTGTACTGATCCGGTATCGTACGATTGTTAAGGGTTCGATAGTCGACACACAGTCACATGGACCCGTTCTTTTTTGCGCACCACCACTATGGGGGACGTGTAGGGTCCCCGGGACTCCGTCACAATCCCAGCGGTTTCCATGTCTTGTATGGCGTTCCTCACATCGTCCACATCCCATGGGGCGATGCGACGAGAGCGTTCCCGGAACGGAGTGGCATCACTCAGTCGAATGGTATGTTGGGCACTGCGACTGCACCCCATATCCATCTCACTCGTGGAGAACACATGTCGTCGTTGAAGCAGCTGGGTTGTCAGCCATTCTTTCCACTTGCTGGACAGCGTCGACTCACCGAAGTTGAAATCCAGATCGACTAACCGCTCTTCCACGGCCGCCGCCTTCACCTGAGGCGTGTTTTCTACAGGGCTGACCGGATATATGCAACCCAACTTCTGGTCGGCACCAAATTCCATCGGAAAGAGGGAAAGATTCTGCACATACACATGGGTTCGTAGAGGGATCTTAGACGTCCACTCCCTCACTTCAGGTAGTACCCTATACCCTCTCTGAACCTCTTCTTCTTCAGGCGAACTCTCCAGAGAGAACAGCTGCTCGCTCTCATCTCGTTCGGGATAACAACACCAGACGGCCATCTTTTGCACTCCCCCTGGTAATATGGGCGTCAGTCCGCGTTGACGGCTGTAGAGATCCACGTGGCGCTCCAGGGCATATACCCGTTTGCACTCTTCTCGTAGGACCGGATCTAGGAGAGAGGTGGCTAGCGGCAACTCGTTAGTCTCTTTCAGATACGCTCGGATCACCGCTTGTACTATATCAGCGTTGGTGCCCAAGATGATCGGGTATTTGTACTGGTCTTGAGGCTCCGGACACACCAGGGCCGCTACATGCATGGGGTGTCTCTTGCCGGTGTTCAGCCGGGGTATTTCTATTTCAACCCTTACAATCCCATCGATGGGGTAGTCTTCATTGCTTAACCCCCATACTTTCACATGATCGGCCGCTCTCAGAGGGCAGTGTCTGAGGTGCTGGTCGTAAAACAGGCGGTATATGATGGTCACTTGCGATCCCGTGTCCAGTAGGGCCGACGCATAGATCCCTTCCAGTAACACCCGTACGATAGCCGCGGGACCTACTTGGCTAAGAGCTTCCCGGGTGGGGGCATCATCCCCGGGGCTGGCGTCAGCCGGGACATCGGTGGCTCCCGAATGGGTTTCCGGGTCCGACTCGGCAGTTTGTACTAGGCATACCATCGACTGGGCTGGGTTTCTTCGGTCAGGCGGTTTTTCTTCTGGAGAGTCCTCCCTCTCTGGACAGTTGTAAGAGACGTGGCCCTTCTTCCCGCAGTTGTAGCAAACTACTTCACGACGCTCAGGGCGCCCCTTGTACACGGGTGATGACCTCTCAGGAACACGATTTTCCCTTGATGGTAGCTTTGGGTTTCTTTAGTTCATGGAAATGTCGCTGCACTTCATGTTCTCTGATGTACTCCATTAATTCTCCGTATTTGGGGGGTACTACAACGGTCGGTGCCGCCCACATCATTATAGCTATGTTCTGATCCGGTAGCGACCCCTTGAGTAACTGTTTGAGTCGGTATTGATCCGCCTCGGCCGCGGAAATGACATGTTTGTCCAGAAGAGTCCCCAGGGACAGCTGTAGATCGCAAACGAAGGCCGATAAATCCTGTCCTTCCTTTTGGCGAAGAGCTTTGAACTGAGCCATTAGTTCATCCTCGTCGTCTTTTCGGGCAAAGGACTGAATTAGCATTTCCACTAGTTCCTGTGCAGTAACTTCTCCTTCCACGTTTCGGTGCGTCCGTACCAGCCGGGCGGCGGGGCCTCGGAGGCACTCGACCAGCCTTTGTCTTTTGCTGGCTTCAGAACACGACCACTCCGCTATGGCTGGGAGCGTATGTTCCCTCCAGGCCTCGATCCCTTCTTCTCCCGCCGGAGTCGGCAGAATCCCGGAAAAAGCCTTTAGCTTCCGGTAGTGCTGGGCTTGGGTCGAGATGGTGACAGCTTCTACTAGTTGGGAGGCGAGCAGATTCAAGGAAAGGTCGCCACTACTGTGTCCGGCTCCTACACTAGGCATGGTTGAAGGCCCGCCGCCGGACCGTCTATCAGGAGTAGGTGAGGTGGGTGGGCTCCCTGACCAGCTGCTGTTTCCCCCGGCACCACTCGCGGTGAAGGAGACTCTGAGGGGGCCTGATCCATGAGGGGTACTGATGGCCCAGTGGCTCGCGATGGGTTCAGTAGGGGCTGAGGCTTCTTCGGAAGCCTGGGGGTCAGGATAGATCATGATACCTTCCTTGGCTGAGGGCTCGGGCAGGTTCAATACATGGGGACTAGTCTTTGAGCATATGTCATATTCTGTGCCCATGAGGTAAGTGATTCCTCGGCCACGGGCATTATCAAGTCTATAGTCTATCATCAGGGCCGTGGCCAGCCCCGGACACTCTCGTACTTGGGTGCGTACGGCGAGGTAGTCGGTATTCCTGGATATGCCCACCACGGCAACCACGCGCCTTGGGGACATGCGGCGTGCTACGGCCCAGTCATGGACGTCTTGCTTTGACGGCACGGACATGATGGCGGCAAAATCGGGCAATTTGCAAAAAAAATTGGAACAGGGCACCCCAGGTCTGACTCTCAGCAGCGCCTCCAAATGTAACGGGTATTCCCCCACCCAATCGCAGATTATAGTGTGGGTGCAAAGGACATACAATGTTACCAGGGTGGGGTGCTTTACCTGTTGGCTCACAGGAGGGCTGAGCTTCCGCCACGGGGAACCTGGGGCAATATATTAAGACTAGTAGTACTCTTGTACTTGGTGCAGCGCCTCCACCTGCGACGGTTCCTAGCAGAGCAGGAATTGTTCCTCGCAGGACATCACACAAAGAACACATAGACTGTATGTATAATAACCAATACAGTTTACTTATGAACATAGAACATACGTGCATACCACATTAACCTGTGTCCCTCCCTAGAGGACACTAACCATGTCTCGTAAGACGCTAACGCTATCTTGCGCCACGGCAGACGCCAACACTTTATGCGCCACGGCGGACACTAACACTTTATGTGCCACCTCCCACGGAATGATCCCACCCCGTGTCCAGTAACCCCAATGTCTCACACTACCAAGTCATATACATGTGCGTGTGTGACTGCGCAGTCACTATGTCTGGTGATAGGCCTTGTTGGTGCACTTGATGTTATGGATTACCTGCCGAGCACTCCAGTACTCGGGCCTGCAACGGTCTTCACAAAGGGTCCAGACGAGCTCCTACACGATATCCGTGATCCACCACAAGATGATCCCTCAGGGGCGATCTCCCTCTGGAAACAGTCCAGCTCTCTCCCAGCAAACAAGCAATATTCTTTGTTCACTACTAACAAATAGATAATGGGGCAGAGTCCCTAACCTATGGCCTGTCCCTACAACACTCAGCTAGGATGACTCAGGGCTATCTGGGGCCTAGGGGATTGCTGGCCTAGTGCAGGGAGTCACTGACTCCTGCACCCTACCTCCTTCCCCTAGCTGCTCCGGTCGCCAACTAACATGCTGCCAGCCCGCGAAATGTATCTAAATCTCCCTTGCAGGGAGATTCTTCAGCCCTATTGGCTCCCTGGCGTCACGTGGGGCGCTGCTGGGGCTCATGGGACTTGTAGTCCCCTCCAAGAGCCTTCCCTGCTAGGCTAGGGCTTCGCGGGCTTTCTTTGCTCCCTCTTGCGCATGCACGATCTCCCTGGAGTCCTCCCGGCGCTCCTAGCCCCTGCGCATGCACAACGCACCTAACAATGGCGGCGCCCTGCTGCGCGAGCCGCCGGGACCGCAGCAACGCGACCGCGGCCTTAACAACGGCCCGATCGCGTCCCCGGCAACCGGCCCGCAACTCTAGGTAACGCACGGCTCACGCATCTGCCCCCTCACTCCCTCGGCGGCCCTGCGTAGAGGAAGGACCTGGCTACATCTATAATGTATACCCTGTTCTTATGTAACTTTATTTGTAACCATGTGTAGCCCTGTGTGGTTTGGGCTATATTTCTGCTTTCCTCCTGGCAGTAATTCATGTGTAAGTGCAGGGTTGCCAGGAGTTATCATGGATTTCCCCTGCTTCAGACATTGCACTGAGTCATCGAAGGTAGGTCATCTGACCCTGTGTCCAATCAAGAGACACAGGGGCGGTGCCTGCTGAAGCTACTTAGGGCAGTGTCATTTCCTATTCAGTGGTTCAGTCAGTTCAGTGTGAGTTAGCTAGTCAGTGTTGCCAGGTCCGCTAGTTTCCCGCCCAATTGGGCTATTTTGAGACCCCGTTCCGCGGGAAATATTAGCTGGTTGCGGGTTGCGGTTTTTACACATGTATTATTTGTCTTAACTCTGTGCCCAGGACATACGTGAAAACGAGAGGTAACTCTCAATGTATTACTTCCTGGTAACACATGTTATAAATAAATAAATCATGTGTGTGTTATGGGCTATAGCTTCTCTGTGTGAGGCTGACATGTAAAAGAGGAAGTATCGTCCGTGCTGAAGCAGAAAGAGGAAATAAGTGGCAGGGGGAGGCGTGAGCACAGAAAGAAGATCACAGCTAGCAGGGGCACAGAGTATATCACCAGACGTCACTACACACACGGGCACAGAGTATATCACCAGACATCACTACACACACAGCACAGAGTATATCACCAGACAGCACTACACACACGGGCACAAAGTACATCACCAGACAGCACTACACACACGGCACAGAGTATATCACCAGACGTCACTACACACGGCAACAGAGTATATCACCAGACGTCACTATACACGGCAACAGAGTATATCACCAGACGTCACTACACACACGGGTACACAATATATCACCAGACGTCACTACACACACGAGCACAGAGTATATCACCAGACGTCACTACACACAGGTGACAGAGTATATCACCAGACACACAGCACAGAGTATATGACCAGACCGCACTATATACGGTGGGAGATGGGGGTGAGATTGTCACTATGTTTCTCACCAGCCCACAGCCAGCACCACGTGCAGCTCTCACCAGGGGGCACTCACCGCACCTTGCTTGGGAGCCCACCAGGGGTCACTGTTCCACAGGAGCTCAGGAGGAGCTGGTTAGAGGCGCTCTGGCCTCCCCTCTTCCCTCTCTATGGTCCCGCTGCTGCAGCCGGATGTCCTGGTGTGTGAGATCTGATTCCGGCAGGAAACACTGATCCTGAGCACAGACTGTCCCACATCCTGAGGGGGGAATCCAGGTCACTCCCACAGGGAAGGACTGAGAGATCACAGGGGCTCCCCCCACCCTCCATAGGAAGTACACACACAGTGAGGGGGGGATAAAGTGCACATCTCAGGCACTGAGGGGGGGGACACACTGAGGAATAGGCTCTGCAGCCTCTAAGTCCCTTTTCCTGTGTCCCCCTCACATTGCCCACCCCTGCTGCACAGAGACCTTCAGCCTGTGTTATTGGGTAAGTGCTTTCCTCCTCCTCCCTTCCCCTCCCTTGTGTGACCTGTGCACATTATCCCAGTGCTGCTCTGAGCTTCCTAACACACAGGAGCCTGAGAGGCTGAGCCTCTGATAGTGAGGGGGAGCCTCTGGCACTGGGGGGGTTACTCCTCCTTGTATCACAGGGACTGGGAGATAATGGGGGTTATTTTACATTGGGAATTAACATTAGGGATCAGTGAGGATAAGATTGGGAAAGTTATTAAATAGAGTTAGAAAGTAATTAGATTGAGGGAGTATTGGTTGGAGTTTAACTCCTTCATTACCACAGGGGCCAGCATCCTGTGTGTGTTATGGGCTATAGCTTCTCTGTGTGAGGCTGACACGTTTGCCCGGGGACAGTCCTGGTCTGACAGTATGTTCTGATGTCCCAAATATCTGCTGTATTCTCTCATGTTCTTGTTTTAAATAATGTGTCTGGGACAGGGGACAATCCTGGTATGTATGTATCAAGGGGAGAGGAAAAACAAAAGGCTCAAACCACTGACCACAATGCTTGTGTAGCCCTGGTCTCCAGTGGCTCCTAGAGACCCCCCTCCCTTGGGACAGCGCGGTCGCGGGTGTCGCCGGAGCCAGCGACGGACCCGCCGGCTGCTTCCAAGGGTGGGGGCTGGAGCAGGGAGCGGTGAGAGCCTTGGGAGGCTTGGCGGCGCACCCGGCTAGCGGGGGCCGCCATTGCAGATACTCGCGCATGCGCAGTGATCGCGCATGTGCAGAAAGCTCACAGGAGCCAGGGAGAAGTCGCGCGAGTGCGGGACCAGGCAGGGAAAAGTTGCGGCGGCCATTAGGTGTTCGCGCATGCGCAGGAGAATCGCGCACGCGACCCCAATGCTCAGACAAGCTCCCCAGGACTACAATTCCCATGGGGCATAGCGAGGGAGACACCAGGTGCCTGATAGTGGCCAATGAGGGCCAAGGATTCCCAGGCAGGGATATAGATACATTTCGCGCACTGAGAACGTCAGTTGGAGCTGGAAGGAAGGGTGTAAGGAGCAAGTGAAGCTCCTGCACCAGGTAAGGTTCCCCCAGGTCCCAGATAGGCCCCAACTCCCCACCAGGTTAGTGGGTAAGTGATAAAGGACGGCCACAAGTTAGGGACCCTGCCCTTAGGTTCGTGGTGTGCATTCTTGTCAGGTCACAGCGGTCAGTGCTGTGAGGGCTGACAAGCGGGCACCGTGCAAGGTTTCAGTACGTTGCTACAGGGGTTGGAAGGGTTAGGTAGGAGTGAGGCAGAGGGGACTCGGGCGGTACGGGAAGAGGTAGTGCGGTTGCAGGGGGTCAAAGACCCACTTGCATAGGAAAGGTTCCCCGTAGGCCCATAGGAGATTTCTCCCTGAAGCCATTCAAGGTTGCTGTGCTGTAGGGACGGCCTATAGTACAGCGAGCATCACCGTAGTTCATAGTCAGTTAGGAACTCAGCAGACGCTGCGCATCCGTTCAGAAGGTTGGGCGCAGATATTCATTGTGGCTGCAAAGGCCATCCTGGTGTGATCCCCCGGATGGTGGATCCTGGATGTCGTGAAGGAACTAGTCTGATCCTTTGTGAAGCCCGTTGCAGGCCTGAGCACTGGAGTGCTCGACAGGTAACCCCTTTATCAACAAGTGCACCAACAATCCTATTAGCCATCAGTGACTGCGCAGTCACACACATCCTCTCTCTGTAAGAGTGCGGGACATTGTGTGGGATTATTGGACACGGGGTGGGATCACCCGGTGTAGGGGAAGTGTCCTGTGAGACGCCTTAGTTAGTGTCTCCTCTAGAGAGGGACACCTGTTATTCTGTGAATGTTATATGGTTCATATGCTCCCGAGTAAAGGTGTTGGTTATTATACATACAGTGTATGTGGTTATTTGCATGTGTCTTGCGAGGAACTATTCCCGCTCTGCTGGGAACCATCGCAGGTGGAGGCGCAGCACAGAGTGTAAGTACATACCCCAGGTTCCCCGTGGCGGAATCTCAGCTCTCCTGGTTGCCAAACAGGTATCGCACCACACTGAGAAGTAGTCAGATACACCACCCACCCCAATCTCACTTAGGGAGGGGGGAAAGAGGGCTACCCTTAAATTACTAAACACTAATAAGATTGTAATGCAATGAAAGTCCAATCTGTAGAATTTTGGATTGAGTGGGATCTATAAATGAGAAGATAGCCAGATATGGTGAAGTATTTATGTATTATTGACACATTATTTATGTATTATTGACAACGTAAGCACAGATCCTACTTACGAAATCACAGATAAAAATGGGCATGTCAGGATAAAATCCTTGTCTGGAACTATAATACGGAAACCGTTAGCCGCAGAAATCTCGCGATGTCAGCTTGATGACGCTCCGCTTTCACTTCAGATAGACAGAAGCTCCTCTGTGGGTAAACTCGTTCGGAAATGCCGTTAATAGTGGTTTTTAAGTTCCAATTGCCTTGAATAAGGCATATACTCCAGCAAGCTAGTAAAATTCAAGGGACAAGACTACCGTAGCCCTGCGCGTTTCATCTAAAAATACTTTATCAAAAGGTATCACCCAGGATTCTACAGATTGCACTGCAACTTTATTAGTGTTTAGTAATTTAAACATTGTGGTCAGTGGTTTGCGCCTTTTTTGTTTTTTCTCTCCCCATGATATATATTGTAACTGTGTGTTTCCTTTACATTGTGGCAGCATCCACAGATACATATTAATACTGTTTGTTAGATATATTTGCGCACCTCCCTTTCTCTCGTATGTATGTCTTTATCTATATAGCGCCATTAATATACATAGGGCTTCACATTAGTAATACACGTGACAATCGTATAAATAACGAATAGTACAAATAACAGATCATGGGAATAAGAGCTTCAGACATAAAAGTAATATTGTAGAAAAGGAGTCCCTGCTCCAGAGAGCTTACAATCTAATTGTTGGGGAGAATGTACAAAGACAGGAGGAGGGCATTCGGGTAAGTGCATCTGCAGGGGCCCAAGCTTTATGTATCGTGTATAGTACTAGCCACGGTTCTACTCCATATTCTTCTTTAAACAAGTGGGTCTTAAAGGTGGATAAAGAGAGTGCTAGTCGGGTATTGAGGTGAAGGCCATTCCAGAGGTGTGGGGCAGTCAGTGCGAAAGGTTTAAGGCAGGAGAGTGATTTAGATACAAAGGGGGTAGAGAGAAGACATCCTTGCGCAGAACGCAAGAGTCGGGATGGTGCATAGCGTGAAATTAGGGCTGAGATGTAAGGAGGGGCAGAAGAGTGTAAAGCTTTAAAAGTGAGGAGAATTGAGTGCGAGGAGAGTGATTTTAGCAGGGGAGACACCGAGACAAATTTAGGAAAGAGTAGTGATTCTGGCAGCAGCGTGTAGGGGAGACAGGTGAGAAGAGGCAGGAAGGCCGGACAGCAGGAGGTTACAGTAATCGAGACGGGAGAGAATGAGGGCCTGAGTCAGAGTTTTAGCAGTCGAGCAACAGAGGAAAGGGCGTATCTTTGTTATATTTCGGAGGAAAAAGTGACAGGTTTTAGATACGTTTTGAATGCGAGAGAGGAGTCGGCAGCGTGCTTGGGCTACTGGGTGAATGATGGTACTTCCAACAGTAATGTGGAAGTTGGTAATAGGGCCAGGTTTGGGATCAAGTATAAGGAGCTCTGTTTTTGCCATGTTTTAAGTCGGCGGAGGGCCATCCAGGATGATATCCCTGAGAGACATTCAGAAACTTTGATCTGTACAGCAGGTGTAATGTCAGGGGTTGAAAGGTACATTTTGTGTCGTCAGCATAGAGGTGATATTTAAACCCAAAAGATGTAATTGGGTCACCTAGAGAAAGTATGTACAGAGAAAATAGAAGCGGTCCCAGGACAGAGCCTTGGGGTACCCCCACAGAGAGATCGATCGATAGAGGAGGCGGAGGAGTTAGCAAAAGAGACACTGAAAGTACGATGGGAGAGGTAAGAGGAGATCAGGATAGAGCTTTATGAATACCAAAAGTATGGAAAATGTGAAGGAGAAGAGGGTGGTCCACGGTGTCAAATGCTGCAGAGAGGTCGAGTAATATGAGCAGAATGTAATGACCTCTGTCCTTGGCAGCATGGAGGTCATAAGTTATTTTAGTGAGGGCTGTTTCCATGGAGTGAGCAGTGCGGAAGTCAGATTGAAGAGAGTCTAGGAGAGAATTGGTGTTGAGAAAATGTAGCAGTTGAGAGAATACAAGACGTTCAAGGAGTTTAGAGGCAAAAGGCAGGAGGGAGACGGGTCGATAGTTGGAAAGACGGGTAGGGTCAAGCTTGTTGTTTTTGAGTAAAGTTATAACTGTTGGATGTTTTGAAGGAGAAGGGAAAGGTACCAGAGTAGAGGGAAGAGTTAAAAATCTGTGTGAGCGTAGGGATTATAGTAGGAGCAAGAGGTTTTAGGCGATGGGAGGGAATGGGATCAAGAGGGCAGGTGGTAGAGGGAGAATAGGAGATCAGCAGTGACACATCCTCCTCCGATACAGCGGAAAAAGAGTCAATGAAGACAGGAGGAGCGTTAGGAAGCGCTGTGGGATGGAAGGTGGCAACAAAGGGGATGTTCTGACGTATGGATTCCACCTTTTCCTTAAAATAGTCAGCAAAGTCCTGAGCATAGATGGAAGAAGAAGAGGCAGCTGAGGGTGGTCTGAATAGAGAGTCAATGACAGAGAAGAGTCGGCGTGGGTTAAACTTGTGCTTGTTGATTAGTGATGAAAAGTAGGTTTTGTTTAGCCTGAGAGAGGGCAGAATTGAAACAGAACAGCATATATTTTTGTAGTGAAGGAAATCTGCGAGGGTACAGCCGCGGCCCCTGTTATTCTCCGTCATCTCCGATTTTTTTTTTTCAGGGATTTTTTCCAAATGCCACGCACTTCACCGCGTTCATGCCGCATTCATGTTGCATTCATGCCGGCGTCACCCGCGGTTGATGTGTTTATTGATAATGGTTCGGATTTAATTGGTTGCAATTCTTCGTGTATCCGCCAGGTGGCAGATATTCATGAATTGCAATGCGCATGCGCTTCAGTAATGTGTCGGCTTGCAGGTGTTCAAAACCACAGTGGTCCATTGTAAATTGACCTTGGTACTGAAGAAGTTACAATAATATATCAATTTAGGTTTTTCATATTAAAAAATAAATGCACAGTGTCTGGTGTTGTTTTATTGTCCTGAGAGTCCTGACATGAGTGCACCACTGCAGTCCGTGTTCCAAAAACCCGACATAACGTACGCTTATTTAATATGGGCCGCGATTAATGCAACAGATAAGATGGCAAGTTGGTCAAATTTATCAGTATTTTGTCGAAAACTATGACTTTTACAAATTTTCACCAGATGCTCATGTGTGGAAGCGTGCAATAAGCAAAAAGTTATGTATCGGTCCGTGTTTTTTTCGTATTGATTGCGGTGTTAAATGAGGGTATTGGTGTGTATCACCAGATTTTTCCCGTATCTTTGATCATGGAGACTTTAAAAGGCGAAAGGTCATGTTAAAACCAATTAAGAAAAGTCAGTCGCAGGCAAGCAATGCGCCAGCACCGGCTTCCAATAACGGTCCGACCGTCAGTGAAAACCTGGTGACCGGCAACCCTTGCGGTCTGTCACCGCCCGGATACCTGCAACCTGAGCCGGATTTCGTGTACAGATTCCAGCAAGCTTGCACGTACCAAAGCGATTTCCAGCCTCATCAGCTGTCAACTACAGGTGTAGTAGTCCCGCTGTCACCTGTCCACTATGTGTATAATCAAGAATACAGGACTGGCAGTGGCTCGGCGCCAGCTGATTGGCAAAGTCTATGGTGAGTAATGTTGCCGTATTTTATTCTGTTTTTGAAATATCAATTCAATGCAGTCAAGCGATTCTCCTGTAAGCAATATCATTGGCTGAGCAGCTTATACAGTAGATACTGAACAATTGGTGGAAAGCTAGGCGCATGCGCATTGGAACCTTCTTGAAACGCATATGCGTGTCATCACATCTACAGTAGGCGCATGCACTTGTGAACAGGAGATGCCCCCCGAGAAAATTATTGGTGGGACTGACTGTGGGAACTTCTTTAGGGGACTGACCATTACAGTAAAACTTGTACGTTTGTTTTTCCTCAGAAAAGAAAACTTTGTCATCTCATGTGGAAAACGGCAAATGGATGGATTTCGATGGATAATATCGCTTTGTGTAACAATGCCTGCACATTGCTGAATCGGATTTAAAAAAAACACGTACCAGAGTCTATAGTTTAGTGGCCGTTGTTAGGATAGAATACTGTAACTGAGAGCTTCATAGAAAACCTGAAACAGTATGCTGTTATTTTTACTGTATACAATACTTTTTTATATACATACTGTATAATAAACCCGAAAAATAAAAAGTATGCATTTATTCTACATGTATTCCAGTACATATGTGTATTCTATACCCGTACAGCATGTATTGTTTTAATACTCTTGTGATGTACTGAGCATGCCTACAGTATACAGTACTGTACAGTATGCCTGGACAGTACTGTACTGTATGTTCTAGAAACACTGTATTTTGTTACAGTATAAAAGGAGTCAATGGAACAATTTAAAACAAATCAACGTTTTCTTTTATTGGTGGATTAAGTACAAAAACATTTATGGAGTAAGTAAAAACATTTATTTAAAAATACAATTTAAAAACATTTGAAGTGTACAGCAATTCAAAACATTTACAGGTGTATGGTGTACTGCTAGTAAAAACATTTATGTACAGTATGAATACAATTTCAAACTATTCAATTTCCTTTATTGAAGTGCAGAAAGTCAAAACATTTACAGTAGGATGGTGTGCGCAAGTCAGGCCTGCACAACTCCAGTTCTTGAGGGCCGCAAACCAGACCTGTTTGCGACCCTCGAGGTCAGGAGTTGTGCAGGTCTTGTGTAAGTCAAAACATTTCTTTAATGATAAGATACAATTTAAAACAAGCAACATTTCCTTTATTGAGGTACAAAAAGTCAAAACATTTACAGCACTGGTGTACAGTATGGTGTTAGTAAAAACATTTATTTATGAATTCAATTAAGTTAAGAATACAATTTATGAATACAGTAAGTCAGACCTGCACGATTCCAGTCCTCAAGGGCCGCAAACAGGCCCGGTTTTGAGCCGGGCCTGTTTGCGGCCTTCGAGGTCAGGAGTTGTGCAGGTCTTGTGTAATTAAAAACATTTCTTTATTCATACAATTTAAAACAAGCAACAAGTCAAAAATTAATCAACAGTTGAACAGTCACGCAAATTCGATCCCCATCAGATTGTCCTTCCAGGGCCGATGCCTTGTATGATGCAAAATGCCATTAATGGAGTCTCGCACGATTTTCATTACAGGATCTGTAATTGAAAAATAGCACCGCAATTCCTCCACAATAGTCCTTACATTTTCAGGAAGCGCCCTTTTTTCGCGATTTCCTTCGTAGTTTACATTGTTGGCCCACCCGCAGTACACCAAGTAGGACACATGGTGCTTGAAAATTAACATGCCATACTTCTGGGGTAAACCAGCACTCATCATCCTATACTTCTCCCTGAGTGCCGGTGGCAGCTCGCACAGGATGATGTCGGTAACCGTATCAATGAAAGCGTATGTGGGTTGGATTCTGGGAGCGGGTTTTCTTCTGGGAGCGGGTGTGCTTGTGGCGGCGGGCGAGGGTAGGTTGTCTGGGAGGATGCTTTCCTCCTGTCTTGGTCGCCGTGTTGTCTCCTGGCGTGGTCTTCACAGGGTTGTCATGTCATCCTTGTCAACGGCATACATGTACACATATTCTTCTGGTGGAGGGGGTGTGCTTGGTGATGGAAGCCGGTCGAAGGTCCCATTCATCCCATCCATGCCACCCTCCTGCTCCGTCGTCAGAGATACAAGGGCATGAACTCCGAGCAAATTATGTATCCCCGCTATGTCAGTCTCTATCTTCTCCATCCGTTGATCCATATTTAGCATGGTCTCTAAAAGACGATCTATCTTTACCAGCATAGTCGAGTTCCTGGGGATATCGACACTTAACCCATTCAGCATGCGGTCTAACGATCTGGGTCTTGTGCATGGGGTGCTGTGGACATCTGGGTGGATGGGTGCTACGGAGGATGAGATGGGGGTTCACTGGAGAGTAGCGGCAGCATCGTCGAAGAGGGATGGAGGAGGTGACTGGTGGATTTCCGGGAGGGAAGCGGCAGCGTTGTGGATGAGTAGTGGAGAAGATGGGCTGTGGGTTTCCAGGAGAGCAGCGGCAGTCATCTAAGCGTAATGGAGGAAGTGGCTTGCGGGTTTGATGGGTTGGCTGCCATTTGTTTTGCTTTGAGTTTACATCACCGAATTTCTTCTTGACATAATAAGGCTTACGTGTATTTAAACCCTTAGCCTTTGGGGTCAGCAGAAGGTTTTCTTTATTAGCCTTAGCCTTTTGCTTTGGCTTGGAAATGGCTCCCGCCTTTCGCTTTTTCTGCGTGACAGGCACGGCAAAGGCGAGTGGCTTCCTGCGTCCGTAGAATCGGGGTTGATCCATGGAAGCATATCGCACAATGCAGTATCTGTACAAGGGAAAGTTCAGATACAGATCATCGAGTGGGAGGCTATGCAAAGTGTGTAACCTTTTATGCAAGGCGACGAGGTCCAGGTGTTAAAAGTGGGCGTACTCTAATGTGAGTCATTAACGTATAAATACACCATCCATTTTGTGGATTCACTGCACATTGAATACACATCGAATATACATTCTTGTGCTTGTATTTCTTTCTACTCGCAGCAATGCCTGTTAAAAAGATTTCAAAGGATCTCAGCATGAGAATTAAGGAGATGTACACGAGCAGACAACGAATTGCAGATATCCAACGCTGGTTAGGTGCTTCTGGCCTCGTACCAGCAACCACCATGAGCTATAATGCACACGGAAAGACCAAAAAAACGCACGAGGACACCAACGGTAACTAACGTGTAAGTATATTATACTGTGTATATATTATTGTTTATATTGCTGCATATTAATATAACTATATATTATAGATCTATCTATTATTGTTATCGCAGTATATTTTTAAAACTATAAAACACAGTACAGGCATACCCCGTGTTAAGTACACCCGCTATACGTACACTCGCAAGTACGTACATTTATTTTTAATTGCACCATACCCCTGTGTACGTAGGCGTGCTTCGCGAGTACGGACACCAGGGGGCGGCGTGCGCATGTGGCGGCAGCGTGCGCGCCTCCATCAATACTGCAACCTCCTTCATTGTGGTCCCTAACGGAGCGGGAGTGCAGATAGAAGGAGTAACGGGGACAGGTGGGAGGGGGAAGGTAGGGGGAACGGGGACATTGTTGCAATAAATCAGCAACTATACCATTGATTCTGCACCGCAGCTCCTGGCTCTTCTGCCTTTCTCCCCCCCCCCCCCTCCTCCCTCCTCAGAGTTCTGCCTGATGCTGTAGAGTGAATCTTTGCATGTGAGTTACGGGGAGGAAGAGGGGCTCTTCTACTGCCTTCTTTGCTTGCTTGTGTGACTGTGTGTGTGTGTGTCAGTGTGGGTGTGTGTGTCAGTGTGGGGGTGTGTGGGTGGTGTGTGTGTGTCAGTGTGGATGTGTGTGGGTGTGTGTCAGTGTGGGGGTGCGTGTGTGTGTCAGTGTGGGGGTGTGTGTGTGTCAGTGTGGGGGGGTGTGTGTGTCAGTGTGGGGGTGTGTGTGTGTCAGTGTGTCAGTGTGGGTGGGTGTCAGTGTGGGTGTGTGTGTCAGTGTGGGTGTGTGTGTCAGTGTGGGTGTGTGTGTCAGTGTGGGTGTGGGTGTCAGTTTGGGTGTGTGTGTGTGTGTCACTGTGTGTGTGTGTGTCGGTGTGGGTGTGTCAGTGTGGGTGTGTGGGGGTGTGGGTGTGGGTGTGTGTCAGTGTGGGTGTGGGTGTGTGTGTCAGTGTGGGTGTGGGTGTCGGTGGGGGTGGGTGTGGGTGTCGGTGTGGGTGTCAATGGGTGTGGGTGTCAGTGTGGGTGTGTGTGTGTGTGTCAGTATGTGTCAGTGTGGGTGTGTGTGTGTGTCAATATGTGTCAGTGTGGGTGTGTGTGTGTGTGTCAGTGTGTGTGTCAGTATGTGTCAGTGTGGGTGTGTGTGTGGGTGTGCGTGTGTGTGTCAGTATGTGTCAGTGGGTGTGTGTGTGTGTCAGTGGGTGTGTGTGTGTGTGTGTGTGTGTGTGACTGACAGAGAGAGAGTGTGTGACTGACTGAGAGAGAGTGTGTGTGTGTGTGTGTAGAAGAGAGAGACTGCGAGAAGGAGAGAGCTGCTATACAGTACTGACCCGCGTGCGCGCCTCTCACCTCCTTGCTTGCTCCCATTCATTTTATTTGAATAAAGCCTACTGTATTTATTTTGGTTACAAATGCATTATTTACTTCAGTTATGCACGTATATGATGTTTGCAGTACAGTACATGCATTGTAAAGTGGAAAAAAGGTAGTGCTTCACTTTAAGTACATTTTCACTTTACATACATGCTCCGGTCCCATTGTGTATGTTAAAGCGGGGTATGCCTGTATACACTATCTATCTATTATTGTTTATATCGCAGTATATATTTATAAAACTATAAAACACAGGATACACTGTATCTATTATTGTTTATTTCGCAGTATATTTATAAAACACAGTATATCTCTATTATTGTTTATCGCAGTATCTTTATAAAACACAGTATATCTATTATTGTTTATATCGCAGTATATTTATAAAATACAGTAAATGTATCTAATATTGTGTACTGTAAATGATGTGCTGTACTTGTGGCCTACTGCACTGTAACTTAGAGGATTGTTGTTTTTCTTTACACTGTAGGGAGACAACTCTTCTGGTCGACAAAATAAGTGAAGAGAATGAGGAGAAGATTGCCTTAAGGGTCAAATACACTCTGCTGAAAAATCACAATCTCACTGTATCCGAGACCAGCATAAAGAAGATGAGACGCAGAATTGGATGGAAATATGGACGTGTGAGGTTAGTACTGGACAGTACAGGAGGTTAAAGTGTTGTTTAAGAAACTGTACTGTACCTATAAAATTATTCTTTGTCATTACAGAGCGTACCCTATGATAAGGGACGTCAACAAGATCAAGAGAGTGGTCCAGGCCCAGGCATGGATCGACAGTGGAGAAACTTTTCAGGATTGCATCTTCACTGACGAGTCTACTGTTTCGCTGGAGAGATTTGTCACCTTTGCATTCCACAAAAAAGGTCGCATATCTATGAAGCCGCGTCCAAAACACCCAGTGAAGATGCATGTGTGGGGTGCCATCTCTAGTCGTGGACCAGGATGCATTGTCATCTTTGAAGGTAAAATAAATCACACGCTTTTGCCTTATGCACTGTACTGTATTAGTGTGCAGTATTTTGAGCACTTTTCTTTTCTTGTTATAGGTATCATGAATAAAGCTTTTTTCCAAGAGCAAATTGTGCCTGAGATTGTGGAATACATCACACGTGAGTTCCCAGATGGTCACCGTTTCTATCAGGACAACGATCCAAAGCACACCGCGTCAACAGCGCATATTCTTGAGCGCGGTATCAACTGGGTAAAGACACCAGCAGAGTAAGGGCGGTAACCGTGTCTCATTTTTCCCCACTGTTTACTGTGTATCTCTTTAACTAATTCTCCTTTTTTTCCCCCTCCAATGACAGATCGCCAGACTTCAATCCTATTGAAATGGTCTGGCATCAGCTGAAGGACCATATCCGAAAAGTCGTGAAACCCTCCAAAAAGGATGAGTTGGCGCAAGCCATAATGAGTTTTTGGAACGATGTACTCACTGTGGAACGATGCAATAAATATATTGACCATACTGCGACTGTGTTGCCCATTGTGATTGAGCGTAATGGGCAAGCATCAGGAAGGTAGTATAGTACAGTACTGTACTGTAGTATGGTAAGTACAGACACACCAAGTACAGTATGATACAGGTAAGTATGGCGCAGATTCTTTTTCAGTATACAGCATGCACCTACTATAACTGCACAAATGTTTTCTTTCCCGAGAGAGCAGCACTAGCCATCTTGTTAAAGTATTTAACAGTAGTTACAGTATACAGTACAGTAGTTACAGTATAGACTAGTTTGACAGTACTAACATTATAGTCCAATATGGAGTAGCTATACAGTACACAATGCCATAATACTGTATGCTCCTAACTGCACTATTTTTTTCTTACCTGAGAGAGCAGCACTAGCCATCTGGTTACAAAGTATTTAACAGTACAGTAGTTACAGTATACAGTAGTTCCAGTATAGACTAGTTTGACAGTACTAACTGCATAGTCCAATATGGAGTAGCTATACTACACATAATGCCATAATATGCACATAACTGCACTAATTTTTTCTTTTGTTTTTTCAGAGAAAAAAGGACGGGCAGGGGGAGGTGGGTATCATGTGTAAATTGTGTGAACTGTGTACACATAAAGTGTATCTAAAGTGCAGTCATGATTTACACAAAACCTCCCCTCTCTCAATGAACTACACAGAATGAGGAAGAAGATAAAGACGGAAAATTTGTATAACTGTTTTTATTATTATCAATGTGCATTATTCATGATTATTCACCGGCCCTCAATTTTCAACTGTGCTGTACTATTTTGTTATTTCTCTTCTGCATACTTCAATAGTGTATCTCCAGTCATGATTTACACAACCCCCCCCCCCTCTCTCAATGATTATTTGTATTTTTCTTTCCTGATAAAATAAAATACATATTTAATTCAGATTATTTTTCTTTGAACTTTAAATTCACTGTGAATGTGTGTGGAGGGGATTCTTCAAGAAGACATACAGTTTTATTAATTGGTTACATTTTTATTAATTGGTTACATAATCAGATTAACATAAGGGATTAGCCAAGCATTTGAAAACGAATGTGAAGTTATACACGCATGCGCATTAATCATCAACTGGCTCCCTTCCCAAAGAGGATTACACAAAGCCAACAATAGCAAAAATTACCGAATGCTCTGAGAGAGATGTCGATAAGAGGTTGAAATCCTTGAGCGAGCCTTGTGTGTGTCTGCGGGGGAAGGGGGATAAAGCTGCATGAAGGATTTGCTGTACTGTAGTTCAAAGACATTACATATTTTCAACAGGTCATCATAATGATTTGATCCCCACACCCCCCAAATACATAAAAATCACACAAATCATGTGCAGTCAAACGCACAGTGTCGCAGTCAAAAGCTACAGCACCGATTGAATATCGTAATATCAAGATGGTTTAGGCAGGCACATGTTGAGAAAATAAAAATAAAAAATGACGAGAATTTTTTTTTTTTTTTTTGGTCAGTCTTGAATTTTTTTTCCCACAATGAGCATTAATAATCAACACCGAAGAATAAATCAAACCAGGCTCTGCACTGCGCTGCACGTTATATACGCAGGAATGTGATTGAAGACACAAAGCCATCCATTCAAAGGAATGGTGTGGGAGAGGTGTACTGTAGATAAGATAGAAGTTGAAATACTGCAGTGCAGTACATTAGCCTGTGTCTGCGGGGGCGAGCAAGGGGAGAGCGCTGTGTACGCCGAAATGTGATACTGTTACAGTACACGCCTATGCGTTTCAACCCTGTTCAAATGAGACATATAGTACTGTACATGCATGTATAAATATGCAAATGTACAATTACTGCTCGCGCGCACACAGACTGTTTACTGATGTAGGTTGAACTGCTACAGTATTAGACTATGAAGACGACAGCTCGCGAACGCACACCTGAGTTTTTAGACGGTATTGTAGTATTGCAGACAGCGCTAATAATACGAGCGCTAAAATACCGGAATATATTTCGGAAAAAAAAAATATAATGCTTCTGCCCGCGGTTATCAGAGTTACGCCACTACGGACGCATTAGGATAAAGTGGGCCGTAGCTCTATGAGATTTCCTCCAGAGGCGTTCAGAGGAACGAGAGGAGGAACGCAGCATGCACGTGTGGCAATTTATTCAGGGTCTGGGGTTAGAAGGGCGAGGACAGTAGAGAGAAAGCGGGGCATGTAGATCAAGACAGGAGGATAAGGCAGAGTTGAAGTTACTGACCAGGTTGTCAGGGTCTGAAGCAGGCCTGAGCGAGGAGAGGGAGGAGCGTAAAGTGGAATCAAAAGCTGGTAGGTTAATAGAGCGCAGGTTTCTACAGAAACGAGGGCTAGATGGAGACGGAGAAGGGGAGAAGCGAGATGGAGAAAATGAGAGGAGGTGATGGTCAGAGAGAGGAAAGGGGGAAATGGAGAAATCAGTGAGAGAAGTTTTTAGTGAAAACCAGGACTAGGTAGTGGCCATCCTTGTGGGTGCTGGCTGCAGTCCACTGTTGGAGGCCAAAAGAAGAGGTTAGAGAGAGAAAGTGGGAAGCCCAAGGGAGAGAGGGATCATCAATGTGGCAGTTGAAGTCCCAAGGAGAAGAACAGGGGAGTCTGAAGAGAGAAAGATAGAGAGCCAGGATTCAAAGTGAGAGAAAAAGGAAGAAGGGGGATGAGTAGAGGTGGGTGGGTGATAGATGACCGCCACGTGGACAGGGAGAAGAGAGAAGATCTGGACAGTGTGAGCCTCAAAGGAGGGAAAAGCAAGAGAGGGAGGAATTGGAAGGGTTCGGTAACGGCAGATAGAGGAGAGCAGGAGCCCCACGCCTCCACCCTTGCCATCAGGGTGCGGAGTGTGGGAGAGAGGCCACCATAAGAGAGGGCAGCTTCCAGAGCAGAGTCAGACTGAGTGAGCGAGCGAGCCAGGTCTCAGTTATAGCAAATAGGAGCAGAGAGTGAGAAAGTCATGCACAGAGCGGAATTGTTAGAGAGGGAGCGAGCATTCCAAAGGGCACAGGAGAAAGGTAGAGAGGAGGGAGGGTGGCGGGATGGGTATGAGGTTAGAGTGGTTGACACCAAAATGAGTGGAATTTGTATGTGGGAAGCGAGGACGAAAGCATGGAAAATAAGGCTTTGCTTTGATAAACGCAAATGCGTTCTCCTATGACAACCGACACGACGAGTTGCATTAAGACAAGTTAGATCGGCAAATACAAGAGACGAAAGAACGAAGTCAGATACGTGTAGGCAGAATAACAATGCCTGTTGTTTCCCACCCTTCCTTCCCATGTCTAGTGGATAAGTGTGTTTGTCAGTTCGTCTTGTTCGTGGTAAATGTTTTCTTCTATATATGGATGTTACGAAACAGGTTTTATTTGAATGTACAAGACAATGTGTTGCTAGACCATGTTAAGATATCAAAAAGAGAAAAACCTAATAAAATTTGTGTTACAAAAAAAAAAAAAAAATAAGGCAGGGACCAGGATTGGGAGAAATATCTCCAGAAGCAATGAGAGGAAGCATGGATAGAAAGAGTGTGTGTGAGGATGATTTGTAGGGGTGTGCTTTATTGCTGGGGGTATAGCTGTGTGGTGTCAGAAGACGCAGGTAAGAAAGGAGTTCATGTGAACTGAGACGCGGTGAAGGAAGGAGAGATGGAGATATATGAATAGCATTAGAGACATAAAGAGGCTGGTGGAAGAAGTGCGTAATTTGAAAATAAGTGAGGTCACAGCGAATATAAAAAGTAAAGGCGGCATCACAACAATAGCAACGTGCTGAGAGGTGCAGTCTGGGATAGATGATATCCTCCTTTCCAGCGTAGTTCTAATGCAGAAATCAGAACCAGCAGGTGCTGCCCACTTTGTTGACTCCTTTTTGAACTCCAGTTTGCTTGCTACTTGACAAGAGGCTGCGATGCTGACTGGTTTTATAGCTCTAAAATGTCACCTGACTTAAGTACAGCCCAGGCAACTTAATTAGCACATGTGAGGGACATTAACCAGAGGGATTTTCTAAAGAGGGTGTTGACCAAGTAGAAGTTAAATACAGATCAATTGCAGATGGGCTTAATTTAAAAGAGGGGGTCCAATCAAACATACCTGAGAAGAATAAGATAATATCTGTTAGGTAATACAGTTGTCTTCCCTTTTTAAACTGGTCTGACAGTATGTTCTGATGTCCCAAATATCTGCTGCATTCCCTCATGTCCTAGTTTTAAATAATGTTTCTGGGACACTGGGGGATAGGGGAGGTCTGTGCAGAGGAGAGAGGGGGGAGGTCTGTGCAGAGGAGAGAGGGGGGAGGTCTGTGCAGAGGAGAGAGAGAGGGGAGGTCTGTGCAGAGCTGTAGAAGTGAGACACAGAGCTCTCTTCCCTCCCCCAATCTGCAGTGCAGAACTACAGCTGAGGGAGAGCAGGGTGACCCCAGGCATAGGGGTGGGTGCTGTGTCTGGGTCTCTGTATGCGCCTCCATATAGAAACCCAAGCATGTGGTAGTCCCATGTCTGTAGCATATAAGGGGTTGACTGGGCCAAATTTCCCGCAGGTCCCAGCTAGGCCCCGACTCACTGTAGTTGTGTGTGCTGCAAGGGAAGGCCCATAGGTAGGGACGCTTCCCCATTACTGCATAGTGTCAGGGATACAGTGATCCCACCACGTGGTGTCTTCTCTTCTCTTACAGCAGGCCTGCACAACATATGGCCCGCCCGGCCTCTCTGTGCGGCCCACGATGAGATTAAAAAAAAAAAATGGCGGCGATTCCCCGCGGTCCCGGGGGCGATGTGAGGTGCAGGGGAGGTGAGGTGCAGGAAGGGTGATGTGAGGTGCAGGGGTGATTGGAGGTGCAGGGGGGGTGATTGGAGGTGCAGGGGGGTGATGATTGGAGGTGCAGGGGGGGTGATTGGAGTTGCAGGGGGGGGTGATTGGAGGTGCAGGGGGGGTGATTGGAGGTGCAGGGGGGGTGATTGGAGGTGAAGGGGGGGTGATTGGAGGTGAAGGGGGGGTGATTGGAGGTGCAGGGGGTGATTGGAGGTGAAGGGGGGGTGATTGGAGGTGCAGGGGGGGTGATTGGAGGTGCAGGGGGGGTGATTGGAGGTGTGGGGGGTCATTGGAGGTGCAGGGGGGTCATTGGAGGTGCAGGGGGGTCATTGGAGGTGCAGGGGGGTCATTGGAGGTGCGGGGGGGGTGATTGGAGGTGCAGGGTAGGTGATTGGAGGTGCAGGGGGTGATTGGAGGTGTAGGGGGGGTCATTGGAGGTGCAGGGGGGGTCATTGGAGGTGCAGGGGGGGTCATTGGAGGTGCAGAGGGGGTCATTGGAGGTGCAGGGGAGGGTGGTTGGAGGTGCCGGGGAGGGTGGTTGGAGGTGCAGAGGGGATGATTGGAGGTGCAGGGGGGGATGATTGGAGGTGCAAGGGGGGAGAGTGATGTGAGGTGCAGGAGGGGAGAGTGATGTGAGGTGCAGGGGGGGAGAGTGATGTGAGGTGCAGGGGGGGAGAGTGGTGTGAGGTGCAGGGGGGGGAGAGTGATGTGAGGTGCAGGGGGGAGAAGGATGTGAGGTGCAGGGGGGGTGGGATGTGTGTGGTGTGCAATGGGGTATTGTGTGTTTGTGGAGAAGGAGTATTATGTGAGGGGGAGAGATGGGGGTATGAGAGATAGATGGGGAGTATCGCAAAGGTTGATAGTGAGGGGTTCTGGGGGAGATATGAGGATGATGATGAGAGGTGCTGGAGGAGAGATGATGATGATGAGAGGTGCTGGAGGAGAGATGATGACGACGATGATGATGATGATTTTACCAGTGCGGCCCAAAATGTTTTTCCTTGGAGCATTTCGGCCATTCTCGCTTTACGAGTTGTGCAGGCCTGTCTTATAGTATCTATACTTTGCCCGACCTCTTCAAGAGCGTAATCATATAAATTCAGCTCTGCGGTGAGACGGTGAATCTCCTTCTGAGAGATTTCCAATTCAGCCTTTGCCTCTTCATCCCTGATGGCAGCAGCTGCATTTGACCGCTCAAGGTTAGTCCTCATGTCCTGGAACTCGCTCTGCAAGTGACGCTTTGGAGAAGACAAAGATATACATACTTGGTGATCGCTACGGACAGACCGCTCTGTATCTGTCGTACCTTCTTGCTCCTTAACGAACTGTTCGTGGAGGAGATCATAGTCATGCTTGGCACTTCGCAATGCAGCTTTAACCTGACTCAAGGAATCATCAGCCTTTTTCTCATCTGTTTCCTTTGCCGTCTCCTTTTGAACCCACGCCTTCACCACTGGATATTTTGCCATTCACTGGAGGATTCGCCAGTCCCTATAGGCTGCAGAACTTCTCGGTTCCCTTCGGAATTGCGAGTTCCTGATGTCGCAGGCTCATCATTAACCATTTCTGTAACTTCCGCTGTCAGTTGCAAACTTCTTTTCTTTTTTCTCTTTTCTTTCTTTGTTTTGGTAGCTCTGAGGCGTGAGCAGTACTGAACTCACTTTCTTTGCTCAAAACTTCTGTATTTTCTCCTCGCCCACCACGCATTGCTCGCTGTCGCTGTAGACAATCTTCCTCATACTGCCGGTACTGTTCATACTGGAACGTATGGACGCGCCTCTTCCGAGTGCCCTGGGTCCTCGCACTCCATACACTGGCGACACACTTTATTCGAGCTCGGCTAGTCCCACGAATTCGGGTATACCCGGGTGTATTGAGGTTTGTGACTGTTTTCTGCCCGAGTGCATTGAGGTATTTTCCAGGCAGGGATTGAAGCATTTTATTCCCGCTGGCTGCAATACTGCACAGTATATATATATATACTGCATTACAATTCATGAATTTATGCCATCTGGTAGACACGCGAAGCATTGCAGCCTATTAAATCCTAATCATTATCATTTAACAGATCAGCCGCCCGTCAGCCAGGCATGAACCCAGGCTGGGAAGGCAAACGCAACGGGGCTTGTCAGAGGTGAGGAGCGGCGCATTCCAGGTATCTGCCAGGTACATACTGGGTATTTGCTCGAATAAAGTGTGTCGGTGCAGTACATCCTATTGGCATTTTGCTTTTGCGTCTCACTGTCACTGTGCAGCCTGGACTCCAGCAAACCATCAGTTAAAACGTTTCATCCACCTTTTCTTCCAGAATCAGTAACTCACATAGGTCACATGCGGTATTCTTAACTCTGCTTCAGCGCAGCTTGGCATCAACTTTCCTGCATATACTCTAATAACATCTGGTGTCATGTGGTGTGGCAGTCTTTACTTCCAGAATCAGTACAGCTCGTGGGTCACTGTCTGTATTAGTTTCCCTGCTTCAGCACAGCCATTGTGAAAAACCCCCTTTTTTTTTCTCTTTTTCTCTCTCTCACACATACACAAAATAAATAATCAGCGAGTAAAATGTCAATGTTTCCCCAGGCCCTCCTTTATATAATAATATCCTTCCAGGTTACAAATTTATTTTATTTATAAAATGTTTTACCAGGAAGTAATACATTGAGAGTTACCTCTCGTTTTCAAGTATGTCCTGGACATAGTTAATATGACAAATAATACATGGTTACAAATACAGTTACAACAAATGAGCTGAATGTGAGAAACGGGAGGTGATCGAGGAACAAATTAATGAGGGTGTGAGGGATCAAACCCCCCTATTTATTATGGTGGGGTAATGTGAGGGGAAGTTACTGCACTGGTTCCTCTGCATTACCCACTTCTCACCGTATGAAATAGGAAAGTGAGACTGTGTCAGTATGGAGCAGAACTGCTGGACCTGGGAGAGTATCGGGAGCATTTATCAAAGTCTCACTCGTACTGTATCTGCTTTTTATTCATACTATGGAACTGTACAGTATGTTACTATGTTACACTATGGGGACTTTACTGGTCTTTTGGCTGCTAATCTCCGACTCTCTTTATGCTTTTCTAGATAGTTATGTTGGGACACAATCCTGAGCCATTAAAGTTTTGCAGTGTTTGAAATGAAGTTCCTGTTTGCGAATGGACCATATGTGTTTTTTGGTGCCCCTGTCTTCTCCGACTCCTTTGGGGTTAATGATTTAGGTTTGAAAAAGCTGATACTAAATGCTGTATATTTGTCCAAAAAAAACTGATCATTCCAATTCTGTTTTATATACAGGCACATTCTAAAATCCAACACACATAGATTAAGTAACCTCCGGTCAGCATCTCCAGAGCAGCACTGCCCACATCCAGCACCTCCAGAGCAGCACTGCCCACTGCTAGCACCTCCAGAGCAGCACTGCCCACTGCCAGCACCTCCCAGAGCAGCACAGCCCACTGCCAGCACCTCCCAGAGCAGCGCTGCCCACTCCCAGCATGGATCCACGCTTGTTAAGTGAGTAGAGGAGATAATTTGGTGTCTTTGGAATATGCAAGAGGGGAATATCTGAATATTTTGCAGTTATGTGAGTCAAACACCCAAACTAATCTTGTTTTCTTATACAACCATCAGCAGGTAAGAAGGTAATATATCTTCACCTCTGTCATGTTCTGCCAGAAGGGCTAGTAATACATTTCTAATTTAAAAAAATGATTTATCTAAGGTTATATTGGGAATATTATTGTTATTGTGGTTTGAACATTGGTAGCTCCAAAATGTTTTCAGCACTCGGGGGTAAAAACTTCTTCAGCACTCAAAGGGTTAATAACAAAGTAAAATCAATCACTTCACCCCTCCCCCATAGGAATCCATATAGAGTTTTTCTGTATACTGATATCACAAGAAGCGCCCCCCACTCCCAGCTTTACATGATGGATTTCCCTTTTCTTATTGACAGGTTTCCCAGTGGTTGTACCGGAGAGGTTAGAGATTAAGTCAGAGAAGGAAAAGCCGGACACTGGGGAACATCTGACCCCAATAAAGAGTGAAACTGTTCCATTTCCTGTCTCTGGTTAGTACCTTTTCCCCTTTGTCTGCACAAAGGGATGTTATCTTGTCACCTCCAGAGCAGCACTGCCCACTGTCAGCACCTCCAGAGCAGCACTGCCCACTGTCAGCACCTCCAGAGCAGCACTGCTCACTGTCAGAGCCTCTTCAGCGTAAACACCAGCGCGCCATCTCAACACGACGGGAGTGACTCCACAGACACTGAAGACTTGCTAGTTCCACGTGGAGAAGACGCTGTTCCTTCAAGGGTACGCGCTACCTGGGATAGCCACAGCCGCAACAGTGATCCACACACCAGCGCGCACACGGATGCACTACAACAGGCTCGCAATCCAGGTACACCCACACGGGAAAACGTAGCCCCTCACACTGACCGGCAGTCATCACACGTCCACGCCAAGGAAGAGGCGACCGCAAGGACCCTCCCGGCAACTACCTCAGAATGCGACCAACAGACCGATGCATCAGGCCTAACAGACATGGGCAAGTACATGATCCGGCGTGACATGGTACAAACAGGACTTACCAACTTTGACGACCGTTCCGAGAACTACTGAATATGTAAGTCCACATTCAAAGACGCAATCAACAGTCTGGACTTCTCCGCAAGGGAAGAACTCAGCCTGCTAACAAAATGGCTGGGGAAAGAATCTATAGAGCATGCGAAGAGACTCAGGGCAGCGAACGTGAACCACCCCCAAGTAGGTCTCGACTTGGTATGGGAACGGCTAGGAGAGTGCCACGGTAGCCCTGAAGTGGTCGAAGACGCACTCTTCAAAAGAGTCGACGACTTCCCTAGAATCACAGTCAAGGACTACTCGAAGTTACGAGAACTCGGGGATCTGCTGCAGGAGTTGGAGTTTGCAAGAACAGACCAGTCCCTAACAGGTCTTAACGTCCTAGACTCAGCTCGTGGAGTGAGACCAATCTTGGAGAAGCTACACTACAACCTCCAAGAAAGATGGATGTCACAAGGCTCAAAATACAAAAGGGAGAAGCAAGTCGCCTTCCCTCCCTTCTCATTCTTCTTGAGCTTCATCCCCGAAGCGGCAAGGACAAGAAACGATCCCAGTTTCATCTTGGGTGCGCAGATCACACACAGTGCAAGCAACCTGAGGAATGAAAGGCCAGCGGCGAGATACGGTAATGCTAGAACACCTATCTCGGTCCACAGGACGTGTCCCCCACGACCCAAACAACTCCCGACCAATCGGTCGCAGGAGACAAGAAACCAAGGGACCCAAACGGAATGTCCCATACACAAGAAGCCACACCCACTTAACAGGTGCTTTGGGTTCAGGATGAAGTCCCTAGAGGAACGCAAGAAGTTACTCAGAGAATTCGGAGTTTGCTTCAGGTGCTGCGATTCCACAACTCACCTAGCCAAAGACTGTAAAGAAGCTATCAAATGCGTAGTGTACAAAAGTGACCAGCACGTAACATCGCTACATCCAGAGGCGGTGACACTTCACCAACTCAACAACCCGTCCTCCATAGCGGAGTATGGCGGGGAGGAAGGAGAAGGAGAGCCAACATCTGTCACGTCTCAATGCACCAAGGTTTGCAGAAAAGGATGTGACAAGGGTCCTGCTT
This sequence comes from Ascaphus truei, assembly GCF_040206685.1. Taxonomy (NCBI): domain Eukaryota; kingdom Metazoa; phylum Chordata; class Amphibia; order Anura; family Ascaphidae; genus Ascaphus; species Ascaphus truei. The sequence continues at coordinate 485,438,951 of NC_134484.1, forward strand.
CAAAATATGCCTCGTTGCAGTGCACCCCCAGGGACAACCTGAGAGGGCTATCCGGATGTATGCAATCCTCGACGAGCAAAGTAACAGATCATTGGCGAAGATGGAATTCTTCAACTTATTCAACGCACAAGACAATGCCTCACCCTACACCCTCAGAACCTGTGCAGGGTTAACTGAGACAACAGGGAGAAGAGCGAATGGCTACATTATATGTTCAGTGAACAACAGAGTGAAGATAGCTCTCCCCACACTCATCGAGTGCAACTACATGGCTGCAAACAGGGACGAGATTCCCACACCAGACGTAGCACGCCATCACCCACACCTCAGAGGAATAGCCAACTACATCCCGCCGGTAGAACAAGGCGCCAAGATCTTGCTGCTCAGTAGGGACATCTTGAGGGTGCACAATGTCCGTAAACAGCGCAACGGACCCAACAACGCATCATTCGCCCAAATACTTGACCTAGGATGGGTGATAGTGGGCAACGTGTGTACTGATAAAGGACACGAACCAGACTATGTTGACGCCCGCAGAACGGTGATAACAGAATGCGGACACACATCCCTCTCTGAACCATGTCTTGGCCATCTCCAAGTGACAGGAAGGCCAAGTGAGGAGAAGAGACAAGGTCATACCCCTGAGATCAACAAAACCATCTTCGCATCAGGGGAATTTGACAATGGCCTATGATGCTCAGTAGTCCAGACCACTAAGGATGATGAGTCGACTCCACTCAAGGAAGAAAGTAACCTCCTGAAGGTGACAGACAAAAGGATCGTCCAAAGGAAAAGAAACAATCGGATGGTCCTCCTGCGTGCAATGGCACAGCTAAGACGTACTGTCATTCCTCTCCACGGAATACCAAGTGGCAAAGCAGCCAGCTGCCACGGCTGGCATAGACGCAAAAGATTGCGCCCTGCAGGTGAAACTACAGGGGCAAAAAGACTGTCCTCTCACACGCCTAAAAAGAGACAGTCGCAGAGACATTCCACAAAAGGATTTACAAGGACAAAAGAGACTGTTCTTCGTCATGTCCAGGAGAAAACAACCTCCTGAGAGCAGTTAACAAAAAGACACAAAGGCGTATCACCAAAATACGTGGAGACGTTCTCGTGCAAGAGGAATGCACTGATGACTTGGGGTGTACGACGTCCCAAACAACAAGCGACGACCATGCAAGCAACCTTAGGGACTTGGATCCAGGGACCGACACGCCTCCCATACAGCGGAGTCTGGGGATAAGTTGGAATTTCAAAATGGACACATTAACATTCCAGGTGGCCATCGAGGGGAAAACCCTACACCCGACGCAGGGCCCTGTCCACGGTCAATAGTCTTTACGACTCGCTGGGATTCGTGGCTCCAATCGCCATACAAGGGAAGTCTCTTCTCAGAGAAATGTCCTTAGAGAAGCAGGACTGGGACACCCCACTTCCTCCGGAAAGAGTGGGAAACGTGGAAGGATTCTTTGAAGATCCTAGAGCAGCTTCAGATCCCACGCCCCTACTCACCCACATCTCTCACTGCTGCACACAGCAAAGAGCTTTGTGTGTTCCAAGGCGCCTCTACAAAGGCCATAGCAGCAGTAGCCTACTTAACAATCACGGATGCGGATGGAGGCGACCATGTCAGGTTCATCCTCGGCAAGGCTAAAGTGGCGCCACAACACTACCACACTATACCCAGACGAGCTATGTGGCGCGGTATCAGCGGTAGAACTGGCAGAACTCGTCAAAAATGAAATGGACTGCAAACCAGATGCTGACAGGCTCTACACAGATAACAAGGTGGTACTGGGTTGCATAAGCAACGAGAAACGAAGACTCCATGTATACGTGGCCAACCGCGTAGAAAGAATCAGGAAGCCAACCCAACCAGAACAATGGTACCATGTACCCACAGACCAAAATCCTGCAGATCATGCCACCAGATCAGTGTTCGCAGCGCAACTCCAAAACACGTCGTGACTCACAGGACAAACGTTTCTTACGCAGCCCGCGGAAACGCCATCAACCCCAGTCGACGACTCTGAACTTGTGGATCCAGAGGAAGACATAGAGACAAGGCCTCAAGTATCCGTGTTACTCACGAGTATATCCCAGAAACGCCCTCAGAAGATTCTTTGCCATCAGAGGACCAGCCAGACATATGCTCTGACTGGGGAACCAATTTCTTTGGGCCACGTGAAGGATTACAAATTTTGCACGGAGACTTGCACACAGACATTGTGGTGCAACTAGCTAATCTAGAGCAGTGCATCCACCTGGCCTCCCTTACCAGAAGATTTTGGCCAAAGGACTTTGACGCCAGTGATACCAGCCGGTATCGCCTCGCTATGTGGACATGGACTTTTGCATTATTATGGTATGTTTGCATTGCACATATGTTCCACATAATTCAATATAGTGGTATCTCCAGATACCAGACAGGGAGTGTCATGGAACAATTAATCCCATTTTTGCTCTCTCCGTGCACCCCCCCTTCTTTGCAGCTTTTGCCTGTCAGTTCCTTATTTCAGCTGCATGTATATTTGCTCTGAACACACACACTGTGCCCCTGTGATTTATACAATGTTGCTATTCCTGCCTCTGTTCATGAGGTCTGTGAGTTGCTATAGCAACCTCTGAGATTTTTCTCAGAATGGGCTATTCTGCCCTCCCCCCTGTCCCTGCTGACAGTTGATTTGGCTTAACCCCTATCCCTGTGTCACAAGCAGTACCCACAGTCTTTTACTTCCTGACCACTGGCTGAGTGAGTACCCCTCTCTGTTACACTCCTCCCGGCAAGGCCTTATCCTTTTCACCTGCCCTTAACTTCAAACTCACAACTAAATAACATCCACAAGTGCCTGTATTTACTGCTGCTTTCCTAATAAAGTGAAGAAAATATAACACGACTTGGTGTGCTTTAGAAAGGGGGCTGAGTTGAAGCTATCTGGGTCCATTCATACCCTAGACATGACCCTGGGTCCAGAATAGCTAGTAATACATTTCTAATAATAATTTTTTTTTAAATTGTCTAAGGTTATATTGAGGATATTATTGTTGTTGTGGTTTGAACATTGGTAGCTCCAAAATGTTTTCAGCATTCGGGGGTAAAAACTTCTTCAGCACTCAAAGGGTTAATAACAAAGTAAAATCAATCACTTCACCCCTCCCCCATAGGAAGCAGTATAGAGTATTTCTGTATTCTGATGTCACAAGAAGCGCCCCCACTCCCAGTTTTACATGATGGATTTTCCTTTTCTTGTTGCCAGGTTTCCCTGTGGTTGTACCGGAGAGTTTAGAGATTAAGTCGGAGAAAGAAGAAACGAACACTGAGGAACATCTGACCCCAATAAAGAGTGAAACTGTTCCATTTCCTGTCTCTGGTGAGTACCTTTTCCCCTTTGTCTGCACAAAGGAGTGTTATCTTGTTACAAAGAGCATGGTCACATTTAGGGAATATTCATGGTTCATTGCCTCTCATTGGAAGTCCCCAGGCCTGCTGGGTGTTCTGGGACAAGCCACATGCAGCAGAGTTAAAAGTGCAATATGGCTCTCAAACACGTATAAAGGTTGGAAATGAGAGTTATGGGTATCTGACCATCAATAAATGCGATAAAACACATTTGGGAAAACAAATTCAAGGGACCCTTCCCTAACTAACCTGGTTCCCCAGCTTAAACAATACCCTCTCATTCAGGGTCATTAGATACGCAATAATAGCCACAGTCTTTAGACATAGCTTAAGTGATAGATGGGGACAGCGTCCCAAGAGTCCAGGCAATTCTTCCGGACAGTGAAAATCATGATGTGGGTGTCCTCCCCGAACTGCATACAGGGGAGCAGCGTGCTCCCAGCCTCCAAGCTCTAGGAGAGAAAATGAAGCAGCAAACCTAGCTGCCATAAATACCTTGTAACAGGGGACTTATCCCTGTTCACAAATGTGCCTCTAATCCAGCAGTGTGGTGGTTAACTGCTGGTAGGCAATTAACTAACACCACCTGCCTGATTTAGATGGCTTAGAAAAAGCCTGTCTTTGAGACAGGAAGTGACTCCTTAGCTCACGTGTGAGCTGAACTTTGGAGACAGAGCAGAGGTTCTTGAGTCTCCCAGGAGAGACTGACCAAGAGAACACAGATCTCTGGAGCTGACCATGTCTTGAGCTCTGCCAGAAGACACAGCAGAGCTGCTTCCAAGACACAGGGGAAACTTCTAAACCTGAATGCTGACAAACCCTGAAGAAAAGGTAGCAACCAGGGACAGAGAAGATTTTCCCTCCAAACTACAAGTGAATAGAAGCTGTGTTTCCCCCTTGTTTGGATGGTTTCCTGATGTTAAGGAAAAGGCACAATAAACCCTCATTATAATGTCACCTTATAAAGTCTCCAATTGTGTACCTCTGTGAACGTCCGTCTACATACCTGTTCCTTAATTAGGATAGCAGCTGAGGGAGAACTAGATGATTAAACTGACAAGTTTTCATCCCTCTGTAGGCAGCCTGTAGGACGACAGTTGTGACGCGTATACGCCGATAATTTTCTCTTTCCCTTCTTCCTTGGATAAGAGATTTGCAGGGCTTTTGAATAATTTGAATGATTTGCTCCCTTAATATGTTTAGTCCACTTGTGAGAGAATCCTGTTCCTTGTGTACATCTCGCAATTCTGCTCTCAGAGCCTCCATCTCTTCCTGGCGCTGGCTCTGTGTGCATGAACGCATCCCTCATTACATTTATGAACTCTGCCATCATTACGTCTAGGGCCTCTACAAATCCCGTTGCTAGGGTCCCATCAGCTTACCTTTCCCAGGTTTCTTTCTCCTGGTCATCCTGACTGTTGGAGATGGAGCAGCGTCTCTGCTCCTCTAGCGCTTGCTTCAGTTTCTGGACCTTCTCGTGCTCCCTCTCATACTGCTCTGAGGGGACACACTGGGTACTCAGACACTCATTCCTGAAAGGACACCACTTTATGTGGTCAGACACATGACACATTAAACACATTTTTTCCTCCATTTTTGCACTTTAATGTGTGTTCTTCACCCTGACCTCTGGAGGTGCTATTGCGTCAATACTTTTCACACTTTTCCCTGTGTATGCTGTATGCAGAGCTGGTAGTCATACACAGTAGGACAGACTTTACTCACAGAGTCTGCATGTTACTTCGGCTGGGTGGCCATTTTAAACCCCCGCATTTATTTGCAAACCCACAGACTTTTTAGTGTCGACCCACATTCTCCACCATAAGTGATAAACGCCACCCTTGCGTAGCGCTGACGTCTGTCTGGACTCTTACGAGTCTTCTAGGGTTTATTTAGAAAAAACACAAGAATAAGAGGTAGCAGTATAGTGCGTAACTCCAGGCTTCTGCCTGTTTTATTTCGTCCCAATAAGGGACTACAGATTCAATAGATACATGTTGGAGGCACTCAGCCATTAACCTTCAGCGGTTTACTCATATTAATGTCTTAACTCTATGCCCAAGATATACTTGAAAACGCGAGGTAACTCTCAATGTATTACTTCCTGGTAAAATGTTTTATAAATGAATAATAAATAAGTGACACTAAACATTTCAAACAGTCACTTTAAGAAACTAAAGAAACCATAAAAGTAACACCTATCCCTTTTTTAGGGATCTAACTATACAGTAGTATCAGCCTCTCTAACAGTTGCTGGACCAACTAACCTGGTTCCCCAGCTTAAACAATACCCTCTCATTTTGGGTAACTAGATACACAATAATATCCAGTCTTTAGACATAGCTTAATTGATAGATGGGGACAGCGTCCCAAGAGTCCAGGCAATTCTTCCGGACAGTGAAAGTCATGATGGGGGCATTCTACCCGAACTGGATACAGGGACGCAGCGTGCCCCCAGCCCCCAGGCTCTAGAAGAGAGAAGGAAGCAGCACGGCTAGCCGCCATATATACCTGTTTCTGTAATTAGGAGAGCAGGTGAGGAAGAACTAGACCCATTGTAAACTGTGGCCTGGACTTTCCATCCACCTGCCTGAGTCAATGTGAAGCTGTGGGATGGATCCTTTTGCACTATTCCTGCACTTTCTGACCTAAATCAGGCAGAAAGCTGCCTAATATCCTGGGACTAAGTTACAGAATTTATCACGTTTTTCACTTTATTAAGTTAAGATTATTTAGAACATTTATTATCACCTCCTTCTTGGAGCGCCTTTTTTGTTTTCTATAACATGACCATCAGTAGGTAAGAAGATAATATATCTTCAACGCTTTAAGTCATTTTCTGCTGTAAGGGCTAGTAATACATTTCTTTACAAGAGGTATTATATTATACCAATATCAGAGGAGGTGACATCACAAGAAAAGCCCCCACTCCCAGCTTTACATGATGGCTTTTCCTATTCTTGTTGCCATGTTTTCCAGTGGTTGTCCTGGAGATTAAAGTGTAAGGCGGCCCATTGTGGCTAGCTTTGGATCTTTGGGACATGGTGTCACGGTTGTGACCGAACCGCAGGGCTGATGTGGGATTATATAATCACCGACCTGAGACCACGTAGTCGGATCACGCAGTTCGTAGTCGTACATAGCAGGGTCAGGACTGGAGAAGGCAGCATAGTCAGTGGACGAGCCAGGGTCAGGATTGGAGACATCAGGGTCAACGTTATCCGAGCGGAGTATCGGCAACAGAAAGTCAAATAGGTCCCGCTTCAGCGTAATAGCTGCAGGGCAGGAGCGGGTTCTGCGCGAGTGGCGACCACGACCCATGGTACCGGTCGGTCTCAGCAAGGAGAAGGCTAACCGGAGTGGGCACACCGCCAGGCAGCACTGGTAAACCAGTGCTTCAGCACAGAAGTCCAAAGCTGGCCGCTGCGAAGGGAGAGAGCAGCAGGCCACTGGATCCAAATGGTAACCTCTGCTAGGGAAGAGTGCAGCAGGTTGCAGAATACAGGCAGACAGAACTCAGGCCTCTGCATAGAGGGAAGCAGGAAAACAGGCCTCTGCGTAGAGAGCAACAGCAAGCCTTCGGATCCAGGACTAGAGACAGGAACTAAAGCGTAGCGAAATTGTTAGTAACACACGAGACAAGTCAGAGGGCTTGTGGCTGAACACATGTAACGTCCATAAAGGATTTATGCTCGGCACTGAATCAGTGCTAAATCCTAGTATATAAAGGTCCGTGAGCCAATCACAGGAGGGAGGTGTGTGAGAATTCCTCCAATGACGGAGCACCGGCTAGGGCAGCAGAGATAGCTAGCACAGGTGCTTATAGATTGCCAGAGTGAGTGATTAGAAACTGCACAATTCTGCAAGGCTATAACCAAAAGCAGAACCGGATTCCTTACACATAGTTTGTTGCGATATGTTGATGGTTTGTTACAACCAACAGGTACAAATTTACCATCCTTTTGAGACACTCTCCAGGTCTGTTATGTGCTATAAAAGCTGTTAAATGGCATAAGAACTATAGATGGGTTACGATGGACGTTATGTCGTTATACTCCATCATTGATCATGACTAGGGTATTAAGGCTAATCCATTTTTCCTTCAGTCCTCCTCGTTATCTATTTCACGTCGCACTTTTCTTTTAGATTCCATCACATTTTTATTGACTCACAATTATTTTTTATTTGAGTCGCAGTTTTACTTGCAGACACGGGGTACGGCTATGGGTACCTCCTTTGCCCCGTCGTATGCTAATCTTTTTATGGGTCTCTGGGAATCCACATTTATTTTTGGTGATTTTAATCCTTTTTGGCATTTTTTTACAAGCGTTATATTGATGACCTGATTATGATTTGGGAAGGGGATTCACATTCACTGGACACCTTCATTAATACACTTAATTCCAATATGTTGAATCTTAACTTTACTTATGAACACCATATTAATCACATTAATTATTTAGATATCACTTTGTTTATTAACATTACACGAGAAATACAGACTTACATTTACAGGAAACAGAATTCCAGGAATACCTTTCTTAAAGCGGATAGCAATCACCCCAGGTCACTCATCCGTGGTATACCCAAGGGCCAATTCCTCCGCATAAGGCGGCTTTGCTCTAGCAAGGATTCTTTTGATCAACAGGCCCCCGAATTGGCAAACAGATTTTCTGTCGGGCTACAGAACAGGGGATACAGAGGAGGCTTACATGAATGCCAAACTCTGTACTCATGCTGAGTTACTGTCTTATGGTTCGAATGGTTCTAGGCAGGGGGCTTTAAATCAAGGAGAGACCAGGGCACTCCCGAAGGGTCCAATCCGCTGTTTATTACACGGCATAGATCCAATCCACACTATCATCCAGAAACATTGGGAAACCTTGGAGGAACACCTTAGAGCCAATTGAACAGGGACCAAAATTTGCATTTAGAAAGGCTAAATCCTTGGCAAACTATCTTTCGCCTAGTTTATTTACCTCCAGGTCAGACAGTGTTCATGAATCAAACTTAATACACAGTGTTTTTTCAAATGTGGTAAATGTGTATTTGTTGCTATGCCAAGCCTATCAAATCTATTGATATTGTACACAGTAAGAAAACACACACAATTCCAGTTTTTATTCATTGTAATTTTGTGATTTATTACTTAACCTGCGGTTGTGGTCGAGGATTCGTTGGGCGGACAATCAGACCAGTGAAGGTCAGAATTATGGAGCACATTCGTTCTATTAAAAAACTAGATCAGATGCTCCCAGTTTCCAAACATTTTACACATTGTACATTGGGAAACTTGTCCACCTTTCATTTTTCAGCGATTGAATCTCTACCTGTTCTTACATGAGGGGATTGAATCTATACCTGTTCCTACACAAGGGGATTGAATCTATACCTGTCCCTACACGAGGGGGTGATGGAATTAAACAGCTTAATCAGCGTGAGATGTTTTGGATCCACTCACTTAATACTCTATCCCCTTTTGGGATTAATACAGAATGGGGCCTAAAACATTTTCTCTAAGCTATATTATTCCTTTGCCATTCTCAGGTTATATAAAATACTATGGGGCTTATGCAGAGAGGATCGGAAAGGGAATTGTGCCATCTTCTGGCCAAATAACTTGCCAGAAAACCTTTTTGTCAGGAGAAAATGGCGCGATTTTTAAAATCCGCCAGAACAGTTTTGTAAAGTGTAAAAGTCGCCACACTCGTGGCGAGAACCTGGAACTCGCCATGCTATTTTAGCGTGCAATGCCAGAAGGACCGAAGCGCTGGAACGCGCCATTCTGCCCTTTACTATGGCGTGTTCCAGTTAGCCAGAAAAACTTGGCTATTTTACTACCATCTGCTAAAAGAAGGTAAAGGCGCTTTCTGCATACGGCCAGAAATTTATCCCAAATTTGTGGATATTTCATTGCCGTTTTCCCTGTTAATCTCTATCCTCTCTGCATAAGCCCCTATGTATTTTTCATATACATTTGTTTCTATCATTGAGATACATACAGTATGTGTCTCTCTCTTGTCACATTTGATGAGTAGTATTGTATCCTTACTGTGGCAATTTTCTCAGTGTGGTTTATTTATTTACATCTTATTCATTATGTCCAGTTATGTCCGGAAATAATTGGACACTGACACAAGTTTCATAATTTTGGCTCTGTACGCCACCACAATGGATTTTAAAATGAAACAACCGAGATGCAATAGAAGTGCAGACTTTCAGCTTTAATTCAAGGGGTTGAACAAAAATATTGTATGAAACGTTTAGGAGTTCAACCATTTTCATTCACAGTCCCCTTATTTCAGGGGCTCAAATGTAATTGGACAAATTAACACAATCGTAAATAAAATGTTCGTTTTTAATACTTTGTCGAGAATTCTTTGCAGGCAATGACTGCTTGAAGTCTGGAACGCATGGACATTACCAAACGCTGGGTTCCCTCCTTTGTGATGCTTTGCCAGGCCTTTACTGCAGCTGTCTTCAGTTGTTGTTTGTTCGTGCGTTTTTCTGCCTTAATTTTTGCCTTCAGCAAGTTAAATGAATGCTCGATTGGGTTGAGATCAGGTGATTGACTCGGCCATTGCAGAATATTCCACTTCTTTGCCTCAAAAAACTCCTGGGTTGCTTTCGCAATATATTTGGGTCATTGTCCATCTGTATTTGGCTGAATCTGAGCAGACAATATATCCCTATACACTTCAGAATTCATCCAGCTGCTTCTGTCTTCTGTCACATCATCAATAAACACTATTGACCCAGTGCCATTGTAAGTCATGCATGCCCATACCATCACACTGCCTCCACCGTGTTTTACAGATGATGTGGTATGCTTCGGATCATGACCCGTTCCAAGCCTTCTCCATACTTTTTTCTTCCCATCATTCTGGTACAGGTTGATCTTAGTTTCATCTGTCCAAAGAATGCTTTTCCAGAACTGGGCTGGCTTTTTTAGATATTTTTTGGCAATGTCTAATCTGGCCTTTCTATTCTTGAAGATTATGAATGGTTTGCATCTTGTGGTGAACCCTCTGTATTTGCTCTCGTGAAGTCTTCTCTTTATGGTAGACTTGGATAATGATATGCCTTCCTCCTGGAGAGTGTTCTTCACGTGGCTTGATGTTGTGAAGGGGTTTTTCTTTACCATGGAAAGGTTCCTACGATCATCCACCACTGTTGTCTTTCGTGGACGTCCAGGCCTTTTTGGGTTGCAGAGCTCACCAGTGCGTTCTTTTTTTCTCCAAATGTACCAAACTGTTGATTTGGCCACTCCTAATGTTCCTGCTATCTCTCTGATGGATTTTCTTTTTTTTTTGCCTAAGTATGCCCTGTTTCACTTGCATTGAGCGCTCCTTTGACCGCATGTTGTGGGTTCACAGCAACAGCTTCCAAATGAGAATGCCACACCGGGAATCAACTCCAGACCTTTTACCTGCTTAATTGATGATGAAATAATGAAGGAATAGCCCACACCTGTCCATGAAACAGCTTTTGAGTCAATTGTCCAATTACTTTTGGTCCCTTGAAAAAGAGGGGGCTACATATTAAAGAGATGTAATTCCTAAACCCTTCCTCCAATTTGGATGTGAATACCCTCAAATTAAAGCCCATATTCATTCTTTAACTGTAACTTGAATTAATGTTGGTAAACAGCCCGAAATAATAAAATTTGTACAAGTTTTTGTTATTTCGGCTGTTTACGAACATTAATTCAAGTTACAGTTATATATATATATATATATATATATGTGTGTGTGTGTGTGTATATATATATATATATATATATATATATATATATAGATATATAGATATATATAGATAGATATATATATATATATAGATATATATATATAGATATATATGTGTATATATATGTATATATATATATATATATATATGTGTGTATATATGTATATATATTGGAGAAACAAGAGAAAAAGCGCCCGATCCATGTGTAAAATCTGGTAACAAAAGTTTAATAAAAAATCACAAGACAAATGCACACTCACAATTTGTCAATGCAAATTAAGCATTGTATGGGTAAATCCATGCGCCAACAAGTAGCTGCTCGCCGAATGTTTACTTCAGTACATCAGACCTCACTGCTACCGGTGCATCACAGTCAGATGTCCCTCTGGAAATTCAGGTATACAGTCTGTTGTTCCAGCATTAGATGCTGTGTGTGGCTCAGGGAACGTCCTCCCTCTCCTGGCAGCAGACGCACGAGCTATTCCACCAAACGTAGCTCCTTGAAACCACGTGCCCTACGTGTACGCGTTTCTTCCGATTGACGGATTTCATCAGGGGAACAATTGACAAGTCTGGTCAACGACACCGGCACAAAATTTCTCAAAATATGGTCCCCTTGGTTAGACAAATCAGATATCCCTGGGGTAGATGCTACTACTATCTGGCAGTAATAGGTGTAAGTGCATTCTCCTCTGACAAACCAGTTGTGAAAGAAGACGACAGGGCAGACTATTAAGATACCAAGGACAGGTTGGGACAGAACCATAACCAAAACGGAGGAAATAACTGATAACTGAGTTCTAAGAAGAGACAACAAAAAACTAAAAATCATCTATGATTATGATCCTCCCCACCCCCCTTCCTTCTGTGGTGTGTGTCAGAGTTTGTCTGTGAGCCTCCTCAGTGAGTCGAGTTATTTTTATATGTGATGTCTTGTCGGCTCTGTTTGTTTCCCGAATTTACAAAACTGTATAAAAAGGGATATTTGGTAACACCAATACAGGATAATGGGATGGAAGATTGCTTACTGTCTGTACCAGATATCCAATAAAAAATTTGATGTGAAAAAAAAAAGAGATGTAATTCCTAAACCCTTCCTCCAATTTGGATGTGAATACCCTCAAATTAAAGTTGATATTACTGCACTTTAAGCCCATATTCATTATTTAACTGTAACTTGAATTTATTTTCGTACACAGCCGAATTAATAAAACTTGTATCAGTGTCCAATTATTTCCGGACATAACTGTATATTCCCTTTATCAAGATTCAAATTGTTCTTTGCCTTGGTAATTGAATTTACATTTATTATATGTATATTATTACATGATTATATTATTTGGTGTTACAGTTAATTTAATTAATCTAAGATAATGTTATTCCCTCCACATCCCATCCATTTTTAAATGTTATGCTTTTTCATTTAATTTGTATTGTCCTTATGAGTCTATGTAAGTTTGTTATTGTATTCTTTATTGTGTCCTTTTGCTGAATTTCTCCCCCACAGTTATACTGCCTTCTTTCCGTGGTTACATTTTCCCCTTACTGTTTTGTTCCCATGGGACGTTTTTACCTGGGATACAGGTAGGCAGTGTTTCCGGCGCGGAGTGTCTATAACGTGACACTCTCTAGACTCAGGAAACCACTCTTTCATAAAGCGCCCATGGCGAGAAACGCGTTAGAGGTTTCTCTTTTAACTTAGGCTGTGTCTCAATAAATCTTTTATTTTTTCTACTTTTGCCTCCAGTTCTTCTTTTCTGCAGTGTTCCTTTTTTCTTTATTTTGAATGTGAGAGGAGAAGGAAAGAGAGGAGTCAAATATTACACCAAGGCCGCGTGCTTGGGAAATTATATGAATAGTATTTGTGACTGACCAAATATGACACAAAATGGAGCAGTTTAGTTTATGTGAGTCTTATGGCAGAAGATTACATGGGCAGTGTAGTCACTGCATCACTTAGATCGTAAGCTCTCCAGGGCAGGGATTTCCGTTCCTATTGTCTGATTGTGTTTGTTGCACTTATTGTATTATAATTCCCTGTAATGTATTGTTTTTACTGTAAAGCACTGAAGACACTGCAGGGCCTTATATAAATAAAGACATACATACATGGGCATCTACAGTATCTTTACACTATAGGTTGCTGTCTGGTTTAGTGGATATTATTAATGCACTAATATGATAGACCAGGAGTTCCTTAACTTTACTTCTCATGGACATTTTCAAAGTTAATTATTTGGCGGATGTACATGTATCCTTAAATAACGCATACAGTAATAAATACAACTTATATATGTATGATTTCACTGTGAGAGCTGCTTCAAATAAATTTCATGTCTTCGGGACCACCACCAAAGTCATTAGGGGCCACTGGATGTCCATGTGCTACAATTTTAAAACCCTGGGTGAAGAGAATATTTTGTTAATTAAGTATTGGTGAAATAAATTCTTCAGTGTTTTGGATTTGTAATTTGTGTTCAGTAATTTGATTTACAGATTGAAAACATTTGTTCTGTCTTTTTTTTTTACTTCTGTTAGAGAACGGCCAGAATGAGGAACAGAACTTGAGCTCTGATACATCCAGAAGCTGGCTGACTCCTCGCAACCCAGAAGTACCAAAAAACTGCCACATTTTAGACACGTGCAAGGAACCACCAGTGCCACATGATGGTGAATTTACAGACCTTGTACAGCACACAGTAGAGACGGACTCTAAATATGGGTCCAGCAAAAGGTATGCGAGAGATTTAAGAAGAAGCCACAGTGCTCAGCCTTTTCTCTGTTGTCAGTGTGGCAAAAGCTTCTCACTGGACAGGGACCTGCTCACACACCTTTGTGTCCCCGCTAGAGAGCAAACCTTTACATGTACAGATGGTGGGAGCAGTTTCTCACTGAAGGGGAAACTTCTTTCCCACCAGATGATTCAGACAGCAGTGACTCCGTTTACTTGTACAGTGTGTGGGAAACAATTAGGTACCAAGAGGACCCTCCTCATTCACCAGAGGGTTCATACAGGGGAGAAACCATTTACTTGTACAGTGTGTGGGAAACAGTTAAGTACCAAGAGGACACTCCTCAATCATCAGAGGGTTCATACAGGGGAGAAACCATTCACATGTTCAGAGTGTAGTAAAAGCTTTTCTCATAAGACTGGGCTCCTCAAACATGAGCGGATTCATACAGGGGAGAAACCATTCCCATGTAAAGAATGTGGGAAACAATTCAGTACTAAGAGCCACCTCCTCCGTCACCAGATGACTCATACAGGAGAAAAAACATTCACATGTACAGAGTGTGGGAAACAATTCAGTATCAAGAAAAGCCTCCTCAGTCACCAGATGACTCATACAGGAGAAAAACCATTCACATGTACAGAGTGTGGGAAACAATTTAGTATTAAGAGAACCCTCCTCAGACACCAGATGACTCATACAGGGGAGAAACCATTCACATGTACAGAGTGTAGTAAAAGCTTTTCTATGAAGTCAGAGCTCCTCAAACATGAGCGGATTCACACAGGGGAGAAACCATTCACATGTACAGAGTGTGGGAAACAATTCACAGTTAAAAACAGTCTCCTCATACACCAGATGACTCATACAGGAGAAAAACCATTCACATGTACAGAGTGTGGGAAACAATTTAGTATTAAGAGAACCCTCCTCAGACACCAGATGACTCATACAGGGGAGAAACCATTCACATGTACAGAGTGTAGTAAAAGCTTTTCTCGGAAGACAGAGCTCCTCAACCATGAACGGATTCATACAGGGGAGAAACCATTCACATGTACAGAGTGTGGGAAACAATTCCGTACTAAGAACCACCTCCTCAGACACCAGATAACTCATACTGGAGATAAACCATTCACGTGTACAGAGTGTAGTAAAAGCTTTTCTATGAAGACAGATCTCCTCATCCATGAGCGGATTCATACAGGGGAGAAACCATTCACATGTACAGAGTGTAGTAAACAATTCACAGTTAAGAGTAGTCTCCTCATACACCAGATGACTCATACAGGAGAAAAACCATTCACATGTTCAGAGTGTGGGAAACAATTTAGTATTAAGAGTAACCTCCTCATACACCAGATGACTCATACTGGAGAGAAACCATTCACATGTACAGAGTGTAGTAAAAGCTTTTATGTGAAGAAAGAACTCCTCATCCATGAGCAGATTCATACAGGGGAGAAACCATTCACATGTACAGAGTGTGGGAAACAATTCACAGTTAAGCCCAGTCTCCTCAGACACCAGATGATTCATACAAGAGAAAAACTATTCACATGTTCAGAGTGTGGGAAGCAATTCAGTACTCAGAAAAATTTCCTCAGACACCATATGACTCATACTGGAGAGAAACCATTCACATGTGCAGAGTGTAGTAAAAACTTTTCTCTGAAGACAGAGCTTCTCAAACACGAGCGAATTCATACAGGGGAGAATGTCACTTTATAATCTGAACTTTCGTTGCGTCTGTACTATATGTGGTAATAAATGGTATTTTAAAGTCTGTATTATCGTTTTTTGATCCTGATTTAAGCAAATTACTACGTGGTATTGAATTGTTTTTTTCTACTGCAGACTCGAGTAGTTCTGGCTGGTATCCCCTTTCTAAAAACCTCCCCTGTAGTGTGTTAACCTGATCTTGAATTACACTGTCTTCCGTACAATTCCTTTTAACTCTTCGGAATTGGCCATACGGTATATTGTATATTGGATGTGAGTAACAACATTTTTGCATCTGTTGGTTTAAAAAAAGTTTTCGTCTTGATGACTGAATTGTCCACGTAGATCGTGAGATCAAGGCAATTAATATTCACCTGGCTGTGTTCCGATGTGAACTCTAAGTTCACATTGTTGTTATTTATATATCCAATGAAGTCCTTCAATTTGTCCTCTTTTCCCCTCCATATGAAGACTACGTCATCTATGTATCTATGCCAGGAGACCAGGTTTGCGCCTAATTGATGGGTAGACCAAATATTGATCTCCTCCCAATCTGCCAGGAAAATGTTAGCATATATACGTATATGTATTTTCCTGCTCACTGAGTCCATCCCTAATCTGATGAACCAATTGAGGTGACTTCACCCCATTGGTCACCAGTTAAGAAGATTCATTTCCCTTAATTCATTCTCTCCCTCACACTGTGCTCCCCCATCTTTCTGTGTTCCATTGCTACTAAGGGTCCTGGATAGATCCTGTTAGGGTCCGAGTCACAGGAGGGCATCACAAGAAAACACGTGAATTCTAAAGGCCGTATTTTACCTTTTTATTTATTTCATTTATCTACTAACTCATACACTCACCACACAGAGATAGCGCCCGGGTATTTTTCCAACTCCCTGTATCACATTTTAATCTGGTCTGTAACTGTTACATACGCCTATAATATATATGTTCTCTAACTGTGCATGCAATGTCTTCTATATAATGTATACCCTGTTCACTTATGTACCTGTGTTTGTAACCATGTATTATTTGACATCTTAGCTCTATGCCCAGGACATACGTGAAAACGAGAGGTAACTCTCAATGTATTACTTTCTGGTAACACATTTTATAAATAAATAAAAATAAAATGGTGAAGAAATGGGCTTTAGTGTGGGTGTTGTTAGTGTAACATTTTTATTGAAACATCTGTTATTCTTAAAATTAAAATATACTAAAATGTATTTGCTTTTTTACATTTTATTAACAATGAAATGCATTTGTATAAGAAATATGTTCCACAATAAATGACGAACATTTTGAGGACTTTTGCTTTTTTGCTTTCTATTGGGTGTTTATATATTGCTGAATATTGTTATCACGATAAATTACTTAATACTCTTATGGTGGGAAGTATTTTTGTTATTGTCTAACCCTAGTTCAGGGTGTTGGAAACAATTCAGTACAAAGTGTGACCTCCTGTCACACCCAAGTATTTACAGTGGAGAAACCATTTGCTTGTTCAGTGTGGGAAACAGTTCAGGGTTAAGGGTCACCTCTTCAGAAACCTACAAATTCATGCAGGTAGAGGCCTTTCACATGGACAGAGTATAGGAAAAACATTTCTTGGATGAATGACCTCACACACCACATGATTCTCACAGGGAAATAATTTGCTTGTTCAGAGTTTGGTAAACCATTTTATACAAAGTGGGCCCTCTTGTTACACCAGCAGATTTACACAAGGGAGCAACATTTTAATTGTACAGAATTTGGGAAACATTTCAGCACTGAGAGACACCTCAACACACACCAGACAATTCATAAAAGGGGATTACATCATTATCAATTCTGTAATAGGAGGACAGTCCTCAGGCACCAGAGCATTTACACAGGGGAGAAACCTTTCCCATGTGCAGAGTGTATAAAATGTTTCTCAGTATGAAAACTTTGTCATCCAAGTGTTTACACAGGGTAGGTATCTACAGTATGTCTTTATTTACATAGTGCCATTAGTGTACATAGCGCTTCACAGCACTAATATGCGTGACAATCATATAAATAACAAATAATACAAATAAAATATAATTGGAAGAAGTGCTTCATACATTAAAGTAACATTTAGGTAAATGAGTCCCTGCTCCAAAGAGTTACAATCTAATTGGTTGGTAGGAAGAACGTACAGAGACAGTAGGAGGGCGTTCTGGTAAGTGTGTCTGCAAGGGGCCAAGGTTTATGTATGTGTTGTAAATGATCAGCCATGGAGCTACTCATGCTTCCTTAAGCAGGGGGGCCTTAAAGGTGGATAGAGAGGGTGCTAGTCGGATACTGCGGGGTAGGGCCTTCCAGAGGTGTGGGGCAGTCGGTGAGAAAGGTTCAAGGCAGGAGAGGACTTTAGATACGAAAGGGGTACAGAGAAGACATCCTTGAGCAGAACGCAAGAGTTGGGATGGTGTACAGCAAGAAATTAGGGCTGAGATGTACAGCCGCGGCCCCTTTTATTCTCCAATATCTCCAAATTTTCTCGGGGATTATTTCCAAATGTCACGCACTTCACCGCACTTCACCACGTTCATGCCGCATTCATACCGCGTTCATGTTGCATTCACACCCGCGGTTGATGTGTTTATTGATAATGGTTCGGATTTAATTGGTTGCAATTCTTCGCGTATCCGCCAGGTGGCAGATATTCATGAATTGTAATGCGCATGTGCTTCAGTAATGTGTTGACTTGCAGGTGTTTAAAAGAATACCACAGTGGTCTATTGTAAATTGGCCTTGGTACTGAAGAAGTTACAATAATGTATCAATTTAGGCTTTTCATATTAAAAAATACATGGACAGTGTCTGGTGTTTTATTGTCCTGAGAGCCCAGACATGAGTGCACCACCGCAGTCCGTGTTCCAAAAACCCGACAGAACGTACGCTTATTTAATATGGGCCGCGATTAATGCAACAGATAAGATGGCAACTGTTGGTCAAATTTATCAGTATTTTATCGAAAACTGACTTTTACAAATTTTCACCAGATGCTCATGTGTGGAAGCGTGCAATAAGGAAAAAGTTATGTATCGATCCATGTTTTTTTCGTATTGATCCCGGTGTTATTGGAGGGTATTGGTGTGTATCACCGGATTTTTCCCGTATCTATGATCATGGAGACTTCAAAAGGCGAAAGGTCATGTTAAAACCAACTAAGAAACGTCAGTCGCAGGCAAGCAATGCGCCAGCACCAGCTTCCAATAACGGTCCGACCGTCAGTGAAAACCTGGTGACCGGCAACCCTTGCTGTCTGTCCCCGCCCGGATACCTGCAGGCTGAGCCGGATTTCACGTACAGATTCCAGCAAGCTTGCATGTACCTAAGCAATTTCCAGCCTTTTCAGCTGACTACAGGTGTAGTAGTCCCGCTGTCACCTGTCAACTACGTGTATAATCAAGAATACGTGACTGGCAGTGGTTCGGCGCCAGCTGATTGGCAAAGTCTATGGTGAGTAATGTTGCCGTATTTTATTCTGTTTTTGAAATATCAATTCAATGCAGTCAAGCGATTCTCCTGTAAGCAATATCTCCTGTAAGCAATATCATTGGCTGAGCAGCTTCTACAGTAGATACTGAACAATTGGTGGAAAGCTAGGCGCATGCGCATTGGAACCTTCTTGAAACGCATATGCGTGTCATCACATCGACAGTAGGCGCATGCGCATGTGAACAGGAGACGCCAACCGAGAAAATTATTGGTGAGACTGTGGGAACTTCTTTAGGGGTTTGCGACTGACTGACCATTACTGTAAAACTTGTACTTTTGTTTTTCCTCAGAAAAGAAAACTTTGCCATCTCATGCGGAAAACGGTAAATGGAGGGATTTCGATGGATAATATCGCTTTGTGTAACAATGCCTGCACATTGCTGAATCGGATTTAAAAACCACGTACCGGAGTCTACAGTTTAGTGGCCGTTGTTATTGATTAGGATATAATACTGTAACTGAGAGCTTCATAGAAAACCTGAAACAGTATGCTGTTGTTTTCAGACCGTATACAATTCATTTTTATATATACTGTATAATACACCTGAAAAATGAAAAGTATGCATTTATACTACATGTATTCCAGTACATGTGTATTCTATACCCGTACAGTATTGTTTTAATACTCTTGTGATGTACAGTACTGAGCATACCTACAGTATACAGCACAGTACTGTACAGTATGCCTGGACAGTACTGTATGTTCTAGAAACACTGTATTTTGTTACAGTATAAAAGGAGACAATGGAACAATTTAAAACAAATCAACATTTTCTTTTATTGGTGGAGTAAGTACAAAAACATGTATTTGTACAGCAATTCAAAACATTAACAGGTGTATGGTTTACTGCTAGTGAAAACATTTATGTACAGAAAGTCAAAACTTTTACAGTAGGATGGTGTACAGACAGTACAGTCAGTTAGGCCTTCACAACTCCAGTCCTCGAGGGCCGCAAACAGGCCCGTTTTTATCCTGAAAACCGTCTTGTGTACAGTAAGTAAAAACATTTCTTTATTAATACAAGTTAAAACATGCAACATCTCCTTTATTAAAGTACAGAAAGTCAAAACATTTAAAGTAGGATGGTCTACAGCACAGTCAGTCAGGCCTGCACAACTCCAGTCCTCGAGGGCCACAAACAGGCACGTTTTTATCCTGAAAACCGGGCCTGTTTACGGCCCTCGAGGACTGAAATTGTGCAGGTCTTGTGTAAGTAAGTAAGTTTGGGCATTTTATTAAGCCTCATGATATGTATGGCACATTAGGCTTTATGTTATTGTTCTAATTCATAGCTCTCTTAGCAATTTAGCTCCATTGAACAAGCATATTTTGTAACATATTCTGTAATATTGTTATTTGTTAATAGATGTTGTTCTTCATCTAATTATTCTCTTTCTTTTTTTCTTTTGTTTTTTCTCTCTTGCAGATTATAAATATATTGTATTAAAGCTGTAATTGTTATGTACTTATATGTTTAATTCACTATCATGCCCCAGTGACTGTTTCGACACATCTAATTGGTTCCCGGTCTTAATTAGCTGACCAATGTGGGAATGGCAATGAATTTATCCCTGAAGAAGTAGCACCTCATAGCTATGAAACGCGTAGGATTATTCTTTCTTTGTTTGTTTTAAACTGGTACCTTTTACGCCTCCCTTAACTACCTTGTAGGGTGGTTTACAGGATTGTTATCAGGCTATTTTTCTGTGCACCATTCTCAAGTTATACCGCTCGGGTGTATACTGCTGGAGATACGCCTCCCATGTGACGTCACACAGATGTGCGGACACTGAGGTGAACTGTCACTACCAGCCGTCGGTCATTTCGACTTGGACGTGAACACCTCTCTGTGTTCTGTGTTCCCCTGCTATTGACGCAATGGCAAGGGGTCACAGAGACTCTCCTCAATCACACACATAGTGTGTTTTATCGGACTGAGGATTCTTTTCACCAACATCACAAGTGTGACTGAGACGACAACGAAGTGCCTGCTATTCGCGATCCTCTGACGATCTGGATACTGGTTACAGGCTTCAGTCACCGTGAGAGACCCAGATGACATCTGGAAACTGCGGAAGACTACTTACCGGAGAGATCTCCTTCCATTACCCATCCTGATGCCAGCTGTGTGGTAAATTCATGTATTGATACACGTACATGCGAATGTTCTTTTATATTGATGTACGCAGAATACTTACCCCTTTTTTATACTAAACACGTTTTTGATATACTTCGCTATTTGCGTTTTGCGCTTTTTTCTTGTCTTTTACAACAGTATGGTGTTAGTAAAAAAAATTCTTTATTAATAAAATTTAAAACACGCAACATCTCCTTTATTAAAGTACAGAAAGTCAAAATATTTACGGTAGGATGGTGTACAGTACAGTAAGTCAGGCCTGCACAACTGCCCGGAGGGCCGCAAACAAGCCCGGTTTTATCCTGAAAAGCGGGCCTGTTTGCGGCCCTCCAGGACTGGAATTGTGCAGGTCTTGTGTAAGTAAAAACATTTCTTTATTAATACAAGTTAAAACAAGCAATAAGTAAAAAAATAAACAACAGTTGAATAGTCACGCAAATTCGATCCCCACCAGATTTTCCTTCCAGGGCCGATGCCTTGTATGACGCAAAATGTCATTAATGGAGTCTCGAACGATTTTCATTAAAGGATATGAAATTGAAAAATAGTGCTGCAATTCCTCCACAATAGTCCTTCTTAAATTTTCAGGAAGCGCCCTTTTTTCACGATTTCCTTAGTAGTTTACATTTTTGGCTCACCCGCAGAACATCAAGTAGGACACGTGGTACTTAAAAATTAACATACCATACTTCTGGGGTAAACCAGCACTCATCACCCTATACTTCTCCTTGAGTACCGGTGACATCTTGCGCAGGATGATGTCGGGCACCGTATCGATGCAAGCGTATGTAGGTTGGATTCTGGGAGCGAATGTGCTTCTGGGAGCGGGTGTGCTTGTGGCGGCGGGCGAGGGTAGGTTGTCCGAGAGGAAGGTTTCCTCCTGTCTTGGTCGCCGTGTTGTCTCCTGGCGTGGTCTTGACGGTGTTGTCATGTTATCCTCAACGGCATACATGTACACAAATTCTTCTGGTGGAGGGGGTGCGCTTGGTGTTTGAAGGTGGTCGAAGGTCCCATTCATCACATCCATGCCACCCTCCTGCTTCGGCGTCGGGGATACAGGGGCATGAACAGCGAGCAAATTATGTATCCCCGCTATGTCAGTCTCTATCTTCTCCATCCGTTGATCCATCTTCCCCCTCCATTGATCCATATTTAGCATGGTCTCTAAAAGAAGATCTATCTTTACCAGCATAGTAGAGTTCCCGGGGATATCAATCTACCAGGACAACGATCCGAAGCACACCGCGTCAACAGCGCATATTCTTAAGCGCGGTATCAACTGGGTGAAGACGCTAGCAGAGTAAGTGCGGTAATCATGTCTCATTTTTCCCCACTGTTTTTACTGTGTTCTGTATCTCTTTAACTAATTGTCCTTTTTTTTCCCCTCCAATGACAGATCGCCAGACTTCAATCCTATCCAAATGGTCTGGCATCAGCTGAAGGACCATATCTGAAAAGTCATAAAACCCTCCAAAAAGGATGAGTTGGCGCAAGGCATAATGAGTTTTTGGAACGATGTACTCACTGTGGAATGATGCAGTAAATATATTGACCATATTGCGACTGTGTTGCCCATTGTGATTGAGTGTAATGGGCAAGCATCAGGAAGGTAGTATGGTATAGTACTGTACTGTAGTATGGTAAGTACAGGCACACCAAGTACAGTATGATACAGGTAAGTATGGCACAGATTTTGTCTTTCCTGACAGAGCAGCACTAGCCATCTGGTTACAAAGTATTTAACAGTAGTCACAGTATACAGTAGTTCCAGTATAGACTACTGCATACTGTAGTCCAATATGGAGTAGCTATACAGTGCACAATGCCATAATATGCACCTAACTGCACAATTTTTTTCTTTCCTGAGATAGCAGCACTAGCCATCTGGATGCAAAGTATTTAACAGTAGTTAAACAATGCCATAATACAGTATACACATAACTGCACTCATTTTTTATTTTCTTGGCTTTTCAGAAAGAAAAGGATGGACTGGGGGAGAGGGTGGGTATCATGTGTAAAGTTTGTGAACTGTGTGTACAGTTAAGTGTATCTAAACTGCAGTCATGATTTACACAAAACCTCCCCTCTCTCAATGAACTACACAGAATGAGGAAGAAGATAAAGACGGAAAAATGTATATTATATATATTATTATATATTATTAATTAATATTATTATCAATGTGCATTATTCATGATTATTCACCGGCCCTCAATTTTCAACTGACAGAAGAACTGAATAAAGACTGCATTTTGCATTATTCATGATTATTTGTATATTTGTATTTTTTGTTCTTGATAAAATAAATATTTCTTTACATTCATGATTATCATAATCATTGACACCCCCCCCCCACACCAAAGAAAAAGAAAGAATGACAAAAAGTGGTAACTTACTGCATGAAAAACATGAATCAGATTATGGTTTTTTTAACTCTCAATTTCACAGTGCTGTGCAAATCAGATTTACATAACAAATTTGAGAAGGGATTATCACAAGCGTTACCGTAAACAAAGCCTCAAAGGGTTGGGGGGTGGATGGGTGAGTCATGCGCAGTAATCATCAGCTAGCTCCCTTCCCAAAGAGTATCACAGAGAGGTGACTCAAAGCCAACAATAGGAAAATTAATGAGTGGTTTTGGAGAGGTGTCGATAAGAGGGGGGTGGGTACAGGGTACAACTGCATGAAGGATTAGCTGTACTGTAGTTCAAAGACATGACATATTTTCAAAAGGCATTTCATTATAATAATTTGATCCCCACACCCCCAAATACATAAAAAAACACACAAATCAACCACGTGCAGTCAAACGCACAGTGTCGCAGTCAAAAGCTACAGCACAGATTGAATATCGTAATATCAAGATGGTTTAGGCAGGCTTGTGGAGAAAATAAAAAATGACGAGATTTTTTTTTTTTTTTTTTAGTCACTCACTCTTGAACTTCGCAAGCAAGCAGTGGTGAAGTTATAGACGCACGCGCAGTACAGTAATCATCAGCTATGTAGCTCCCTTCCCAAAGAGGATTACACGTAGGCGAAGAGAGAGGTGATGCTCGGCTAGGGACGGACGATTAAAAGCACAATGACAAGCTTTAGAAACGGAATGGTTCTGGAGAGGTGTCGATAAGAGGTTTAAATCCTTGACCGAGCCTTGTGTGTGTGTGCGTGGGGGAGGGGGGTACAGGGTACAGCTGCATGAAGGATTAGTTGTACTGTAGTTCAAAGACATGACATATTTTCAAAAGGCATGTTATCATAATAATTTGAACCCCACACACCAAAATACATAAAAACCACACAAATCAACCATGTGCAGTCAAAAACTACAGCACAGATTGAATATCGTAATTTCAAAATGGTTTAGGCAGGCTTGTGGAGAAAATAAAAATAAAAAATGACGAGAATTTTTTTTTTTTTTTTGGTCACTCACTCTTGAACTTCGCAAGCAAGCAGTGGTGAAGTTATAGACGCATGCGCAGTAATCATCAGCTACTGTAGCAAGCAGGAATGTGATTGAAACCAGAAAGACACATTCAAAGGAATGATGTGGGAGAGGTGTACTGTACTGTAGATAAGATAAGAAGTTGAAATTCTGCAGTGCAGTAAATTAGCCTGTGTGTGTGCAGGGGCGAGCGAGGGGAGAGTGCTTTATATGTCGAAATGTAATACTGTTACAGAACACGCCTATGCATTTCAACAATGTTCAAATGAGACATACAACACTGCACATGCATGTATAAATTTTGCAAATTTACAATTACTGCGCGCGCACACGCAGACTGTACTGACATAGGTTGAACTGCTAAAGTATTAGACTTTGAAGACAACAGCTTGCGAACGCCCCCCTGGGTTTTTAGACGGTATTGCAGTATTGCAGACAGCGCTAATAAAATGCTAATATTACGAGCGCTAAAATTCCGGAACATATTCCGGGAAAAAAAAAATACTGCATCTGCCCGCGGTTATCAGAGTTGCGCCGCTACGGCCACACTAGGATAAAGGTGGCCGCAGCTGTAAGGAGAGCAGAAGAGTGTAAAGCTTTAACAGTGAGGAGGAGAATTGTATGTGATACGGGATTTAATAGGCAGCTAGGAGAGTGATTTCAGCAGGGAAGATACTGAATCAGATTTAGGAATGAGTAGTATGATTCTGGCAGCAGCATTTAGGATAGATTATAGGGGAGACAGGTGAGAACATGAGAAATGCTTATCGCTCTCCATAATTACTTCTAATAACATAAAAACCCATGGTGCATAGGGAATAAATATACATTAGCACAGAAAACTAGTCCGGATGAGAATCCTTGCTAGAAAAAGAAACCCACAATTACACTCTATGGGGACAACATTAGGTGGGACAAAATATAAACCCAAGCTAGTAGCCTAAAGTGCCCAAAGACGCAAAACAAACTCCTACCCTGACGAAGCGTAATCCCTTACGCAAAACGGACCGTTAGTTTTAGATGGCGTCACTTTTGACGTCGGTGGTGGCAACCCGCTGTTTCAGGAGCTCCTGTGTACCGAATACATGGACACACACCCGGCTGAACTGGTTGTATAAAGTGCTGATTTATATATACCTTCTTTACACCTTCATTCCCCCTGAATGTATAAATATAATGATAGGCTTTATGAATGCCTCATGTACACATCTTATGCTATATTGATATAACTCTCTGACTTGTACCCGGTTGCAATGTCTGACGGGCTGGAGCAGTAAGACCAAACATAGGGATCAGGCTGTTCACAGGGTTTGTTATATGTACAGTGGCGGCCGCCTTTAGCCTCCTGCGGCCGTTTCAGTGCAACTTTGAAAACCGCTGGCAGGTGCAGTGTTTGATGTGGCATGTTCCGGTATTTAAAACCACGTCCGCGTGTATTTGTATTAGCGTGTATTAGCGCTGTCTCGGCATGAATGCGGCATGAACGTGGTGAAGTGCGTGGCGTTCGAAAAAAAATACCCAAACAAATCGGAGATGTTGGAGAATAAAAGGGGCCGTGACAGTATATACCAGCAGACCAGCTTTTACACTGTGTTTTGCCTTGATGGATGTGTAAAATACTATCTATGACTGTATGACTATCTATGACTGTACATTTTGTTGCCAACTGCCTAATACAAGCAGACACCTAAATAGCATGTGTATATGTTCTGGGTAATGTTGCAATATATATGCCTTGCTACACTGTGTTAACCCTTTGATTACTGGGTGTAGCCATCTTCACACTGACAAGTGTGATTCAAGGTAATCAGCGCATTTTCTACCTTATCTGTAGGAGCTCCATCTGAGGCACCATACGTATATGCTTTCTGGACATACTGTATTCCTATGCATCATATCGCACACATTCAGGGATTCCTGCACTAGGCCAAGTATCCCCTATTGTGCCCCAGCTAGGCCATGACTCCCCTGTGTAGCTTGTGGTTGCTGCAGGGACACTGCCCTGTAGAACCAGAGGATAGGGACAAAGCCAGGACGAGGCTGCATCCTGGACCAGGGTGATCTGGGACCAGATCTTCCACCTATGCCCACAGAGACTCTAAGATAGTACAATCGAAGCAGGACCCACCCAACGTAGAGGCGGAAGCATCACGGTTCATCACTTCGGATCCGTGGATCCCGTATTCATCCTTGTGTGCACAGGTGTGGACACATCCGGCAGGTACTTCATCTCACCAAGTGCACCACTCATACATGGGCTAGTGGGGCAGCGATGTCACACACACACGTCAGAGGGTGATTGACTCCGTGGACACCAGAGTGTTGGGTGCTCAGGGGCATTTTAGTACTTGGGAGTAAACCACACGAGGGTGAGGACACGGTGTAAAGGAGAGCATGGTGAAGGGTACGACCCTGCGAGGCTTGTATGTTTTGGAGTGTTATTATTATTTGTCTGTGCAGTAAAATTGTTATACCTATACAAGTGTTTTTTGTTTCAAACTTTTATTGGTTTTCACAGGGATAAACAAATTAGTAATATAACAGAGTTTTAAGGGGGTATCTTTACAGCATTTTTTATATACTAAGACCCAGAAGCTTGTACTCAAACAGAACCAGCTGTATCTGTATTAATTCCAGAGATTCCTTAAACCATGAACCCTTTTTCAGTTTTTCTTTGCAAGGCAGAGTCCCCTTGCATATCCCTGTAGAGACAAATGAAAGAATAGAGGGAGGAAAGGACAGAAGGAGAAGAGATAAGGGGGAGAAGAGGGAGGAGGGAAGGTAAGGAGGGAGGATATTCATGGGACCGGGATAGAGAGGGTAGGGAGGGAGAAGGATTATTCCTCCCCCAACCCAACCTAATGTTACATTTTTCTTTTCTTGTTCCAGGAATCATGAATAAAGTATTTTTCCAAGAGAAAATAGTGCCAGAGCTTGTTGAATACATTACACGTGATTTCCCATCTGGTCACCGTTTCTTCCAGGACAATGATCCGAAACACACTGCGTCTCCTGCCCATATTCTTGCCAGTGGTATCAGCTGGGTTAAGATGCCACAGGAGTATGTTCGGTAACCGTTTCTCATTGTTTTAATTCACCTTTTTCCCCCCCTCCAATTCAAAATCTCCAGACTTGAATCCCATCGAATTGGTATGGCATCAGTTGAAGGATTATATCAGAAATGTGGTGAAACCGTCCAAAAAGGATGAATTAGCTGAAGGAATAATGAGTTTCTGGAACAACATACTCACCGTACAAGGATGCAATAAATATATCTATCTTGCGACCGTATTGCCTATTCTTTTAAAGCGTAATGGGCAGGCCACAGGAAAATAGTAAGGTACTGTACTGTAGTATGGTTTGTACAGGTAAGTATGGCACTCAAAATAACCATTTTATATCAGCCCTTCCTCTCCACTTTCTACTGTACAGTATACAGTATTAAATCCAGTACAGGATGTGTCTAAACTACAGTAGTATAGTTATACAGTAGTTACAGTACAGTATACTGTATACAGTATAAATAAGTGACTTACAGTAGTTTGGCCTACAGTAGTTATACAGTTATACTGTATATAGTTTGTCTTGCTAACATTTACCAGACACTTTTGATATTATGAGTATCCTTTTTTCAAGCGAGATCCATAGTGTTTCAACATATACATATTGGAACGTTTCATTATATATTGGTAGCACCGATTCTCTCTAGTTTGTCCAATATATAGTAGTGATATACACAATGCCTTAAATGCACTTTACTGCACTCATTTTTTCTTTTCAGAGCTGCTGCAGACCAGGAAGGGGTGGGGGGGGGGGGGGCATGTTCAAAAGTATTGTACTGTGTGTTTAATGTAGCAACTGTCAGTAATTTACACAAACCCCCCTCTCTCAATGACAAAAGAACTACAGCCATTACGAAGAAGAGAAAGTCAAGAAGAGGCGACTTACTGTCTTTTTTTATTATTCATTTTTCCATGAATATCCTTATTATGAGGTCAAGCCAGAATCTGCACTTGTGTTAAGGCATCCATTTTGTCTGTTCATAACTAGTTAAGATTCTGTAGTCAGCCTTTTGCTGAGATATAATTTCTAATGTATTCGGCTTCTGCCAAAATACATTTCCTTTCTCCCTGCTCAGGATATATGCTAAGATACTTTTTGTATTGTCAGTTTCCTGCTGTTCTAGTCAATAAACAATAGACTGGTTCTCTGAAAGAGGCAAAATCGTATAAAACTTAGTTGCTAGAGACTCAAGGTTTCTTTTGATAACAGACATTGAATAAGCTATATATTCAGACAGTGCATGTATTGGGAGAATCACGTCCCAAAATCATGCCACTAATATGTCCTGCCCCTAAATCATGCCTCTAACCCAAGCCACGCCCAAGCCACACCTAGGTTACACCTATGTTACGCCTCTAACCAAACCCCTCTGTTTCCCTGTATAAAAATCTTAACCCTATGCTTAATAAACTGAGGCGGAAGGATTGAAACACTGTCTGTGTGTTGGTTCTTTCGTTTCCCGGATCCGTACGTTCTACCAAAATCGGAGATAAGTGTGTTAAAAGCTTCCCGGGGGAGTCTGCTGCAGAAGGTGCAGATGTGTATATCCAGTCACAAGGCCTCCAGCTCTTTTGGCAGAGGAAAGGTTCTTTTCAGTTTTGGCGTCTAGAAGTGGGGTTTCCACAGGAGGTAAGTACATATGAGATTTTTTCTGTCTCACCACCTCTGGGGATTCAAACCCTAAATTAGTAGATTTTTTTTATTTCTGTCTTACCCCTTTTTGGGAATTCGTTCCCTAAAGAAATGGAATTCACAAAGGAAGCAAGTGAGTATATGTGATTTTTACATTGTTTCACCCCCCCTCTGGGAATTCAGTACCTAAATTATGCTGGCAAGAGACCAGATAATTTCTAAATTGTAACTGTGGATTGGGTTAGAGTCCCTTGACAACATTTTTGGTTAGAGTCCAGATAATTTTGTGCACGACTGCACTGTCATCTCTGATCTTAGTGAACGACCATTGTATATTGTGTAAGTATAAGTATTCTAAGATTAATTTTCTGCAATTATTTATCATAATCTAAAGCTACTAATGGGTGCTTACATGAGTAAGAAGGACTTTGGAAGGAAGCCTAGGAATGTACAAGTTTTTAAATGTGAGTGTAAACCTAGTCAGATTCCTGAGGAATTTGTTGCTCAGACGGCTGGTGATTATTATTGTGACCCGTTTGTAGATTATGCAGCAGGTTGTTCTCGGCAAGAGAATAAGGCAATGTATTTTCAAGGCAGAGGGCAATAAAGACGGAGATCTTATGCTGGTCCCAGAAATCAATCGGGAAGAAGAGCTCAGAATGATGGTGCCTGTTTTAACTGTGGTAATTCTGGTCATTGTCAAAGAGAGTGCCACTATCAGAGTCAGAAGCAGGGAACTGCTGCTTTGCCCGTGGGGGCTCAGAGTGCAAGTCTCTGTAAAAAAAAAAATAAAAAAAATAAACACGCTACCTTATGTAAAAGAGTTTGTTTGAAACCCTGATGATTTTTTTCTGAATGATTTCTTGTGTGAAAGATACTGTGAGTCATGCTGATTATCATATGTGTATAGGTCGCCTTCCATGAATTTGCAGATAATTACAAAAATATGAATATTAGTTGCTCATGATAATCTAAATTTTAAAAGGTTTTAAAAGGTGTACACCAATTATAGAAAGAAATACATCACAACGGAAAAGAGAGTATATTCAGCTCTGTCCCTGGTTATACAGTAGTTTGAAAGGTTTATTTGTCCTGGCCAGGTGAAGGCTTTTTAAACCAGACACATTCTTTTCATTTGCGGTATTTTTATCTTAACGAAAGGAGGGGCACAGCCTCTCCCTTACAGTTTAAAGAATGTGCTGCATTCACATTAAAATTAACTAGCTCTGTGCTTAAGCAGTTTATTTATGAGAACAAGATAATGTAGAACTGTTTTCTCATCTGTTTATTATTTCTGTGAAGTTGGCTGGCTGTGTATGAGAGACGTTTTTGTGTTGTGTGTCCTGTATTGTGTGTAACAAGTAAGATAACACATTTCAATTTTATTTCTACAGGATTAGGATATGTTTGGGAATGTTTTTGTTTAAAAATTCAGGTAAAAGCTCAAAAGCACTGTTTGAATTATATATTGTATTATAT
This sequence comes from Ascaphus truei, assembly GCF_040206685.1. Taxonomy (NCBI): domain Eukaryota; kingdom Metazoa; phylum Chordata; class Amphibia; order Anura; family Ascaphidae; genus Ascaphus; species Ascaphus truei. Next base: position 485,469,821 of record NC_134484.1, read on the forward strand.
ATGTATACAGCGCCACTAATGTGCATACTGCTACGACACACTTTATTCGAGCAAATGACCAGTTTGTACCTGGCAGATACCTGGAATGCGCCACTCCTCACCTCTGACAAGCCCCGTTGCGTTTGCCTTCCCAGCCACGGTTCATGCCTGGCTGACGGGGGCCTGATCTGTTAAATGATAATGATCAGGATTTAATAGGCTGCAATGCTTCGCGTGTCCACCAGATGGCATACATTCATGAATTGTAATGCAGTATATATATACAGTACTGTATATACACAGTATATATATATATATATATATATATATATATATATATATATATATATATATATATATACTGTATAACAACTACCCTATAAACCCTAACATACAGTACTGTACACATACAGTACTGTATATGCACATACATAAATGATACTACTGAATGGGCGGCGGGGGCGAGATGTGTTTGCAGCAGAGAGAGAACCGCTGCTCTCTCTCTGCGCAAACATCGGCACATTAAAAATTATTTGAAATACATTTTTATTGATAGTGTAGATGTGCAGGGGGTCTCCGGAGCTGAATCGCTCTGGTTTCAGGTCTGGGGACCCCCTGCTCCCCGAGATACAGCCCCCTTTATGAGGTGCCGGTATCCCTCTGCTTGGTTTAAAGGTGATCCCGGCCTGTAAACCAAGCAGAGCAGAGGGATACCTAAAGGGGCCTGTATCTCGGGGAGCAGGGGGTCCCCGGACCTGAAACCAGTGCGGTTCTGCTCCGGAGACCCTCTGCACATGTACAGTATAAATAAAACACATATACAGTATACAGTAAATAAACACTCGTTCTTTACCTTAGCGGCTATGCGCTATGGTAAAGAAGCAGCATTTCTGTATTTTAATAATATTGTACAGTGAGCAGGGGGTTCCCTGAGCCAGAAATTAATGCTCAGGGACCCCCCCTGCTCCTGCTCAATATTATTAAAAATACAGAAATGCTGCTTCATTACCATAGCGGATAGCCGCTAAGGCAATGAAGGGGTTAACCCACCGTGCCCGCTTTATTGTGGGTAGTGGGGATGGGTGAGGGGGGTATTTGGCCCTTGGTGTGAGTTTAGGACTTGCGGGGGGGTTGCGGGTGCACTTAACCCCTTCACGACCGTAGCAGTTAATACCGCTACGGTCATGAAGGGGTTAAGCCCTCCTGCTACCCCCCCGCAAGCCCTAAACAAGCACCGTGGGGGCTAATACCCCATTCACCCACCCCCGCTACCCACAATAAAAAAAACTCACACACAGCAGCCGCCAAAAAATAAATAAATAAATCTAAATAAATAAATGACAATAAATACATTTGAAATACATTTTTATTGATAGTGTAGATGTGCAGGGGGTCTCCGGAGCTGAACCGCGTTGGTTTCAGGTCTGGGGACCCCCTGCTCCCCGAGATACAGCCCCCTTTATGAGGTGCCGGTATCCCTCTGCTTGGTTTCACGTGATCGCGGCCTGTAAACCAAGCAGAGCAGAGGGATACCGGCACCCCCTAAAGGGGCCTGTATCTCGGGGAGCAGGGGGTCCCCAGACCTGAAACCAACGCGGTTCAGCTCCGGAGACCCCCTGCACATCTACACTATCAATAAAAATGTATTTCAAATGTATTTATTGTCATTTATTTATTTATTTATTTAGATTTATTTATTTATTTTTTGGCGGCTGCTGTGTGTGAGCTTTTTTTTATTGTGGGTAGCAGGGGTGGGTGAATGGGGTATTAGCCCCAACGGTGCTTGTTTAGGGCTTGCGGGGGGGGTAGCGGGAGGGCTTAACCCCTTCATGACCGTAGCGGTATTAACTGCTACGGTCGTGAAGGGGTTAAGTGCACCCGCAACCCCCCGCAAGTCCTAAACTCACACCAAGGGCCAAATACCCCCCTCACCCATCCCCACTACCCACAATAAAGCGGGCACGGTGGGTTAACCCCTTCATTGCCTTAGCGGCTATCCGCTATGGTAATGAAGCAGCATTTCTGTATTTTTAATAATATTGAGCAGGAGCAGGGGGGGTCCCTGAGCATTAATTTCTGGCTCAGGGAACCCCCTGCTCACTGTACAATATTATTAAAATACAGAAATGCTGCTTCTTTACCATAGCGCATAGCCGCTAAGGTAAAGAACGAGTGTTTATTTACTGTTTACTGTATATGTGTTTTATTTATACTGTACATGTGCAGAGGGTCTCCGGAGCAGAACCGCACTGGTTTCAGGTCTGGGGACCCCCTGCTCCCCGAGATACAGGCCCCTTTAGGGGGTGCCGGTATCCCTCTGCTCTGCTTGGTTTACAGGCCGCGATCACGTGATCGGGACCTTTAAACCAAGCAGAGGGATACCGGCACCTCATAAAGGGGGCTGTATCTCGGGGAGCAGGGGGTCCCCAGACCTGAAACCAACGCGGTTCAGCTCCGGAGACCTCCTGCACATCTACACTATCAATAAAAATGTATTTCAAATAATTTTTAATGTGCCGATGTTTGCGCAGAGAGAGAGCAGCGGTTCTCTCTCTGCTGCAAACACATCTCGCCCCCGCCGCCCATACAGTAGTATCATTTATGTATGTGCATATACAGTACTGTATGTGTACAGTACTGTATGTTAGGAGTTATAGGGTAGTTGTTATACAGTATATATATATATACAGTATATATACTGCATTACAATTCATTATAGGGGACGGCTTCAAAGAGAACAGCTCGCAAGCGCCACCATGTGTTTTTACACGGCATTGCAGTATTTCAGCCAGCCGGAATAAAATGCTTAAATCCCTGCCGGGAAAATAACGCTATACACTCCGGCAGAAAACGATCAGAAACCTGAATACACCCGGGTATACCCGAATTCGCGGGACTAGCCGAGCGAGAATAAAGTGTGTCGCCACTGTAGCGCTTCAAAGGAGGGTGTCCGTGGTGGCAAATGCTGCAGAGAGGTTGAGTAATATGAGCAGAGTGTAATGACATCTGTCTTTAGCAGCATGGAGGTCATCAGTTATTTTAGTGAGAATTGTCTCCGTTAAATAAGTGTAATGCCTGTATGCCCCCAGACCTGGCCAGTCCCCAGTACTGAGGTGGGTAAGGGTATAACACGCACCCACAGCAGTGAGGGCATGCCCGGAGTGTGGTAGCATTGCCAGGCCTGGTGAGTAAGGGTTAACGTAATACTTGTTGAGTCCAGAGTGCCAGAGGTCGGAGGGTAATGTCCAAGTGCCAGAGTTCAAGGGTTGGAGAGAGCAGTGTAGTGATGTCCGAAAGCCGGGTTCAAGGGCAGGAGAAAGCAGCGTAGACAAGTCCAAAGCAGAGTTCAAGTTCAAGGCAAGGAATCCAAACGGGCAGGGACAGGAACCAGAGCTGAAACAGACAAGGGAGCTAGGCATAGACACTGCACACACAGGAGCTACAGGAAAGCTATGCAGAGCAAGGAGTGAGAGGACAGAGTGGGGTTATATGGGAAGGAAAGCCAATAGGGATGCAGGGAGGAGCATAGGTTTGAGTGGGTACTTGCAGGGATAGGTTAGTGAGAGCAGGGGAGGAAACAGGAAGGTAATCAAGGGTTATAGCCTGCAACCGACGGGGGTGGAGACAGAGCGTGGGGGCGGTAAGTAGGAAGAGCGGGTGCGTGCGCCCTCTGTAACCCTGCTATGCGCGCGCACCGTGCGTGCACCAGAGCGTGGGGGAAGACCAGCGGAGGAGGTGCACGGGAGAGAAGACAGGGGGAAGGGGGAATGGAGGAACCAGGTAGGAAACGGACAGGGGTGACAGAGGCACGCCGAGGTGCGCGTGAGCAACGATAGTGAACCCGTGATCGTGAACGCGCGTGCTTGGTGAGGGAACTTGCGAACAGGTGTCTGCCTTGACGTGGCTCGCAAGCTTACAACGCTTTGGCCAAAGGGTTAAACTAAATGACCCTACTTCAAGAGAATATATAAGTATTTTACTGTGTATTTCTGTCATGTTGGATGTAGCATTGGGCTTCTCTGTCGTCTGTTGTATACATATGCCACGCTCAATAGCACTCCATTTTGACACATATACATATATATATATTTTGTGGGGGCTCAGGGGTTCCCAAAAAGAGCTTACTGGGGTTCTGTGTTTTGTTAACCCATTCTCAGCTGTTCCAGCTGGTGGAGGTTAGTGGCTCCTCCTTCCCAGGTTTTAAGCCCGCCCCTCCCCACTTCCCTAGTTTGCAAGTGCCTCATTCTGCTGGATATAGACCCACTGTGGTCTTTCTCCCTCCTAATAGAGGTAAATGAGAATTTTAATCCTAATAGAGGTATATTAGTATTTTATCTGGTAGTGTTAGGATTGCGAACTGGTGTCTGCCTTGACGTGGCTCGCAAGCTTACAATGCTTTGGCCAAAGGGTTAAACTAAATGACCCTACTTCAAGAGAATATATAAGTATTTTACTGTGTATTTCTGTCATGTTGGATGTAGCATTGGGCTTCTCTGTCGTCTGTTAATCCAGGGGAAGGAAAACAAAAAACCCCATTAAGGGGAAAAATGAATTCCTTCCTGACTCCAAGAATTGGCAATAGGATTAATCCCTGGATCAACATCCTTCCCATGTATACTTATTTGGTATATCCCTGTATACCTTTCCCATCTAAAAAGGTGTCCAACCTTTTTTTGAACAAATCTATTGTATCTGCCATCACAGTCTCCATGGGTAATGAATTCCACATTTTAACTGCCCTTACTGTAAAGAACCCTTTTCTTTGTTGCTGGTGAAATTTCCTTTCCTCCAACCTTAAGGGATGGCCCCGAGTCCTTTGTACTGCCCGTGGGATGAGTAGTTCTTTTGAAAGCTCCTTGTATTGTCCCTGAATATATTTGTATATAGTCAGTGTTCGACAAATCACCCAAAAATCTACTCGCCCAACCAAAAAATCTACTCGCCACCTAGTCCCGTCCCCAACCCCGCCCCTAGTCCCGCCCCCAACCCCGCCCCTAGTCCCCCCGCAACCCCACCCCCAACCCCGCTTTAAAATAAAATATATAAATAAAATACATTTAATAAATTCCTAGTCAGAACAACATTCGTTTTTGACAAATGTATTTATTAAATTATACTACAATTAGTCCTTGTTACGTGTGTGTGTGTGTGTGTGTGTGTGTGTGTGTGTGTGTGTGTGTGTGTGTGTGTGTGTGTGTGTGTGTGTGTGTGTGTGTGTGTGTGTGTGTGTGTGTAAGTGTGTGTGTAAGTGTGTGTGAGTGTAAGTGTGTAGAAATAAAAGCCACAGGTGAATGACTAGTTTCCTGAACCCCTTAACTACTGCACCGACACACTTTATTCGAGCAAATACCCAGTATGTACCTGGCAGATACCTGGAATGCGCCGCTCCTCACCTCTGACAAGCCCCGTTGCGTTTGCCTTCCCAGCCTGGGTTCATGCCTGGCTGACGGGCGGCTGATCTGTTAAATGATAATGATTAGGATTTAATAGGCTGAATGCTTCGCGTGTCTACCAGATGGCATAAATTCATGAATTGTAATGCAGTATATATATATATACTGTGCAGTATTGCAGCCAGCGGGAATAAAATGCTTCAATACTTCCTGCCTGGAAAATAACCCAATGCACTCGGGCAGAAAACAGTCACAAACCTCAATACACCCGGGTATACCCGAATTCGTGGGACTAGCCGAGCTCGAATAAAGTGTGTCGCCAGTGTAGTGTCTGGACGTCCCTGCTTCACAATATCTAAAGCAGCAATCCCACCTAGGATCTTACCTGATCCGCAGTCCCTCAATGTCCAGGTACCTCATGTTATAAGTTGGAGGGGAGGTGTTCCCTACCTGTCTTCTGGGTTAGGGGGGATTCCGATGTCTTCCGTGTGAAGCTTGAGTCAGATCTGGAAGAAAGCAGTATAAGTTATTTTGGTGTAGTATAGGACAGTTAAGATATATATGGTAAATAAGATATCCAGATACAGAGAGGTGGAGAGAGAGGAAGAGAGGGAGGGAGAGGAAGAGAAGGAGGGAGAGAGAGGAAGAGAGGGGAAGAGAGGGAGAGAGAGGAATAGAGAGAAAGAGAGGGAGAGAGAGAGAGGGAGAGAGGAATAGAGGGAGAGAGAGGAATAGAGGGAGAGAGAGGAAGAGAGGGAGAGAGAGGAAGAGGGGAAGAGAGGGGGAGAGGGAGGAATAGAGAGGAAGAGAGAGAGGAAGAGAGGGAGGAATAGAGATGGAGAGAGAAAGAGGAAGAGAGGGAGGAATAGAGATGGAGAGAGAAAGAGGAAGAGAGGGAGGAATAGAGAGGGAGAGAGAAAGATAGGGAGAGAGAGAGAGAGAGAGGAAGAGAGGGAGAGAGAGAGGGAGAGAGGGAGAGAGGGAGAGAGGGAGATAGCAGAAGAGAGGGAGAGAGAGAGGAAGAGAGGAAGAGAAGGAGAGAGAGGGACAGAGGAAGAGAGGGGGAGAGGGAGAGAGGAAGAGAGCGAGGAGAGAGAGCGAGGAGAGAGAGCGAGGAGAGAGAGAGAAAAAAGAGACAGAGGATGAGGAGAGAGGAGGAGACAGAGGGGGGAGGAGGGGAGAAAGAGACCAGAGAGAGGGGAGACGTGGGAAGACCAGAGACAGGGGAGACCAGAGAGAGGGGGGAGACCAGAGAGAGGGGGGAGACCAGAGAGAGGGGGGAGACCAGAGAGAGGGGGGAGACCAGAGAGAGGGGGAGAAACCAGAGAGAGGGGGCAGACCAGAGAGAGGGGGCAGACCAGAGAGAGAGGGGGGAGAGCAGAGAGAGGGGGGAGACCAGAGAGAGAGGGGAGACCAGAGAGGGGGGAGACCAGAGAGAGGGTAGACGGGGGGAGACCAGAGAGAGGGGAGACGGGGGAGACCAGAGAGAGGGGGGAGACCAGAGAGAGGGGGGAGACCAGAGAGAGGGGAGAGACCAGAGAGAGGGGAGAAACCAGAGAAAGGGGGGAGACCAGAGAGAGGGGGGAGACCAGAAAGAGGGGAGAGGGGGGAGACCAGAGAGAGAGGGGAGACCAGAGAGGGGGGAGACCAGAGAGAGGGGAGACGGGGGAGACCAGAGAGAGGGGAGACGGGGGAGACCAGAGAGAGGGGAGATGGGGGAGACCAGAGAGAGGGGGGAGACCAGAGAGAGGGGGGAGACCAGAGAGAGGGGAGAGGGGGGAGACCAGAGAGAGGGGGGAGACCAGAGAGAGGGGAGAGGGGGGAGACCAGAGAGAGGGGAGACGGGGGGAGACCAGAGAGAGGGGAGACGGGGGGAAACAAGAGAGAGGCGGGAGACCAGAGAGAGGGGAGAGGGGGGAGACCAGAGAGAGGGGAGACGGGGGGAGACCAGAGAGAGGGGAGACGGGGGGAAACAAGAGAGGGGGGAGACCAGAGAGAGGGGAGAAGGGGGGAGACCAGAGAGAGGGGAGATGGGTGGAGACCAGAGAGAGGGGAGACGGGGGTAGACCAGAGAGAAGGGGTCAGGGGTGACTGACTGACCGGGACAGGGGTGACTGACTGACCGGGGCAGGGGTGACTGACTGACCGGGCAGGGGTGACTGACTGACCGGGGCAGGGGTGACTGACTGACCAGGGCAGGGGTGACTGACTGACCAGGGCAGGGGTGACTGACTGACCGGGGCAGGGGTGACTGACTGACCGGGGCAGGTGACTGATTGGGGGGGGGGGGGGTTCCTCTGGTGTCACACACATACTCCCATACACACATACACATTCTCCCATACAGTATATATATTGTGACAAACGCCCCTCTTTTGTAGCGCTGACGTCTGTCTGGGTTCTTCCCGACACAGTCTTCTAGGGTTAATTATACAACAAACAGGATCATGCAAAGTATTATGCTGCTTAACTCAGGCTTCTGCCTGCTTTATTTTCATCCAAGTAAGGTACTGCAGCTTTAACATGTGAAGGTTAGAGGTACTCAGATACTTTCATTCAGCAGTTCACATATTTCAGTGTTACAATATTTCCCACACTGTTATTTCAAGAAATAAAACCAAAATCATATAAGCAAAATCCTATCCCTTTCAGGGATCTAACTACACATCAGAATCAGTCTCTCTAACAGCTGCTGGCCAACTAAACTGGTTCCCCAGCTTAAAACAATGCTCTCTCATTTAGGGTCACAAAATACAGCACAGTCTTTTAGCAACAGCAGTAACCATTTGTTTTGTCTTATCTGGTTGTGGTGTCCAGGCAAATCCTCTGGTACTGTGATACGTGGAGGGGCCGTCAACCCCGACACTGGAAACAGGGGAGCAGCGATACCCCCAGCCTCCAGGCTCTAAGGAGAGAGAGACAAATGCAAAACCTCTCTGCTCTAAATACCTGTGCATGTGATTAGAAGAGCAGGTGAGGGAGAACTAGAGCCATTGTAATCTGTGGTCTGGATTTTCCATCCAGCTGCCTGAGTTAATGGGAAGCTGTGGACCGGATCATTTTTTAACTATTCCTGCACTTTCTGCTCTAAAATGGGGCAGAAAGCTGCCTAACATCTTTGGACTATGTCACAATATATACACACACACACACATATATATATATATACACACACACACTCCCATATTTACACACCCACACACACTCCCATATATACACACACTCCCACATATACACACACACTCCCACATATATACACACACTCCCACATATATACACACACTCCCACATATATACACACACTCCCACATATATACACACACTCCCACATATATACACACACTCCCACATATACACACACACACTCCCACATATACATACACACACTCCCACATATATACACACACACACTCCCACATATATACACACACACTCCCACACACACACACACACACACACACACACACACACACACACACACACACACACACACACACACACACACACACACACACACACACACACACACACACACACACACACACACACACACCCATGCATATGCACACACACACACACACACACACACACACATATTTACACACACACCCATGCATATGCACACACACACACACACACACACACACACACACACACACACACACACACACACACACACACACACACATACACACATACACACATACACACATACCCATGCACACACACACACACACCCATGCATACACACACACACACACACACACACCCATACACACACACATACCCATACACACACACACACATGCATACACACACATACACGACAGGGGGAAGAGGAAAGGCAGCGTGACCGAGCGCCACCCCCCCCCCCCCCGTGACCATCTCCAGCCCGGAGATGCCGGGACATGGCGAGAAGGGGGGGACACCCCCACTGCAATCTCCTGCCCCAAGTGGGGATCGGCTGGAAGCCAGATAAGCGGGACAGGTCGAGAAGGGGGGACACCCCCACTTCAATCTCCTGCTCCGCGTGGGAAGCCGGGACAGGGCGAGAAGGGGGGGGGGACACCCCCACTGCAATCTCCTGCCCCGCATGGGACGCGGGGACAGGGCGAGAACGGGGGACACCCCCACTGCAATCTCCTGCCCCGCGCGGGACGCGGGGACAGGGCGAGAAGGGGGGAACACCCCCACTGCAATCAACGGGAAGCCAAGTTAAGCGGGGACAGGGAGAGAAGGGGTAACACCTGCCTCGCGCGGGGAGTAAGGGGGCTTGCAGGGAAGGTGTAAGGGGGCTTGCAGGGAAGTAGTAAGGGGGCTTGCAGGGAAGGAGTAAGGGGGCTTGCAGGGAAGGAGTAAGGGGGCTTGCAGGGAAGGAGTAAGGGGGCTTGCAGGGAAGGAGCAGAGGGGCCGCAAGGCGGAGGATTGGAAAGTACTTACTTACTCTCCCACAGATCTCCGGCCAGAAAGAATGGCTGCTCGTTGGGGGCGGGCTCATATAGAGCCTGGCCGCGCGCCCACAAAGTCTGGGAGCGCGCGCCAATCAGCTGTCACGTAGGGGAGTTTTTTTTTTTTCAGCCAGCGCGAGCAGGGAAATTTCAGCGCGAGCGGGGGGGAATTTAAAAAAACAAACACGTGTGCTGCTTGGGCCAATAGTTACTCGCCCGGGGGTTAAATCCACCCGCCCCGGGCATGTAAATGTATAGGATTGTCAAACACTGTATATAGTTATCATTTCCCCTCAAACGCCTCTTTTCTAATGTAAATAAATCTAATTTAGCTAGCCTCTCCTCATAAGTTAGAATGTCCATCCCCTTTATTAATTTGGTGGCTCTTCTCTGCACTCTCTCTAGTTCCATAATGTCTTTTCTTAGGATTGGTGCCCAAAATTGTACTCCATATTCAAGGTGTGGTCTTACTAATGCTTTGTAAAGGGGCATAATTATTTTTACTGCCTTTCCATCCATTGCCCATTTGATGCAAGATAAGATCTTGTTTGCCTTTGCAGCTACTGCATGACATTGGGCACTATTGCTAAGCCTGCTGTCTACAAGCACTCCTAAATCCTTCTCCATCAAGGATTCCCCCAATATATCTCCATTTAATTTGTAAGTGTAGCCATGCATAACAATGGTCTACAGTCATCTCTCCTGCTGGCAGCAAAACCTGGTAAGTTACAGGAATGCCAGCAGTAATCATGGAGGTTTGCCCTCACACCCTGGTGAGGTGCCCTATGTATGGATGGCAGTGGCTACATGCTCTGAGTCCATAGTTAGTGACATCAGAGCTCTGCCTGCCTCCTGAGGTGTATAAGGCACCACACAGCCAAAAGTTAGGTTGATGCTGCAAGGTGAAGTGCAAAGCAGCAAGTTCTGATGTGACCACTAGTGCAGTAACTAGTGGCACCGTTCTATATCTAGTTAGAAAAGGCCAACTGTGTCCAGGGACCTGGCACATTGGTGATCTCCCTATGGGGAGAGGGGATCCCACGCCATTGGGAGGGCGTACCTTTTAAAGGGGAGCACGGAGCGATGTGCGGCTGAAGCATTGACTGTGAGGGGCATCTGGGCCTTATCACCAGGCACAAACAATAAAGATGACTTGTTCAAGGAGAACCCCATGGTGTGAGTCTGCAATTACTCTCCAGGGGCCCTCACCACCAAGAAGGAGTTCCTCATCAGGACCATCTCCCTGCGGACGCATAGATCCTGATGAGGTTGAGGCGCTGCACATGATATAGGTAGGACTCGCACCCACTGCCTCAGCTGCCTGTCTGGCGTGACATCCCCTATACCATCATGCGGGAAACTCAGGAGTCCTGTTGCCTACAGGTGCACCACCAGACACGAACATGTAATGAGGGCTGGATAGACCACAGGGGCCAATGTGAGATTGGGTGGGCCGGACCAGAGGGAAAACCCGTTACAGTTGGAGGCGCTGCTGAGATACCTGTCAACAGGACAGTCTTTTGATAAGTTCACACTGGGAAACAGGGAGAGTGTCTGCTGCCACTTTGTGCTGCGTGGAAGGGAGCCAGTGGTAGTCAGGGGAGCTGCAAGAGACGCGGACCGCACGAACGCCCTGGGATCCTGCAAGGAGTTAGCTGGGTCTGGAGCTGGGCTATAGCTGTCACAGAAACCTTGAGGTACAGTAGTGCTAGTGGTATGACGCCTTAAGGGATAAACTGGTAACTTAGGGCAGGAATCCTGGAGATGGTCTGCGCTAGACTCGCCAACAGTAGGTAGACCCCAAAGTACTGCATGGACGAACCAGAGTACTCTAGTCCATTCCAGACCACTCACCGCAGGGAGCACAGACTGGGAGGAAAGCGATACAGCAGACACAGAAAGAGTGAGCCTAGCCTGAGGTAGTGCAAACACGAGTCAGATCTACATTAGGTACACAAGGTGGTGCACAAGGCATTTTTATTGTATCGGTGTGGCAGCTGCCCCACAGAGCGGAGCTCCATGTACAATAATTCAAGGAACAGTGGTCGAATGGTGACCGCAAGAATGGAGGATCCGCACGGTGCGGAAGGTCCAATATGGCGGACGGAGGCCGAAGGAGAGAACAAATATGTCATGTGTGAGGAGGAAGAGCAAGCTACAGAAGAGACTTTTGTGAGCCTGCTGTGGAATGGCGTGAAAACAGTGATTGTGCCGTGTATGTCCTGCTTAGGACCTTGGGGTTCTGACCCTGAGGATAGCGGAGAGGACATTATTGTGCGATGGGAGGAACGTAATGGACTTGCTTGTCATTCAACATACAAACAGTCAAACGCTACCTCAACAGTGAACCCGATTGACAGTGTAGACCAAAATGGCGGTTCCCGCTTCCCTGGGAAACCGCGTGGGCCAATTGCAGAAAATATTGCAAATGCCCAACTTGCAGAAAGTTGGCCAGGAGTGGCGCCAACGGAGAGACCCCACCCTGTTGGGTGGTATGGCGCGAAAGCTGGAGCCGCGCCCACATGGACTGTGACTAATTCCGCCCCTGTGCTGGGTCAGCCTACAAGTCTACGAGACCTCCCCCAAGTTTCAACCAGGGGGAGTGGTTTCCTATCTTGGCGGATGCGGATGGAGAAAGCTGGAGGAGGGGTTAGCAAACCAGTCGATGCCCTTCAGTTGCGAGGAACCAGCAAGCAGTACAGACCACTAGTGTGAGTACCTCCATTAGTGACTATGGCCTGCAAACAAGAAGAAGGGCCTCTGATAACCACTCATCCCTACTCGGCTCCAGGAGGCTTCCTGATCCTCCGAGTAGAGGGTGTAGAGACAGTGCATGCTTATGCCTGCAGTGTCGACTGCCGGGCGGAGCGGTGAGCTCTACTGCACGATGCGCTCAATGTGGCCTACAATACTTATGGCCCATGCCGACTTTCGTGCCGGTTCAGGCGGTAGAGGCTGCTGAAGATGTCGCTATGTTAACCGCAGAACTTCCCGGTGCGCTCTGGAGGGAGACAACGGGTCCTGGAGAACAGGGACCAGCACCGGTCATCAAGGCGGAGCCGGCAGAGAAAACCGGTCACTGACGCGGTGATAAAAGGGGGGCGCACCGCAGATCACCAAGTGGAATGCCCCGGCCTAAGGCGAAGTTGGAGTCCTTGGACGAGGACACCGCCAGTCCTATAACGTTGACGGCCCGACCGCTGGCGTACCATAGCAACAGTACTATTAAAAGAGTACCACCTACCTGTGTCGGCGAAGAACGGAGCCGAGTGTCGCCCATACCGAGGCAAAGTCCCACAGCCGTGGTGACCAGCGGGTCCAATGGCGGCAGGTCCACCCCAATGCCCCGGAGTGGTAAGCAGAGTCCATGCTTGTCCCAGGCTCCCAAGGTAGCGGTGGCGGAGGAAGGACGGAGCCAGGCCCAGGCGGCGCCACGACGGAAGAAGGCGTTGCCGGATATCGTGGTGGAGGAAGAGGTCCCGCTTGGGGACCCAACCCAAGATGGCGGCGAGACACGTGCGTGTCAAGACATCGCTTCCGGTGAACCGAGTGGAGAAGAGTGGGAGATGATCACGCCCCTTCGCTCGAGCAGTGGAGGTCGGACACCTAAGTCAAAGAGGAGTGGGCGATCGACGCGGAGATCGAAGAGTCGTGAGACCGGAGAGACGGGGAATCCCTGCGGCAGAACCGGACCAGGTAGTGGTGAAGAGCGGGTCCTAGCCCCACGGATACCGATGGTCCGGCCCTATCGCCCAACCCAAACCCTAGCTAGACCCCAGGCCCTAGTTAAAGTCGCAGCCCCATTCACCTTCACTTTTGGGTCATCCTCCAGCTTAGGGGTGTCAGGGGATTCCCGGGTCACTTCCGATGAACGGACTGGGAGCCTGGACTGTGGGACATCCGATCATGGATCGGTGGGAGGGAGGATTACGCGACAGGTGTCGGTATCCAGTGATTGTCCCAGTAGTGTTAGCATTACCGTTGGAAACCAGAAAAGGGATCCGGGATATCAGGTCCCGTCCGAGGGTATGTCGGGCAAATCTTCCGGGGGGGTGCCAGAAGAGGAAGAAGTAGAGGCGGTATCTCTAGAGGAGGTCAGGGAAACCCGATGGTGGGCCCCCTTGTTCAAGGGATATGTGGCCTGGATCGATAGGACCCGGTTCATCCTAGAGCGGGATGGGGTGGTGGATCATTAGTGGGCCAAGGGCGAGTTTACAGAGGAGGATCACCTAAAGGAAACACAGGAGCGGTGGTATAAGATTAGGCGAGGGTTAATCGAACCAGCGGGTCCGGGTGGGTTAGATGATCCGGTGGATCCCGATGAACCCCTGTCATGGGTGTTGCCGGGGAGAGCGGGCAGTGCTAAGTTAACAAGGGCCTGCCGAGCAGAGAGGGCCATTGTAGCCAAATACAAACGCTCCCATGGGTTGTAATACCCCTATGTTCCCGAACCCCTCATGCAGGAGATAGAGGACCGCAGGGATGGGTGGCTCCGGGAGGATATAGAGTACTATATGGTTAACAAGGGAGGTGCCATTAAGGGCCCCCAAGCAGAAGAGAGGATCTCCCAGTTAATGCGAGTCTGGAGCATTGGGCGCAGCATTTATATGCATAAGGCTGTGTACAGACCAGAGCATGGCTTGACCCGGGAGTATAGCGTTACCGTGACCGACATGGCGGGCAGAGAAGTGAAGAAGCCAGATCCTCGCCACTATTATTAGGTAGGCAGCATAGTGAGGTCTGGGTATTATCTTTAGCGCCCCTGCTGGTCAGTGAGCGCTGTTCTATTACTAATTATGGATGGAAAGAATTGTTATGGCTTAATTATGTGTTCCTTTTGCAGTGTTTCCTGGAGAAAGGTACACCAAAATTAGGTCCCAGCCGGGACGGTGGGGATTCACCAGGGGGAGTATGTAGCCATGCATAACAATGGTCTACAGTCATCTCTCCTGCTGGCAGCAAAACCTGGTAAGTTACAGGAATGCCAGCAGTAATCATGGAGGTTTGCCCTCACACCCTGGTGAGGTGCCCTATGTATGGATGGCAGTGGCTACATGCTCTGAGTCCATAGTTAGTGACATCAGAGCTCTGCCTGCCTCCTGAAGTGTATAAGGCACCGCACAGCCAAAAGTTAGGTTGATGCTGCAAGGTGAAGTGCAAAGCAGCAAGTTCTGATGTGACCACTAGTGCAGTAACTAGTGGCACCGTTCTATATCCAGTTAGAAAAGGCCAACTGTGTCCAGGGACCTGGCACATGGGTGATCTCCCTACGGGGAGAGGGGATCCCACTCCATTGGGAGGGTGTACCTTTTAAAGGGGAGCACGGAGCGATGTGCGGCTGAAGCATTGACTGTGAGGGGCAGCTGGGCCTTATCACCACGCACAATAAAGATGACTTTTTCAACGAGAACCCCATGGTGTGAGTCTGCAATTACTCGCAAGGGGCCCTCACCACCAAGAAGGAGTTCCTCATCAGGACCATCTCCCTGGGGACGCATAGATCCTGATGAAGTGGAGGCGCTGCACATGATATAGGTAGGACTCGCACCCACTACCTCAGCTGCCTGTCTGGCGTGACATCCCCTATACCATCATGCGGGAAACTCAGGAGTCCTGTTGCCTACAGGTGCACCACCAGACACGAACATGTAATGAGGGCTGGATAGACCACAGGGGCCAATGTGAGATTAGGTGGGTCGGACCAGAGGGAATACCCATTACATAAGTCGCCTTTTTATTCTTGCATCCCAAATGCATAACCTTACGTTTATCTGTATTAAACCTCATCTGCCATTTACCTGCCCACGTTTCCAGTCTCTCCAAGTCCTTCTGAAGAGAAATTACATCCTGCTCTGATTCTATTACCTTACACAATTTAGTATCATCAGCAAAGATTGAGACTTTGCTCTCGATCCCAACCTCAAGGTCATTAATAAACAAGTTAAAAAGCAGGGGTCCCAGTACCGATCCCTGAGGTACTCCACTCACGACTTTAGCCCAACCTGAAAAAGTTCCATTTATGACAACCCTCTGTTGTCTGTCCTTTAACCAGTTTTCAATCCAGGTGCATATTTTATTACTGAGTCCAATTTTCTTTATTTTGTACACCAACCTCTTGTGTGAAACCATATCAAAAGCCTTTGCAAAATCTAAGTAGACCACATCAACTGCATTACCCTGGTCTAAATTCCTACTTACCTCCTCAAAGAAACAAATAAGGTTAGTTTGGCAAGATCTATCCTTCATAAATCCATGCTGACTATTACTAATAATTTTGTTTTCCATTAGGTATTCCTGAATATTATCCCGTATTAAACCTTCAAGTAGTTTCCCTACTATTGAACTCACGCTTACAGGTCTGTAATTTCCCGGTTGTGATCTAGCTCCCTTTTTAAATATAGGCACCACATCTGCTTTACGCCAATCTTGTGGTACTGAGCCTGTGGAAATGGAGTCCTTGAATATTAAATATAATGGTTTTGCTATTACTGAGCTTAACTCCTTGAGAACTCTTGGATGTATGCCATCGGGGCCAGGTGCCTTATTTACTTTAATTTTTTCAAGTCGCTTATGAACTTCTTTCTTACTTAACCTATTGTTCATTAAAATGGAGGTTGTGGCTTCCTCCTGCGGCCCTACTATTGAACTTGATTCTTCCCTGGTAAACACAGAGGCAAAGAATTTGTTTAATACCTCAGCTTTTTCCTTATCTCCAATAATCTGCCTACCCATCTCACACTGAATGGGTCCTATATTTTCTTTTCTCATTTTTTTGTTATTAAGGTACTTAAAGAACTTTTTAGGGTTGACCTTACTTTCTATTGCAATCCTTTTTTCATTATCCATTTTTGCTAATTTGATTGCCCTTTTGCAATTTATTACATTCCTTATACTGTAATTCTGATACCATGTCTCTGTCCCTTCTGACTTAAAGAATCTAAACGCCTTCCTCTTCTTGTCCATTTCCTCCCCTACCTGTTTATTTCGCCACATTGGTTTTTACTTATTTCTTTTATACTTATTACCCAAGGTTATACACTGATACGTGTGCTTTTCTAACAATGTTTTAAAGACTGCCCATTTATCTTCTACATTTATCCCTGCAAAAACATCATCCCATTGTATTACTACTAGATTAGACCTCAGTTTATTAAAATCTGCCTTTCTAAAGTTTAAGGTCTTTGTTGAACCCAAGTAATTTGTTTTTTGATAATTTATTTCAAATGAGACCATGTTATGATCACTGTTACCCAAATGTTCCAGGACTTGAATATTTGTTATTACTTCTACATTGTTTGATATGACCAAATCCAGAACTGCCCCTCTCCTGGTTTGATCCTCAATAATTTGGGTCATATAATTGTCTTTAAGCACCCCCAAAAACCTGTTTCCTTTTGTTGTAACGCTAATCTCATTGCCCCAGTCTGTCTGGATAATTAAATAAATCCCCCATTATGCAAACATGACCCAGTTTTGATGCCTTCTCCATTTGCAAAAGTATTTTAGCTACCTCAATCTCACAGATATTTGGTGGTTTATAGCATATTCCCACAAACATTTTCTTAATACTTTTATCTCCACTGCTAATTTCTATCCACAAAGTCTCTACATTTTCATCATTCCCTTCATAGACATCATCCCTTATAATAGGTTTTAGATCCGGTTTAACATATAAACATACTCCACCTCCCCTTCTATTTGTTCGATCCTTCCGAAAAAGAGAATAACCCTCTAAATTAACTGTCCAGTCATGTGTTTCATCCCGCCATGTTTCAGTAATGCCTATGATATCATACTGCTCCCTGGCAGCTATTAATTCAAGCTCCCCCATTTTATCTGTCAGGCTTCTTGCATTAGCAAGCATGCATTTAATTTTTTTTTCAGCCTGTACTATTATCTTATCTGCTCCTTCCTTTCTGCTCCCACTTGGTTTAGTGTTTAGAAGTTTCTAGTATTATCTGTATTTACTATAGGGGTCTCACTACTTGTCAAACTTGCACTTGCCCCCATTCTACCTCTGTTTGAGTACAAGCTTCTGGTTCTTTGTATGTAAAAAATGCTGTAAAGATACCCCCTTGAAACGCTGTTATATCACTAAATTTTTATCCCTGTGACAACCAATCAAAAAGTTTGAAACAAAAAACAGACTTGTGTAGGTATAACAGTTTTACTGCACAGACTAATAATAATAACACTCCAAAACATACACGCCTTGCAGGGTCGTACCCCTTCACCGTGCTCCCCTTTGCACCGTGTCCTCACCCTCGTGGGCTTTACCCCCAAGAACTAAAATGCCCCTGAGCACCCAACACTCTGGTGTCCACTGAGTCAATCACCCTCTGTCACGGCAGACCCAGCTTATTAACCTCTTAATTACAGGGATCATTGATTGAGCAAGCAGAGATAAAAATTAATTGCATTTATTAACATAAGAAACGTACACAGCTATGTTACACAAAAATACAGTAAAAAGACACACTTACTTTGGAAACTGGGATAACAAACTAATCCTTCCTAATTGCAATCAAACAGCAAAAATAATCCAGGCCACTTTTCATTCCTGTGGCCTCTTGCTGTTGGGAACTTCTCAAATGGGACTGAATCTCAGGTGAATGTCACAAGATGGAACTGATGGAACTCTTAGAACTAACTTTTTGATGGACTGCATGACGTTTCAAAAACTCCCAAAAGTCCATCCTGTCAGTCTGTAACGAATAACTGCGTGGGAATTTTATCCCTGGCCACTAACACGCCCCACCAGGTGAATAGCTCCTGGCATCCCTGGCCTCAGAAACGTGACAGAGCATGTGCCAACTTTGCATTTCAGTCGCTTAGCATATCTAGCCAAGCCTACTTCCCTGGAGACATAATGCCTCCCTGTCGTAAATCAGTGGTGAGATTGACAGTCTTACCCCAGAGTAAAACTCCGCCCCACAAGGACGTTTAAAAACTGCTTTTCATATTTAAATGTACTCATAACTTCAGTTCTGTAATACTTACTGACACGTGTCATCCTAAAATTAAGAGAGATATTAATATCTGTCTTTTAGCAACGGTTAGCCACACAACGTGCGACAAGGAACCACGGATACACACGTCATTTTTAGCATATTCAGGAGAGGACGTCTCATGATATTCTCATATTTAATAAGGTCACTCACATTCATACCTTCTGTAGCCATGCCCCTGGCCATAGCAAAGCCATATGTGGCATAGCATATGTGACAGCCTGCTTCCTTAATGAATGCCGCTCAGTCTAGGTATAGGGACAATGGAACAGATGGGCAGGGCAATTCTCTTCCTTTTTCCCCTCTCTGGTACCAAAAGGTTAACACCTTCAAATCCTGCCTTTGAGGCTGCCTCTGAACTGAGAATATCACATTTCTTGCTAAGCATTTAAAGCATAGGACTCGCACCCTAAGTGTCACCTCCTGTTCTGCCCGGATGGAAGTACTATCCCCCCTCTGGCTATAATGTTAAGACAGCTAAGCTAGAGTAACTGTAATGCATCAATTTGTTATAAGGCTTATAACTGATACATAAAGTGGGGAGACCTATACCATTAACCCCTTATGTCCCCATCTTAACAAACAAACCTCTCTTATACAGTGTTATCCTAACATGAGTCAAACATTTTCGTTACCTCCCAATAAACTCTCAGCTTTACCCCGAGCGGGAGTTACCATAATTCATACATTTAACACATGATAGGATTTCCCCCCTGAACCCCTATCTGTACCCAGGCATTACTTGGGCTTCCTCCTTTATACTAGGGAACCATGTGCTTCATTTTAATAAAACAAACTTCAGTCTTATATTTTGCACAGTTACAGTAATGCATACACAATGACCGGGCCCTAGAGCTGACACTCTAGGACCCCAAAACACGGGTCAGGGGTAACCAAGCAGGCTTGATCTTTATTATAAGCCTGGTTAATTCCGTCCCCGCCACACCCTCCCACATGTGTGTGACAGCGCTGCCCCACTAGCCCGTGTATGGAGGGTGCACTTAGTGAGATGAGATACCAGCCGGGTGTGTTCACACATCGGCGCGCAAGGATGAATATGGGTTCCACGGATCCGAAGCGATGAACCGCGACGCCTCCGCCTCTACGTTGGGTGGGTCCCGCATGGATTGTACCACCTTAGAATCTCTGTGGTCATAGATGGATTATCTGGTCCCAGATCAACCTAGTCCAGGATGCAGCCACGCCCTGGCTTTGTCCCTATGCTCTGGTTGTACAAGGCAGTGTCCCTGCAGCAACCACAAACTACACAGGGGAGTCGGGGCCTAGCTGGGGCCTAATAGGGGATATCTGGCCTATTGCAGATGCCACGACACCTGCCCATAACTCTTACCCCTTCCTTGTCCCAACACCGACTGGCATGGCTTGCAGCGCACGAAAAGTATCTATCTGCAGAGCAGGAGGATTCAGGAGCTCTATTGGCTGATACGCGCTATGTGACTGTCCCAGAGGCTCATGGGATATATAGTCCCTGCTTGGTGCCGTTTCCTATTGGCCGCGATACGCGCGCTTGTCCTGCGAATGCACAACATCTTGCGCATGTGCAATTGCCTCTAAGATGGCGGTGCCCTGCAAAGGGAGCCGCCAGCGATGCCATGACAACCGTCCCGACACCTCCTGAACCTGCTCCGTGCCTCAGCTCCCACCCACAGCCCTCCCCATCCTCCGTTGTCGGTCATAGCCACAGCGGCAAGTAAGGGAATGAAGGGGTAACCGGGGGGAACCAACTGGGTCAAGGGGAACACAGAGGGAGACCCATGCTATACACCTCTGCACACACCTCTTACACAAATATATGCCCTTTCCTCTGTTGCTTGACTGCTAAAACTCTGACACAGACCCTTGTGCTCTCCTGTCTCGATTACTGTAACCTCCTGCTGTCTGGCCTTCCTGTCTCCCCTATAATCTATCCTAAATGCTGCTGCCAGAATCACTCTACTTTTTCCTAAATCTGTCTCAGGATCCCTCCTACACTGGCGACACACTTTATTCGAGCTCGGCTAGTCCCACGAATTCGGGTATACCCGGGTGTATTGAGGTTTGTGACTGTTTTCTGCCCGAGTGCATTGAGGTATTTTCCAAGCAGGGATTGAAGCATTTTATTCCCGCTGGCTGCAATACTGCACAGTATATATATATATACTGCATTACAATTCATGAATTTATGCCATCTGGTAGACACGCGAAGCATTGCAGCCTATTAAATCCTAATCATTATCATTTAACAGATCAGCCACCCGTCAGCCAGGCATGAACCCAGGCTGGGAAGGCAAACGCAACGGGGCTTGTCAGAGGTGAGGAGCGGCGCATTCCAGGTATCTGCCAGGTACATACTGGGTATTTGCTCGAATAAAGTGTGTCGGTGCAGTAGCTTCCAATCAAATCCTGTATCACACACAATTCTCCTCCTCACTTTTAAAGCTTTACACTCTTCTGCTCCTCCTTTCATCTCAGCCCTAATTTCTCGCTTAACACCATCCCAACTCTTGCGTTCTGCTCAAGAATGTCTTCTCTCTACCCCTTCTGTATCTAAAGCCCTCTCCCGCTTTAAACATTTCTCACCGACTGTCTCACACGTCTGGAAGGTCCTTCCCCGCAGTATCTGACTAGCACCCTCTCTATCCACCTTTAAGACCCACCTGCTTAAGGAAGCATACGAGTAGCTCCATGGCCGATAATTTACAACTCATACATAAACCTTGGCCCCTTGCAAACACACTTACCAGAACGCCCTCCTATGTCTCTGTACATTCTTCCTACCAATTAGATTGTAAGTTCTTTGGAGCAGGGACTCCTTTCCCTAAATGTTACTTTTATGTCTGAAGTACTTCTTCCCATTACATTTATTTGTATTATTTATATGATTGTCACGTGTATTAGTGCTGTGAAACGCTATGAACACTAATGGCACTATGTAAATAAAGCCATAGATACCTACTCTGTGTAAACACTTGGGTGACAAGGTTTTCTTACTGAGAAACATTTTATACACTCTGCACACATGGGAAAGGTTTCTCCCCTGTGTAAATGCTCTGGTGCCTGAGGACTGTCCTCCTATTACGGAATTGATCATGATGTAATCCCCTTTTATGAATTGTCTGGTGTGTGTTGAGGTGCCTCTCAGTGCTGAAATGTTTCCCAAATTCTGCACACTAAAAAAGTTGCTCCCTTGTGTAAATCTGCTGGTGTAACAAGGAGTGTCCACTTTGTATAAAATGGTTTACCACACTCTGAGTAAGCAAATTATTTCCCCTGTGTGAATCATGTGGTGTGTGAGGTCATTCATCCAAGAAACGTTTTTCCTATACTCTGTCCATGTGAAAGGCCTCTCCCTGCATGAATTTGTAGGTTTCTGAAGAGGGGACCCTAACACTGAATTGTTTCACACAATGAACAAGCAAATGGTTTCTCCCATGTAAATACTTGGGTGTGACAGGAGGTCACACTTTGTACTGAATTGTTTCTAACACTTTGAACTAGGGTTAGACAATAACAAAAATACTTCCCACCATAAGAGTATTAGGTAATTTATCGTGATAACAATATTCAGCAATATATTAACACCCAATAGAAAACAAAAAAGCAAAAGTCCTCAAAATGTTCAAGGTCATTTATTGCAAAACAATTTTTATACAAATACATTTCATTTTTAATCAAATTTAAAAAAGCAAATACATTTTAGTATATTTTAATTTTAAGAATAAAAAAGTTTTAAATGAAAATGTTACACTAACTACACCCACACTAAAGACCCCTTTCTTCACCGTTTTATTTAGTTATAAAATGTTTTACCAGTAAGTAACACATGGAGAGTTACCTCTCGTTTTCAAGTATGTCCTGGGCATAGAGTAAAGATGACAAATAATACATGGTTACAAATACAGTTACATAAGTGAACAGGGTATACATTATATACAAGACATTGCATGCACAGTTAAAGATAATATATATTAAAGACGTATGTAACAGTTACAGCCCAGATTAAAATGTGAGACAGCTTAATTTTGAAAGAACTTAAACTGGTGGTGGATGAGAGAGTCTCCGGTAGGTTGTTCCAGTTTTGGGGTGCACTGTAAGAAAATTTACAATGACCCCCTCAACCCCCGTCTCCTGTACACAATAATAGGGCATGGGGAGGCTTAGGTTAATGGGCATGGGGAAGGAGGGGTCAAGAGGCACGGGTGAGAGCCGAGAGAAATACGGGGGAGGAGAGAAAGGGGTTGAGCCATGGTGGAAGGGTTAAGAGGCATGGCAGAGGGGAAGTGGTTAATATGGAGATTACCAGCAGGAGGATTCCTTATAACTGCAGCATGTGAAAGTCAAGGAGCTCCCAGGCTCGCTCCAACTCCACTGTCTCTACCAGACCCACACTCAGTCCTCTCTCTGACACTGTCGCCACCCCCACGACTCTCTGCCAGACCCACCCCCACTCTGCAGCTGCTGATAGGAATGCCATAGTAAGAAGTAATGGCAAGTATTGCGTTACCGTCCATTTTTATTACTGCAGAATTACTATGCTACTGGTATATTGCCCAACCGTACTTTGAACAATCGCATATTTTATCTCAAGTAAGAATCCTCATGTGTGTAAGGAGGCTGATCCTTGGTGAAAAGCTTTCCCCACACTATGTACATGGAAATGGTTTATCCCGTGTATGAATCCTGTGGTGTGTGAGGAGGTGGCACATTTGAGAAAAGTTTTTCCCACACTCTGTACATGTGAATGGTTTCTCCCCTGTATGAATCCTCTGGTGTATGAGGAGGTTTCTCTTATTACTGAATTGTTTCCCACACTCTGCACATGTGAATGGTTTCTCCCCTGTATGAATACGCTCATGGTTGAGAAGCTCCGCCTTCCGAGAAAAGCTTTTAATACATTCTGTACATGTGAATGGTTTCTCCCCTGTATGAGTCATATGGTGTCTGAGGAGGTTTCTCTTATTACTGAATTGTTTCCCACACTCTGCACATGTGAATGGTTTTTCCCCTGTATGAATCCGCTCATGGTTGAGAAGCTCTGCCTTCTGAGAAAAGCTTTTACTACACTCTGTACATGTGAATGGTTTCTCCCCTGTATGAGTCATATGGTGCGTGAGGAGGGTTTTTTTAATACTGAATTGTTTCCCACACTCTGTACATGTGAATGGTTTCTCCCCTGTATGAGTCATCTGGTGTCTGAGGAGGTTATTTTTAGTACTGAATTGTTTCCCACACTCAGAACATGTGAAGGGGTTCTCCCCTGTATGAATCTGCTCATGTTTGAGGAGCTCCGCCTTCAGAGAAAAGCTTTTACTACACTCTGTACATGTGAACGTTTTTTCTCTTGTATGAATCCTCTGGTGTATGAGGAGGTTGCTCTTAAATGTGAATCGTTTCCCACAATCTGAACATGTGAATGGTTTCTCCCCTGTATGAATCCGCTCATGGTTGAGGAGATCTGTTTTCTGAGAAAAGCTTTTACTACACTCTGAACATGTGAATGGTTTCTGTCCAGTATGAGTCATCTGGTGTCTGAGGAGGGTTTTCTTAATACTAAATTGTTTCCCACACTCTGTACATGTGAATGGTTTTTCTCCTGTATGAGTCATCTGGTGTCTGAGGAGGTTTCTCTTAACACTGAATTGTTTCCCACACTCTTTACATGTGAATGGTTTCTCCCCTGTATGAATCCGCTCATGGTTGAGGAGTTCTGTCTTCCGAGAAAAGCTTTTACTACACTCTGCACATGTGAATGGTTTCTCCCCTGTATGAACCCTCTGATGATTAAGGAGGTTGCTCTTATTACTTAACTGTTTCCCACACTCTGTACAAGTAAAAGGAGTCACTGCTGTCTGAATCATCTGGTGTGAAAGAAGATTCCCCTTCAGTGAGAAACTGCTCCCACCATCTGTACATGTAAAGGTTTGCTCCCTAGTGGGGACACAAAGGTGTGTGAGCAGGTCCCTGTCCAGTGAGAAGATTTTGCCACACTGACAACAGAGAAAAGGCTGAGCAACGCAGCTTCTTCTTAAATCTCTCGCATACCTTTTGCTGGACCCATATTTAGAGTCCGTCTCCGCTGTATGCTGTACAAGGTCTGTAAATTCACCATCATGTGGCACTGGTTCCTTGCACAAGTCTAAAATGTGGCAGGAATCATTGGTTTTTGACACGTCTGGGCTACGTGGAGTCAGACAGCTTCTGGATGTATCAGAGCTCAAGTTCTGTTCCTCATTCAGGCCGTTCTCTATCAGAAGTAAACAAAAAAGACAGAACGAATGTTTTCAATCTGTCAATCAAATTGCTGAAAGCAAATTACAAATCCAAAACACTGAAGAATCTATTTCACCAATACTTAATTAACAAAATATTCTCTTCACCCAGTGTTTTAAAAACTTGTGGCACGTGGACATCCAGTGGCCCCTAATGACTTTGGTGATGGTTCCCAAAGGCCTGATATGTAGCAGCTCTCACAGTGAAATCATTGATACATATATAACTTGTATTTATTACTGTATTCATTATTTAAGGGTACATGGACATCCTCCAAATAATTAACATTGAAAATGTCCATGAGAAGTAAAGTTACGGAACTCCTGATTTATCATATTAATGCGTTTATAATATCAACTAAACCAGACAGCAACCTATAGTGTAAAGATACTGTAGATGCCCATGTATGTCTTTATTTATATAAGGCCCACAGTGTACTCAGTGCTTTACCGCAGAAACAATACAGTGCAGGGAATTATAATACAATAAGTGCAACAAACAAAATCAGACTATAGGAACGGAAATTCCTGCCCTGGAGAGCTTACAATCTAAGTGATGCAGTGACTACACTGCCCATGTAATCTTCTGCCATAAGACCCACATAAACTAAACTGCTCCATTTTGTCAGGCAAAAATACTATTCATATAATTTGGTGTAATATTTGACTCCTCTCTTTCCTTCTCCTCTCACATTCAAAACAAAGAAAAAAGGAGCACTGCAGAAAGGAACTGGAGGCAAAAGTAGAAAAAATAAAAGATTTATTGAGACACAGCCTATGTTAAAAGAGAAACCTCCAACGCGTTTCTCGCCATGGGTGCTTTATCAAAGATTGGTTTCCTGAGTCTAGAGAGTGTCACGTTATAGGCACTCCCCGCCGGAAACACTGCCTACCTGTATCCCAGGTAACAAAGTCCCATGGGAACAAAACAGTCCGAGGAAAATGTAACCACGGAAAGAAGGCAGTATAACTGTGGGGGAGAAATCCAGCAAAAGGACACAATAAAGAATACAATAACAATAAACTTAAATAAACTCATAAGGACAATACAAATTAAATGAAAAAGCATCAAATTTAAAAGTGGATAGGATGCGGAGAGAATAAAATTATTTAAATTAAATTAACTGCAACACCAAATAATATAATCACGTAATATTATACATATAATAAATGTAAATTCAACTACCAAGGCAAAGAACAATTTGAATCTTGATAAGGGAAATATACATAATGAATATGATGTAAATAAATAAAGCACACTGAGAAAATTGCCACAGTAAGGATACAATACTACTCATCAAATGTGACTAGAGAGAGACACATATGTATCTCAATGATAGAAACAAATGTATATGAAAAACACACAGTATTGTATAATCTGAGAATGGGCAAAGGAATAATATAGCTTAGAGAAAATGTTTTAGGTCCCATTCTGTATTAATCCCAAAAGGGGATAGTGCAGTGGTTCCCAAACTTTTTCGGTTCACGGCGTTCATAATGTATCAGGATTTTTCCACGGCACCCTGCACACACTCACAGTCCCCTCCCCTATCCCCGGTGTCAGTTGCTGAGGCATCGTGGGGCTCCCTGCGGGGATCGGTGCGGGGCTGGGGGGGGAAATCGGTGCCGGAGTGGGGCGGTGGGGGGTAAAATCGGTGCCGGACTGGGATGCGGGGCTGCTGGCGGGGATCGGTGCAGGGCTGAGGGGGACGGGGTGGGGAGGAGAAATCAGTGCGGCTGCTGGGAGAAGTGCAAGGGGAATGCTGTGGCTGTACGGTGGCTGCAAGGGACATGTGCGACTGCCGGCGCTTCACTCCATCTCTTCCCCCACTCCCGATCTGGCGCGTGGCGGCCATTTAAAAAAAAAACAATTAGCGCGGGGCTGAGCTGTAAATATATATATATTTTTTGGTCCATACATATCTTAATATATAAAATTTAATTTTGTGGGGTTGTTGCTAGATGTGGTGAATCTGATTGGTCTGTGGGTCTGTCACTTAGCCTCTGGCCAATCAGATTGGTCTGTATCCCTGCCCCGCCCGCCTCTCATTGGCCTGCGTGGCTCTATGACGTCACCCAACTGCCACTCTCTTCTCCTCCTCACCCGCAGCTCACCTTCCCCCTTGGCCTTACCCAACTGCCACACACACGCACAACCACCTGGCCACTGTCCTCTAAACCCAGCGGCCCGGACCGCCGGCTTCCCCCCCCACCCATCACCCCCCCCAGCTCACCTCCCCGCCAGTTCCCCTCATCACCCGCAGCTCACCTCCCCCCCATAGCTCTCAGTCTCTATGGATTCGATCCCATCATGTCGCGAGATCTCAGGTCCCCCAACGGTCAGGCGCACGCAGGTACAGAACTTGCGGGGTTTCCAGCCCCTTCTGTGGGCTTTTACTCTGCAGGAAGGGGGGGTGGGGTTCAGAGTCACGCCCGCCCAGGTATTGGAGGGAGGGGGGGGATAGGGAGGAGTGTGACCGCCCCTCACCCCCCGGCCGAGCCCCTCACCCCGCTGCACAGTGAGGTCGGCCTCGCGCTGGGACAGGGTTGAAATGGCGCGCGCGTGGGGAGGGAGATGGGCGTGGGGGGGTGGGGGGTTGGGGAGGTGGTGCGCAGTCACGGCTGGCGGGAGGTGGGGAGCCGCCTGTTCGGATTGCCGGACGTTCCACTCTCCCTACCCCCCCTCCTCCTGTCCACTGTGTGTGTGTATGGGAGACTGTGAGTGTGTGTGTGACACTGTGTGTGTGTGTCTCACTGTGTGTGTCACACTGTGTGTGTGGCACTGTTTGTGTGTGTGATACTGTGTGTGTGTGTCACTGTGTGTGTGTGATACTGTGTGTGTGTGTGTGTGTGTGTGACACTGTGTGTGTGTGTGTTTCACACTGTGTGTGTGTGTGTGTGCGACACTGTGTGTGTGTCTCACTGTGTATGTGACACTGTGTGCTGCGCAGGGGGGGCCCAGAGCTGCACAGGGGGGGGGCAGATGGAGCAGACCAGAGCTGCGCAGGGGGGGGCAGACCTGCGCAGGGGGGGGGGGACCAGAGCTGCTCAGAGGGGGGGTGGTAGACCGGAGCTGCGCAGGGGGGGGGAACAGAGAGGGGAAGCGGAGAAAGACTGGGGCAGCGGAGAAAGAGACAGAGGGAGTGGAGTGAGGAGGGAGCGGGAAATTTTAATCACGGGCAACGCCGGGTCTCTTAGGTACTGCACCGACACACTTTATTCGAGCAAATACCCGGTATGTACCTGGCAGATACCTGGAATGCGCCACTCCTAACCTCTGACAAGCCCCGTTGCATTTGCCTTCCCAGCCTGGGTTCATGCCTGGCTGATGGGCGGCTGATCTGTTAAATGATAATGATTAGGATTTAATAGGCTGCAATGCTTCGCGTGTCTACCAGATGGCATAAATTCATGAATTGTAATGCAGTTTATATATATATACTGTGCAGTATTGCAGCCAGCGGGAATAAAATGCTTCAATCCCTGCTTGGAAAATAACTCAATGTACTCGGGCAGAAAACAGTCACAAACCTCAATACACCCGGGTATACCCGAATTCGTGGGACTAGCCAAGCTCGAATAAAGTGTGTCGCCAGTGTAGGTGCATCATACTGCACCGACACACTTTATTCGAGCAAATACCCAGTATGTACCTGGCAGATACCTGGAATGAGCCGCTCCTCACCTCTGACAAGCCCCGTTGTGTTTGCCTTCCCAGCCTGGGTTCATGCCTGGCTGACGAGCGGCTGATCTGTTAAATGATAATGATTAGGATTTAATAGGCTGCAATGCTTCGCG
Source organism: Ascaphus truei (assembly GCF_040206685.1). Classification (NCBI taxonomy): domain Eukaryota; kingdom Metazoa; phylum Chordata; class Amphibia; order Anura; family Ascaphidae; genus Ascaphus; species Ascaphus truei. The sequence goes on from NC_134484.1 coordinate 485,498,716, forward strand.
TGTCTACCAGATGGCATAAATTCATGAATTGTAATGCAGTATATATATATATACTGTGCAGTATTGCAGCCAGCGGGAATAAAATGCTTCAATCCCTGCCTGGAAAATAACGCAATGCACTCGGGCAGAAAACAGTCACAAACCTCAATACACCCGGGTATACCCGAATTCGTGGGACTAGCCGAGCTCGAATAAAGTGTGTCGCCAGTGTACACTGGCGACCAACTTTATTCTTACTTGGCTAGCTCTGCGAATTTCAGAAGATCCCGGTGATGTGCGGTTTTGTGTCGTTTTCTCCCGGGGTGTATAGCGTTATTTTCGCGGCTGTGATTTAAGCATTTTATTCCCGCTGGCTGCAATACTGCAATGCCGTGTAAAAACGCATGGGGGCGTTTGCGAGCTGTTGTCTCTGAAGTCTAATACAGTACCTTCGCGGTTCAACCTACAGTACACAGTCTGTGCGTGTGCGCGCAGTAATAGTAAAATTGCATATTTAATTTATTTTAAAGTACAGTACTGTACATGCTCTGACCCTGTTGGGGTGAAGTGAGGGGGTTCCTAACATCTGGGGGAAAATGAATTTTAATTCTATGGTGAGTACTGTCTTGTTGCCGTATTATTTTGGTGGGGCTGGCTGTGTACTTCTTTAGGGGGCTGACCATTACTGTACATTAAAACTTTTATTTTTGTTTTTCCTCAGAAAAGAAAACAGCTAATGGGGGGATTTCGATGGATAATATTGTACTGTATGCTGATGTTTTCCGGCCGTACAGTATACTGTGTAATAAACCCAAATAAATAAAACTATGCATTTATTTTACATGTTCAGTATCGTTTCATTTTGTGTCGTCCACAGTATACTGTACAGTGGTATACAGTGCCTAACATCTATGGGCAAAAATAATTTTATTCCTAGGTGCCCTAGAACAGAAGTTCCCACGCCAATTGCCCGTGAACTTGACCGCGGCCCTAAGTAGTTCCCACGCCAATTGCGCGAATATAATGTAAAATAACCCGCTCTGTGGGTCTGAGCGGGTTGAAATTTACCTGGTCCCCATGCGGGAGGACCCTTGCCATAGTGGCAAAATATCAGCCTTCCAAGACCCCCGGAACCGGAGATACCAAAAGACAGTTTAAAAGCACATTACCAAAGTGGCTTTTTTTCTGCCATGCAAGTCAATGGCAGAAACCTGAACTTTAACATCACCCTGACTCCGTTCTGTTGCCACGAGAGGGTCGCAATTTGCCATGCAATCCTGCCGCAACTAGGACTACATGGTGACCGAATTTGAGCCCTCTAGCTCGAACTGAACCGGAGTTCTGGGTTCCAGGTTTCTGCTCATTCTGACTTAGCCGGTTCAAAGCTTTCTCCGCCATTGCGCTCAATGGTAGGACCCTCCTCGCCGGCGTGACCCTTTCTCGTCGCCATTACTGCTCGGACCCTGTTGGGGTCAAGTGAGGGGGTTCCTAACATCTAGGGGCCAAATAAATTTTATTTCTAGGTGCCCTAAAACATAAGTTCCCACGCCAATTGACCTAGTTCCCACGCCAATTGCCGTAGTTCCTACGCCAATTGCGCAACCAGCCAGAAAAAAACAGTGCAGCAAGCCTCTACATTTGTTACACTGTCAAAGGAGCAAATGGAAACAATTTGAGGCAATTCAACTTATTCTTTTATTGGTGGATTCAGTACAAAAACATTTATTTACAATATTGAAACATTTAAAGTGCACAGCAATTCTAACCAAACATTTTTGGTGCATGGGGCAAAGGGAGTTAAAGTGACATTTTAAGTAACATCTCCTTTATTAAAGAAACCCAATACTGTATACAGTACATTACAGTACAGTGGGATGGTGCGCAACACTGTCAGTCAGACCTGCACCAGTTCAGTCCTAGAGGGCAGCAAACAGGGCAGGTTTTCATGGCAACATTGAAAACCGTGTCTGTTTGCAGCCCTCAGGGACTGGAGTTGTGCATGTCCTGTGAAAAAAAACACACAACAACATCTCCTTTGTTTAAGTACAGCAGGTACTGTAGGGCAAAACATGTACAGTACAATACAGTTCAGCACAACAGTATGGTCTCACTGACAGTCCTCCACATTGTCCATCCATGGCCGATTCCTTGCATTGCGCAAAACGCCATTAATGCAGTCTCTAACGCCTTTCATTACAGGATCTGTAACTGTATAAAAGCGCCGCAATTCTTCCACAATGTTTTTCCTTAAATTGGCAGGAAGGGCCTTTTTTACGCGATTCCCATCGTAGTTCACTTTGAACACCCACTCGCAGTACAACGTGTAGGGAACATGGTGCTTAAAAATGATAAAGGCATACTTGTGGGGTGCACCAGCACTCATCACCCTATACTTCTCCCTAAGCGCCGCTGTCAGATCGCGCAGGGTGATGTCGGGCACCGTTTCGATGCGAGCGGGTGTAGGTCTTTTGGGAGCGGGTGTGCTTGTGGCGACGGGCGATGGTAGGATGTCTGGGAGGAAGCTTTCCTCCGGTCGTGGTCGCCGTGTTGTCTCCTGGCGTGGTCTTGACGGGGTTGTCATGTCCTCCTCAATGGCATACATGTACACTACATCTTCTGGTGGAGGGGGTGCACTTGGTGAAGGAAGGGGGTCGAAGGTCCCATTCATCACATCCATGTCACCCTCCTGCTCCGGCGTCGGGGAAACAGGGGCATTAGCACCGAGCAAATAATGTATGCCCGCAATGTCAGCCTCTATCTTCTCCATCCGTTGATCCATCCGTTGCTCCATTTGTAGCACCGGTTGCTCCACATTTAACATGGTCTCCAGAAGCAGATCTATCTTTGCCAGCACAATAGAATTCCCGGGGAGATCCACACTTATCCCATTCAGCATCCGGTCCAACGAGCTGCTTCTTGTGCACGGCGTCTGGACATCTGGGGGGATGGGTGCAACGGAGGATGAGATGGGGGTTCCATGGAGAGAAGCAGCATCGATGGAGAGTGGAGGAGGTGACCTGTGGATACCCGGTAGAGGAGAAGCGGTAGCGTTGAAGAGGGATGGAGAAGGTGACCTTTGGATTTCCAGGTGAGAAGCAGAGTCGCCTAAGCGCAAAGGAGACAGTGACCTGTGGATTTCAGAGGCGGCAGTGTCGTCAGATGGAACCGGAGAAGAAGGGGGTGGAGAAGACGGGATGAAGATTTCCGGGACAGCTAAAGCAGAGTCGTCGAAGCATATGGGAAGTGGTCTGCGGGCCTGATGGGTTGGCTGCCATTCGTTTTGCGTAGAGAGCGTATTACCATATATCTTCTTCACATAATGAGGCTTACGTCTAAGAAAACCCTTAGCCTTTGGGGTCAGCAGAAGGTTTTCTTTATTGGCCTTAGCCTGTCGCTTTGCCCTTGGCGTGGAAACGGCTCCTGCCTTTTGCTTTTTCAGCATGACAGGCACGGCAGAGGTGAGAGGGTTCTTGCGTCCATAGAACCAGGGATGCTCCATGGAAGCAGGTGGCACAATGCAGTACAGTATCTGGACAAGGGCAAGTTCAGATAAAGATCCTGGAGTGGTGGCCTATGCAAAGTGTGTGACCTTTTATGCATGGCGGCCAGGTACAGGTGTTGAAAGTGGGCGTGTGAGTCATTACCGTATAAATACACCATCCATTTTGTGGATTGACTGCACATAGAATACACATCGACTAAACATTGAATATACATTCTTGTGTTTGTATTTCTTTCCACTCGCAGCAATGCCTGTTAAAAAGATTTCAAAGGATCTCAGCATGCGAATTAAGGAGATGTACATGAGCGGACACCGAATTGCTGCTATCCAAAGCTGGTTAGCTACTTCTGACCTCGTTGTGCCATTAACCACCGTGAGCTATCATGCACAAGGAAAAAACAGAGACCGGAAAAAGGCACCAAGGGTAACAAACGCGTAAGTATATTTATAAAACTTAACAAAAAAAAAATATAGAAAACTGTACTGTACATCTACAGTACAGTTCTGTATCTACTGTAATACTGTTGTTATTTCTGTTGATTTATATTACAACATACTGTACAGTAGTTTGTCTATTTATATTTATAGTACAGCAGTATACATTTTTTGTATATTTCAATTAATCTCACAACGGTATATACTGAATAGGATGTACTGTATATTTATATTTATATTACAACAGTATATTTATTTTGTATATTTATATTTATAGTACAACAGTATATATATTTTGTCAATTTATATTTATAGTACAGCAGTATACATTTTTTGTATATTTCAATTAATCTTACAACGGTATATACTGTATAGGATGTACTGTATATTTATATTTATATTAAAACAGTATATTTATTTTGTATATTTATATTTAGTGTACAACAGTATATATATTTTGTCTATTTATATTTATAGTACAGCAGTATACATTTTTGTATATTTCAATTAATCTTACAACAGTATATACTGTATAGGATGTACTGTATATTTATATTTATATTAAAACAGTATATTTATTTTGTATATTTATATTTATAGTACAACAGTATATATATTTTGTCTATTTATATTTAATGTACTGTATATTACAACATTACATTTACTGTATATACATTTCATATTGCTGGATATTAATAAAACAATATATTTTCTTTACATTGTAGGGAGACAACTCTTCTGGTGGACAAAATAAGTGAGGAGAATGATGAGAGGAGTGCATTAAGGGTCAAATACACTCTGCAGGAAAAGCACAATCTGACTGTATCCGAGAGCAGCATAAAGAAGATGAGACGCAGCATTGGATGGAAATATGGACGTGTGAGGTTAGTACTGGACAGTACAGGAGGTAAAAGTGTTGTTTCGCAAACTGTACTGCACTGTGCCGCAAATTTTTTTTATTCCTTGTCATTACAGAGTGTACCCCATGATACGGGACACAAACAAAATCAAAAGAGTGCTCCAGGCCCAGGCATGGATCGACAGCAGGGAAACTTTCCAGGATTGCATCTTCACTGATGAGTCTACTGTGTCGCTGGAGAGATTTGCACGATTTGCGTTCCACAAAAAAGGCCGCTTATCTTTGAAGCCGTGGCCAAAACACCCTGTGAAGCTGCATGTGTGGGGTGCCATCTCTAGGCGTGGACCGGGATGCATTGTCATCTTTGAAGGTAAAATGTATCAAATATAATGTCGCCTAATGCACTGTACTTGACTAGTGTTGCCTTACCGCAGGGGGGCGCAAAATTTTTTCCCTGCGCCCCCCTGGCGCCTGTCCTCTCGCTCCCGCGCCCCCCCCCAACCCCAACTTACCCGCGCTCCGGCGTAATGACGTCACGTTGCCATAGCAACGTGACGTCACATGACCTCGCAGCGTCATTTTGACGCCGCGTTGCCATGGCGCCGCAGGGAGGAAGCCGCCGGAGCCACGGTAAGTTAGGTTTACAGAGGCCCTGCAGCTCCCCCGGCACTTAATTTAAGTGCCTTCGGGAAGCGCGCGGGGCCTCTGTAAACCCCGCGCCCCCCGTCGGCAGTGTCGCGCCCCCCCTGGGGGTCGCGCCCCACAGTTTGCGCACCGCTGCCTTACCGTATGCACTGTACTGTACTATTGTGCAGTTTTTTGAGCACTTTTCTTTTCTTGCTATAGGAATCATGAATAAAGCTTTCTTCCAAGACAACATTGTGCCCGAGATAGTGCAATACATCACACGCGACTTCCCCCATGGTCACCGCTTCTACCAGGACAACGATCCCAAGCACACTGCGTCAACGGCGCATATCCTTGAGCGCGGCATCAACTGGGTGAAGACGCCAGCAGAGTAAGTGCAGTAGACCGTGTCCCATTTTTGTTCCCCACTGTTTTTAGCTCTTAAACCAATTGTCCTTTCTTTCCAATGACAGGTCGCCAGACTTCAATCCGATCGAAATGGTCTGGCATCAGCTGAAGGACCATATCCGGAAAGTGGTGAAACCCTCCAAAAAGGACGAGTTGTTGAAAGGCATACTGAGTTTTTGGAACGATGTACTCACCGTGGAACGCTGCAATAAATATATAGACCATATTGCCACTGTGTTGCCCATTGTAATCGCGCGTAATGGGCAAGCATCAGGAAAGTAGTACTGTGCTGTAGTATTGTAAGTACAGTATGTTACAGTATGTACAGGAAATCAGGGGAGCAGTTGCACCTTAAAATAAAAACAAAATCTACATGGTGTAATAATGTTAACACAGTGAAGTGGTTTCTAAGAAAACTTAGAAAACTAGATAAGGAGGCTATAGCACGTATAACCAGCCAGACAGAATGGTAAAACCATAGGAGGATCTGAGATCTCAAGTAGAGACAAAAACACAGGGATAAAACAAACACTTTATCCACAAATATAAGAATTTGAGGCTTACAGGATCCAAAAGGATATACAGCATAGGGAGTATGTAATCTTCAGATCACTTCTCATCGCCTTTCACTGCTGCTGCTGCACGCCACCCAGACTGCGTCTCGAACAGCCGTCACGTCACTTCCGGAATTCCGGCCGGTTGGAGATGACGTCACGGGCTCAACGTTCTCTCTCTCTCAGTCTCAGGGTCACACTCAACGCGTTTCGACGCTCTAAAGTGACGTCTTCATCAGGAGTGCTTGTGACCTGCTCTAGGGGTCTTTATATACCCACTGGAACTAACTGTTAACCCCTCCTCCAAAAGGTTAACTATTTAAAACACCATAGCTTTTGGGCAGCTCTCATTTCTATCCCATATGTCTAGGTGAGGTTTTAAGTGCATGAATATTTATATAATTCATAAAATATTCTAATAAAAAGATTCTCTCTTTAAATACATACGAGAGAAATCATAGTAGGATTAAACATACAATTTTTTATTATTATACACAAATTCAAAAAATCAATAAAATATTATATTATTAAAATTAATTATGACTAATTTCTATCTTTAAGGAACGACGATTGATGTATCTTGAAAGATATGAAAGATATGAAACAAAGAGTATTTAGGTGAAGAAACTTAAGGAAACAGGAATCACATAACTCATATACCGAAATACTCAAAAGACTGTATACATATACAGAGCAGATAATAGCAAAATCATTATAAAAATATGAAAATCATTAATAAAAATATATAGTCATTAACATATTTAAAATACTTTTATAATTTTATAAGAAAAACTTTAATTAAAATATTAAAATTCTTATAAAAAGGCACCCAATTCGAAATCAACATTTAAGCCCTGAGGAATTAAAGTTTTCAATGAAAAAATCCAAAAGCTTTCTCTTTTCTTTAGCGCTGTGTTCCTATCCCCACCTCTCCAATGGGGCAGTACATGCTCAAGGACAGTAAACCTCAGGCCAGATGGGTCGCCATTATGTTTTAAAATAAAATGATGAGATAAAAAGTGGGTCGTTACCCCCCTTCTAATATTACCCACATGTTCTAAAACACGTGTCCTTATGGGCCGTGTGGTTTGACCCACATATTGTAGCCCACAAGGACATTGTATCAGATAAATAACATGATCAGATTTACAAGTGGTATGTTGTTTAATTTGAAACTGTTGTTTTGTAATATTAGACATAAAACCAAATTTATCATCTGCTCTGTATTTACATGCTGTGCATGATGTGCATCCAAAAAATCCCTTAATTTGTGGCAGCCACCTGTTAGTATTATTTTTAATCTTAGGTAATGCACTTGGTGCTAGTCTATTTTTTAAGGTATTGGCTTTTTTAAAAATTACCATCGGTTGGTCTGGGACTATGTCACCCAATATTGAGTCATTTTTAATGATATGCCAATATTTCCGAACTATTTTTGTTATCCTCTCTGACTGTCTATTATAGTTCGTTATAAACGTAAAATCAAAGTTCTTTTTAGGCTTCTTATTCACATTTTCAAGCAGTAGATTCTTTCTTTCCAGAACCTCCACCTTTTCTACTGCATCTTTGATGATCCCATTTTCATACTTTTTTTCTTTAAATCTGTCCTGCAGGAAAAGAGACTGTTCATGGAAAGTTTTGTCATCCGAACAGTTTCTTCTAATGCGCCTTAGTTGTCCATATGGCACATTTTTTAACCAGTTTGGATGGTGACAACTATGGGGGGATATATAATTATTGATATCCACCTCCTTAAAGAAGGTCTGAGTACTGATTAATCCACCATCAATGATGACAGTTATATCAAGGAAATTGACCCTTTCCCGACTATATTCGCAGGTGAATTTTAAATTAAGGGTATTATCATTTAGATAGTGGATAAACCTAATCAGACTCTCTTCATCTCCTCTCCATATAAAGAAAATGTCATCAATGTAGCGCCGCCACAGGCACAGGTCATCACCCAGCTCTGCAATGGACCAAATGTAGTCCTCTTCCCATGCTCCCATGAGAAGGTTTGCATAGCTGGGTGCAAATTTCGTGCCCATGGCGGTGCCACATTTCTGAAGATAATAAGTTCCCTCAAATGAAAAATAATTGTGTTCAAGAATGTATTTTATCCCGTCCAAGATGAAATTTGCCTGTTCATGGGGCATAGTGGAATCTCTCGACAGGGCTCTATCTATCGCCTCATGCCCATCTCTGTGGCTAATGCACGTGTATAGAGAGGTTACATCACACGTAGCTAGAAACCACCCATCCTCCCATGTCTGACCTTCCAGAATACGTAAGATATCCGTCGTATCTTTCAGATATGACGGCAATTTCTTTACATATGTCTGCAAGTATGTATCTATGTAAGCAGATAAATTAGAGGTCAGCGAGTCAATCCCAGCTATGATGGGTCTCCCAGGGGGGTTTGTCAGGCTTTTATGAAGTTTGGGGAGGTAGTAGAAAATTGGTCTGATGGGGTGTTCTTTATATAGGAACTTATATTCGCTATCATTAATAATTTCTTCAGCCTTGCCTTTATCCAATAGTATTTTTATTTCTTTTTGAAATTCCACTGTGGGATCTTTTTTTAGAGGAATGTATGTATTTACATCACCCAAAATCCTGTTGGATTCCTTGATGTAATCCTCTCTATTAATAATGGCAACTCCTCCCCCTTTATCAGCCTGTTTTATTACCACACTTGTATCATCTTGGAGATTTTTTAAAGCTTCTCTCTCACTTCTATTTAGATTATTAACAAATTTGTCTTCTGATAATACTAATTTTTCAAAATCTCTCTGAACAAGTTGAGTGAATACATCTAAATTCTTCCCTTTCATTTGTTTAGGGTAGAAGGTGGATGGTAATTTTAACCCTGAATGCACCAATCTGGATGAATTTTCAGATTGTGATTCATTCTGTTTTATTTTAGAATTTTCCATAGTTCTTAACTCTACATCCTTTTGTCTAAAAAACCTTTTAATCGTTAGTTTCCTTAGAAATCTCTGGGCGTCTATAAAGAGGCCGAAACTGCTTGGTCCTGCAGTGGGGGCAAACTTCAAACCCCTTGAGATGACTGATTGTTCGGATTGGGATAATACTTTAGAGCTTAGGTTAAAGATATTATTTACCTTTTGCTCTTTTTGAGGTGTTTCTTTTGTCCCTCTTCCCCGTTTTCTTCGTTCCTTCCTCTTTTTTTCCTTTCCGAGGAGGGGTCCCTGTCCTTCATCGGAGCGTAATTCACTCCCTGAAAGGTGGTGGACACGCCCTCCCCTAAAAAATCCTTATTGTTTCCTATTTTTAGACCCCCTTTTTTGAACAATTTATCCCTTTGGGTTTCTCTCTGATCTCTCCTATTGTTGATAATGTACTCACCCTCAGATTCATAATCTGTACTCACATGTCTTTTTGGAGTTCTCTCTGTATTAATCTGTACCTTAGCTTGTTTTTTAGGCTGTTTAGTTCTCCAGTTATCCCTTTCAGGGCTTTTCCTAGATTTTTTGGGGAGATATTTTCTAGGTGTTTTCCCTCTACCTTTTGGTTTTTCGGATTGGGGTAAAGCTTTTTTCACTGGTGTTTTTACAGGGGGTTTTTTATTATCATTTTCTATTTTAACAATAGGTTCAGGTTTTCTAGGAGGACCATTTTTATAGTCCTCCTCATCTCTTAAGTATTTTTTGACTTTTTTTGTGATTGTCTCTTTCCAAATTTTATCTAATTTGATTTGTAATTTGGAATCTTTTTCTTTGAATAGAGTGGTTTGGTCTAAATTGCCAATCCTCTCTTCAACCTCTTTTACCTCAATGTCAATTTGTAACACATGGTTTTTTTGCTGTTCTATAATTAAGTGCATTAAATCCATTGAACATTTTTCTAAGAGGTTATACCACTTGTTAAGGAAGGTTTCATCCTCAAGATCTATGGATGGGTCTTTATTAAGTCTTAAACCTCTTGGGACTCTATTGCTCAAAACATATTGTTCTAAGAAAGTAAAGTCCCAAAACTTTTTAATATCTTTAATCAATAATTTTTCTAATTTTTCAAATTCTGCTTCTAAAATGTTAGTCTCTCCAACAATAGGTACATTGTCTAGATCCAATTTAAGAAGACTATTGAAGTCCACCACTTTAGTGTGCCTTCGTGAAAAAATAGTTTTGGGACTTTACTTTCTTAGAACAATGGATTTAATGCACTTAATTATAGAACAGCAAAAAAACCATGTGTTACAAATTGACATTGAGGTAAAAGAGGTTGAAGAGAGGATTGGCAATTTAGACCAAACCACTCTATTCAAAGAAAAAGATTCCAAATTACAAATCAAATTAGATAAAATTTGGAAAGAGACAATCACAAAAAAAGTCAAAAAATACTTAAGAGATGAGGAGGACTATAAAAATGGTCCTCCTAGAAAACCTGAACCTATTGTTAAAATAGAAAATGATAATAAAAAACCCCCTGTAAAAACACCAGTGAAAAAAGCTTTACCCCAATCCGAAAAACCAAAAGGTAGAGGGAAAACACCTAGAAAATATCTCCCCAAAAAATCTAGGAAAAGCCCTGAAAGGGATAACTGGAGAACTAAACAGCCTAAAAAACAAGCTAAGGTACAGATTAATACAGAGAGAACTCCAAAAAGACATGTGAGTACAGATTATGAATCTGAGGGTGAGTACATTATCAACAATAGGAGAGATCAGAGAGAAACCCAAAGGGATAAATTGTTCAAAAAAGGGGGTCTAAAAATAGGAAACAATAAGGATTTTTTAGGGGAGGGCGTGTCCACCACCTTTCAGGGAGTGAATTACGCTCCGATGAAGGACAGGGACCCCTCCTCGGAAAGGAAAAAAAGAGGAAGGAACGAAGAAAACGGGGAAGAGGGACAAAAGAAACACCTCAAAAAGAGCAAAAGGTAAATAATATCTTTAACCTAAGCTCTAAAGTATTATCCCAATCCGAACAATCAGTCATCTCAAGGGGTTTGAAGTTTGCCCCCACTGCAGGACCAAGCAGTTTCGGCCTCTTTATAGACGCCCAGAGATTTCTAAGGAAACTAACGATTAAAAGGTTTTTTAGACAAAAGGATGTAGAGTTAAGAACTATGGAAAATTCTAAAATAAAACAGAATGAATCACAATCTGAAAATTCATCCAGATTGGTGCATTCAGGGTTAAAATTACCATCCACCTTCTACCCTAAACAAATGAAAGGGAAGAATTTAGATGTATTCACTCAACTTGTTCAGAGAGATTTTGAAAAATTAGTATTATCAGAAGACAAATTTGTTAATAATCTAAATAGAAGTGAGAGAGAAGCTTTAAAAAATCTCCAAGATGATACAAGTGTGGTAATAAAACAGGCTGATAAAGGGGGAGGAGTTGCCATTATTAATAGAGAGGATTACATCAAGGAATCCAACAGGATTTTGGGTGATGTAAATACATACATTCCTCTAAAAAAAGATCCCACAGTGGAATTTCAAAAAGAAATAAAAATACTATTGGATAAAGGCAAGGCTGAAGAAATTATTAATGATAGCGAATATAAGTTCCTATATAAAGAACACCCCATCAGACCAATTTTCTACTACCTCCCCAAACTTCATAAAAGCCTGACAAACCCCCCTGGGAGACCCATCATAGCTGGGATTGACTCTCTGACCTCTAATTTATCTGCTTACATAGATACATACTTGCAGACATATGTAAAGAAATTGCCGTCATATCTGAAAGATACGACGGATATCTTACGTATTCTGGAAGGTCAGACATGGGAGGATGGGTGGTTTCTAGCTACGTGTGATGTAACCTCTCTATACACGTGCATTAGCCACAGAGATGGGCATGAGGCGATAGATAGAGCCCTGTCGAGAGATTCCACTATGCCCCATGAACAGGCAAATTTCATCTTGGACGGGATAAAATACATTCTTGAACACAATTATTTTTCATTTGAGGGAACTTATTATCTTCAGAAATGTGGCACCGCCATGGGCACGAAATTTGCACCCAGCTATGCAAACCTTCTCATGGGAGCATGGGAAGAGGACTACATTTGGTCCATTGCAGAGCTGGGTGATGACCTGTGCCTGTGGCGGCGCTACATTGATGACATTTTCTTTATATGGAGAGGAGATGAAGAGAGTCTGATTAGGTTTATCCACTATCTAAATGATAATACCCTTAATTTAAAATTCACCTGCGAATATAGTCGGGAAAGGGTCAATTTCCTTGATATAACTGTCATCATTGATGGTGGATTAATCAGTACTCAGACCTTCTTTAAGGAGGTGGATATCAATAATTATATATCCCCCCATAGTTGTCACCATCCAAACTGGTTAAAAAATGTGCCATATGGACAACTAAGGCGCATTAGAAGAAACTGTTCGGATGACAAAACTTTCCATGAACAGTCTCTTTTCCTGCAGGACAGATTTAAAGAAAAAAAGTATGAAAATGGGATCATCAAAGATGCAGTAGAAAAGGTGGAGGTTCTGGAAAGAAAGAATCTACTGCTTGAAAATGTGAATAAGAAGCCTAAAAAGAACTTTGATTTTACGTTTATAACGAACTATAATAGACAGTCAGAGAGGATAACAAAAATAGTTCGGAAATATTGGCATATCATTAAAAATGACTCAATATTGGGTGACATAGTCCCAGACCAACCGATGGTAATTTTTAAAAAAGCCAATACCTTAAAAAATAGACTAGCACCAAGTGCATTACCTAAGATTAAAAATAATACTAACAGGTGGCTGCCACAAATTAAGGGATTTTTTGGATGCACATCATGCACAGCATGTAAATACAGAGCAGATGATAAATTTGGTTTTATGTCTAATATTACAAAACAACAGTTTCAAATTAAACAACATACCACTTGTAAATCTGATCATGTTATTTATCTGATACAATGTCCTTGTGGGCTACAATATGTGGGTCAAACCACACGGCCCATAAGGACACGTGTTTTAGAACATGTGGGTAATATTAGAAGGGGGGTAACGACCCACTTTTTATCTCATCATTTTATTTTAAAACATAATGGCGACCCATCTGGCCTGAGGTTTACTGTCCTTGAGCATGTACTGCCCCATTGGAGAGGTGGGGATAGGAACACAGCGCTAAAGAAAAGAGAAAGCTTTTGGATTTTTTCATTGAAAACTTTAATTCCTCAGGGCTTAAATGTTGATTTCGAATTGGGTGCCTTTTTATAAGAATTTTAATATTTTAATTAAAGTTTTTCTTATAAAATTATAAAAGTATTTTAAATATGTTAATGACTATATATTTTTATTAATGATTTTCATATTTTTATAATGATTTTGCTATTATCTGCTCTGTATATGTATACAGTCTTTTGAGTATTTCGGTATATGAGTTATGTGATTCCTGTTTCCTTAAGTTTCTTCACCTAAATACTCTTTGTTTCATATCTTTCATATCTTTCAAGATACATCAATCGTCGTTCCTTAAAGATAGAAATTAGTCATAATTAATTTTAATAATATAATATTTTATTGATTTTTTGAATTTGTGTATAATAATAAAAAATTGTATGTTTAATCCTACTATGATTTCTCTCGTATGTATTTAAAGAGAGAATCTTTTTATTAGAATATTTTATGAATTATATAAATATTCATGCACTTAAAACCTCACCTAGACATATGGGATAGAAATGAGAGCTGCCCAAAAGCTATGGTGTTTTAAATAGTTAACCTTTTGGAGGAGGGGTTAACAGTTAGTTCCAGTGGGTATATAAAGACCCCTAGAGCAGGTCACAAGCACTCCTGATGAAGACGTCACTTTAGAGCGTCGAAACGCGTTGAGTGTGACCCTGAGACTGAGAGAGAGAGAACGTTGAGCCCGTGACGTCATCTCCAACCGGCCGGAATTCCGGAAGTGACGTGACGGCTGTTCGAGACGCAGTCTGGGTGGCGTGCAGCAGCAGCAGTGAAAGGCGATGAGAAGTGATCTGAAGATTACATACTCCCTATGCTGTATATCCTTTTGGATCCTGTAAGCCTCCAATTCTTATATTTGTGGATAAAGTGTTTGTTTTATCCCTGTGTTTTTGTCTCTACTTGAGATCTCAGATCCTCCTATGGTTTTACCATTCTGTCTGGCTGGTTATACGTGCTATAGCCTCCTTATCTAGTTTTCTAAGTTTTCTTAGAAACCACTTCACTGTGTTAACATTATTACACCATGTAGATTTTGTTTTTATTTTAAGGTGCAACTGCTCCCCTGATTTCCTGTACATACTGTTTCTGGACCTTGAAACAGTCCATCTAAGGGTTTGAGTGTTTTATTTGTACCCCTACTTGCACTTGTTGATTTTTATTTATTATCACATTGCACTTTTGTATATTATACTATTTCACCTTGATTAATTCTAGTATTAGAGCGCCATCTACTGTTTGTTTGCTACAGTATGTTACAGGTAAGTATGGCAAAGATTTTTTCTTTCCAGATAGTAAGAGTACTAGTACTGTATACAGTAGTTAGTTTTTTCTTTTACAGAGAGAGCAGCACCAACCATCAGGTACATAGAATTTAACAGTAGTCAGAGTATACAGTAGTTCCAGTACAGTATACAATACACTAGTTTGACAGTACTACAGTAACTGCCCCTTTTTTTTCTTTCCAGACAAAGCTGCACCAGCCACCTACAGTAGTTCTGCCATAATACAGTACAGTAACTGCACTAATTTTTGGTTTTCTTGTCGTTCCAGGAAAAACGGTGGCCTAGGGGCATGGGGGCATTGTGTCCAGTCAAATCTGCTTTACAGTCAAATGTACAGTATATAAACAGCAGCAATGATGTACACAAAACCTCTCCTCTCTCAATGAACTACTGTACTGCAGACAGAATGAGGAAAAGATAAAGACTAAAGAAAAATTAATTTTACTATACAGTACAGTATATTATACAGTACATTACAGTACTGTACTGTATATACTGTAGTATTAAATAATATTCTTATAAATGTGCATTACTCATGTTTCCCCATGTTTTACAAAGGTTTTCCAAATGGTTATCCAATTTCAAGCTGCCAAAATAACTTAATAAAGACTGCATTACTGTATGTATTATTCCTGATTATTTTTATATTTGTATTTTTTGGTTCCTGATAAAATAAAATAAATATTTATTCACTTTCCTGCGAATCATAATCATTGACAGCCACCCTTACAGTGCACCAATTAATTATTTTATTTATTTATTTATAAAATATTTTACCAGGATTTATATATTTTTATTTTAAAGATATTAAAGAATGTACTGTATTGTATTAAAAACATGTGACTGTAAACCATACTGACTGACAAATATTTTCACACCCTGATGAAATACTGTCTCAGTGTACTCTCAATTCTCACAGTGCTGTGCACATCAGATTTACATTTCAAATTCGAGAGGGGATTTTCCAAAGAATTACCGTTCAAACAACAGGCCTCTAAGGGTTGGGGGAGGGGGATGGTGTGATTAGACACAGGCATGCTGTGTGTTTGTAGCTCGGCTATGGGCAGATTAAGAACACAATGGCAATATGCAGAAGGTTAACGACCCAGTGTGGAGAGAGGGGGTTGGTAGGTATGATAGGGTGACTGACTCAGCCGATTGACGCTTGGCTAGGGAGGGATTAAAAACTCCTGAGGTGTGTGGCTGAAATAGTTAACAGCACTGTAATTTCAAAAGGCTTTCCAGATAGTTTATTTCCATCATAATAATTTGATGAATAGACCCCCAAAGACAACCCCCAAATACAGCACATAAAAAGCAAGTCACTTTAACTCCCTTTGCCCCATGCACCAAAAATGTTTTGTGGCAGAAGAATTTAATAAAGGCTGTAGAATGTATTGTTGTGTGTTGATGTTTTGAATTGCTGTGCACTTTAAATATTTCAACATTGTTCAGTTCTGTACTGTATTTGTAAATAAATGTTTTTGTACTGACTCCACCAATAAAAGAATAAGTTGAATTGCCTCAAATTGTTTCCATTTGCTCCTTTGACAGTGTAACAAATGTAGAGGCTTGCTGCACTGTTTTTTACTGGCTGGTCGCGCAATTGGCGTAGGAACTACGGCAATTGGCGTGGGAACTAGGTCAATTGGCGTGGGAACTTCTGTTTTAGGGCACCTAGAAATAAAATTTATTTGGCCCCTAGATGTTAGGAACCCCCTCACTTGACCCCAACAGGGTCCGAGCAGTAATAGCGACGAGAAAGGGTCACGCCGGCGAGGAGGGTCCTACCATTGAGCGCAATGGCGGAGAAAGCTTTGAACCGACTAAGTCAGAACAAATGGAGTAGGGGGAGCGAGGGATCAGTAAATATACATCCATAAACGACGAAAAAACATGCATAGAATAAACCCAATGTAGTGGGATTGGGACAGGAACTAAAAGATAATAGTATACAGTAAAATACTATAGATACTTACACGGCCGTGTGTAAGTACAATCCAAAATAGGTATCTTTATGACTGAATATTGACCCCTCCACAAATGAGTGCTGGGGGGATCTTCAAGGGTGTCTATATACTAATGTAAATACTCACACGGCCCAGTGTGAGTAAGGGTGCAGGGCAGATGTCTTTAAGGTGGAGTCAGTCTGTCCAGGGTGATTCCTGGTCAATTGCATCTGGTTTCTCCCATGCAGGGCTATAGCTGATCTGTGCTCCTCTCTTGTTTGTGTTCAGCAATGTTACTCTCCGATTCAGCGGTGTGTGGGGATAAGTGAGGCACAGTCTTAGCAGTAGGCAAAAAGAGATATTTATTGTGTATAAAAACAATAACAATATTATCACACTCACATCAAATAAAATCCCCTGGCTCCTCCGTGTGATTCAGTCTCGCAGTAACCCGCTCCGGCCCCGCGTCCGGGGTGCAGATAGCTGGAACTAATCTGCCCGGCTGCAGATGCTGCTGAAGAGACTTTCTACGGAAGCCTCCGTGGGACAAAACAGGAACAGGTTTCGAGCAACGCGTTTCGCCGATTGGACGGCTTCCTCAGGCTCATAACATGACGTGTGGTGGGTCCCATGAGCTTTTATAGACCCACCTAGCTAATTAGTTAATTAGTTTGTATTGTTTGCACAGTTGCCTGCAATAAGCGCCATTCACTTGTTGCTGATTCTCTACAGTAGCTCCTAGCCAGTTTCACATGACATTGCTAATGTGTCCATTTTATGCAGGGTTTTAAAAGTTTTCAATGCATCTCACTCTTATCTACTGCATCCTTGTGCCTTACAATATTTAACTTCATTGATTTAGTCCTCTGGGTTCCGTTACCCTAATTAGTAGTTCATAATGTTCCCCATAGTTTTTAAACGCAAATTTGGAAATTAAAAGCTGATTTCCCTTCATCATCTATGTTCATTAAAAACGTTTTTGGCATATGGTTTATACAATAAATTTAAAAAAAAATTAAAAAACAGTTTTATACAATCGCCGTAAAACCTCACACATACTCTATTTATTTGGGTTTTTGAAAACAGAGTTTCAGAACGGTAGTAAATGGTATCTTCCCCTTAAATCTATATCTGACTATTGATAGGATTTAATCCATGTTTTTTCTAAGACTTTATTGACTAAAAGATTGTGTAATAAACCCATTACAATTAAATAATTCATTCAGTAGACAACTCGAATAATACAAAAAATAAGCATAAAATGGGAAGAAACAGGAAAAAAGGGAAGGGGGGTGGGTGGGGAGGAATGAAGTGGGGGAAGGGAAAGGGGGGGAGGGAACAAAAGAAATCATTAGTATATAAATATCATACATATATTTAGAATTGAAGTAAATCTAAAGGATAAAATCAAGCTCGATCTACACCCCAATGTTACAAGTGTCATCCTGGCTTAAATAAACGCCGAAATATCCAAGTCAACATTCAGGCCCTTCGGTGTTAAAGTTTTGAGTTGGTATATCCAAAACGTTTCTCTTTGTCTCAATCGTTTAAGCCTATCTCCACCTCTCCAATTTTCGTTGACTAGCTCTATTCCTCTATAGATCAAGCCAGATGGATCTCCCCCATGTACCTGATTGAAGTGTACAGGTACACTGTGAGTTGTGTGACATAGTCCAAAGATGTTAGGCAGCTTTCTGCCCCATTTTAGAGCAGAAAGTGCAGGAATAGCTAAAAATGATCCGTTCCACAGCTTCACATTAACTCAGGCAGCTGGATGGAAAATCCAGACCACAGATTACAATGGCTCTAGTTCTCCCTCACCTGCTCTTCTAATCACATGCACAGGTATTTAGAGCAGAGAGGTTTTGCATTTCACTCTCTCTCCTTAGAGCCTGGGGGTGTCGCTGCTCCCCTGCATCCAGTATCGGGGTTGACGGCCCCTCCACGTATCACAGTACCAGAGGATTTGCCTGGACACCACGAACAGATAAGACAAAACAAATGGTTACTGCTGTTGCTAAAAGACTGTGCTGTATCTTGTGACCCTAAATGAGAGAGCATTGTTTTAAGCTGGGGAACCAGTTTAGTTGGCCAGCAGCTGTTAGAAAGACTGATTCTGATGTGTAGTTAGATCCCTGAAAGGGATAGGATTTTGCTTATATGATTTTGGTTTTATTTCTTGAAATAACAGTGTGGGAAATATTGTAACACTGAAATATGTGAACTGCTGAATGAAAGTATCTGAGTACCTCTAACCTTCACATGTTAAAGCTGCAGTACCTTACTTGGATGAAAATAAAGCAGGCAGAAGCCTGAGTTAAGCAGCATAATACTTTGCATGATCCTGTTTGTTGTATAATTAACCCTAGAAGACTGTGTCGGGAAGAACCCAGACAGACGTCAGCGCTACAAAAGAGGGGCGTTTGTCACATATGGTGGAGAATGCGGGTCGACACTAAAAAGTCTGTGGGTTTGCAAATAAATGCGGGGGTTTAAAATGGCCGCCCAGCTGAACTAAAGTACAGAGGCTATGAGTGAAGTCTGTCCCACTGTGTATATCAGTTGTGCTTCTAGCATACACAGAGAATGTGTGAAGTGTGGATGCAATAGCACCTTGAACCCAAACAGAAAACCAAAATGTTTTGCTGAAGAGAAAAAATAAAAAATAAATTGCATCTAGCCAGTGCTGTTTGTAAAGCTAATGCCTTTTGCTGAAGTGAGTGAATTTGCAGCTAGCAGATTGTCCCTGCCGGGTTTCTAAAATGGCCGACGTGAAATGTTTGTTTTGTAATGTACATAATCATGAAAAACAGTGTCCCTTCAGGCCATACGATGATGATGATGGCGACTCGTATGTGGCCCCTGGAGGAGAGCCGTACCCACAGATGAATTTAGTATGCTGGGCCTGTCATAAAGTAGGTCACATGGAAGATGTGTGCCCCAAAATTTTCAAAGACAAACAGCTGCAAAAACAAGCAACGCCCTATGAGTGCAAGCAAGATGTGGAAGCTGATACCAGTGAGCTTGTGCCCAGTACCACTGATATCTCTGGAGCTAATAAAGCAAAAAGAAAGAAGAAAAAGAAAACTGTTCCTCAAGTCACAGGGGAAGTGACCGAGCCACTTGAACCTGCGCTGTCAGGACATGCGTCAGAAAGGCGCCGAGATGTGCTGCAGACCGGAGTGACCGGCAGAATTGTCACGGGAACAGTGGCAAAGGAAAAGGAGGAGCAAAGGGAAGCTGAATCCTTGAACCAGGATAAAGAGGCTTTGGTTTCTGCACTCCAAGCTGCCCGCCATGATTATGAAGTCCTGCGGCAGGGATTGATGAAGGAGCGAGAATGTTGGAAGAAGGAGCAAGAATCTAACAATAAGGTGCGAGAATGTTGGAACAAGGAGCGAGAAGCGAACGCCGAGTTACAGAGGTGTATACTTCCAGCTTTACAAGAGCACGAGGCTTTGAAGAAAACAGAGTCTCTCTTACGGAGTGAGCTGGAAGAGGTGATGACTAATCTGGAAAAGGCCAACACCGTAATTGCCACCATGGATGAAAAACAGATTAAGTCTGACAAATTGATTGCTATCCTAAAACAGAAATACGGGAAGGCTCTACAAGAGGTTCATGCGCTCAGCACAGAGGTGCAACACTTACGCCTGGAGGGCCACGGTCTGAACACAGAGCTGGGAATGTTGAAGCAAACCCATGAGAATGCCCTAAGTGAGTTAGAGACTGTAAAGCAAGAAAATGAGACTCTGAAATTGGAAAATTCAGATTTGACTGACCAAGCAGAAAAAGTAAAGAAACAGAATTCTCTCGTGGAGGAACTTAACATTTTGAAAAAGGAGAAAAGCATTAGAATAATTCAGAAGCACTGCAAAGCTCTTGTCCAAGGAAGAAGGGAAAGAGAAAATTATCGGCGTAAACGCGCCGCAACTATCATCCTACAGGCTGCCTACAGAGGGATGAAAATTCGTCGGTTCAATCACCGGAATAAAGCAGCCTGTGTTCTTCAATCATTCTACCGTGCCCGCATGGTACGAAACAGGTTCCTCATTATGAAAGGAGCAACTATAAAAATCCAGTCTCTGACTAGGATGACACAGAACAGGATTCGCTATCAAACCCTGAGAAATGCGTCACTGGTTATCCAGCGGTACTTCCGCCTGAATAAATGTAGACCTCAGGAAAGAGAGGTCCAAGACTACATGCCTGCCGGCTGCAAAGATAAAATACCACAGGGTACAGCCGGAGTTAGTGAGAGCCCCATCAAGGTGAAGGTGCTCCAGGTAATCAGTGCTTCATCTTCTAAGTACCATAAAGGTTCAAAGGTCGCAAATCAAAAGCGACGAAGGTCAACGCTGGCCTTGAATTTTTCCGGATCTCGCCACTCTGGGCCACAATATAAAGACAAAGACTATCCGGCCCCAGAGTTCCGTCAGAAGCTAAAGAAACAGTCCAGTCATTTGCAGTTTGCAGCGGCCTATGAAATAAAGTCAGGAAATGTAATGGACTGGAAGTCAAAGAAAAAAAAAATGTGTTTGGGGAATTGACCGATATTTTTTTTGTTATTACACGTGTGGACTATGTCACGGACACTTAACTATGCAAATAAGCTATTGTAGTTAAGGTATATTAGGCCTCTAGAATAAGCATTTTGTCAATGTTACAGTGTTATATTGGTTCTCTGTGTTGAAAATGTAGCTAAACTACAAATTAATATACAGGGTTGATGGCCCTTTCGGGTGGTAAATATATAATGAGGTTCATATTCTACAGTAGAAAAACCCAGGGAGATAATAGAAATTGTTTGGTTTTGTGAATATATTTAGCATATCCTGGGTTGTAAGAATGTGTGCTAGACACTTATTTTTCAAAATAGTTCCCTAATAGAGAGCAACAAAATATGTTTGCCAAGTATAGTCTCTTATGACGAAACCTATTGTCCATAATTGCCATGGAAAAAGTTCATATTCGTACTGCTGCGGCACAGTTTATTCGAGCATTTGCCCGTTCTGTGCCGCAGCAGTAGCCTGGCGCGCGCCCGAGTGTGACGGGCGCACGCCGAAGCAGCGGAAGAGCGCCCTCCGATCGGGGCGCTCTCCCTACCGCTGCCGGGTCCGCCGGGTCCCCCGGAACCCCCTGCCGCTGTCCCGCGATCGCGGGACACCAGGGCTCCCTCGGGGAGCCCCTGGACACGCGTGCAGGGGGCGCACGCTCCCGATGACGCGTGACCGCGCGTCTATGACGCGCGGCACGCCGAGGGGCGGCCACTAGCAAGCCGGGAGATTTCCCGGCTTGCGGTACCGACCACACTTCAATAAAGTGTGTCGGTAGTGTATCATGTGAATACTTAATGTTGTACTGAGGAGTTAGCTCAAGTATTTCAGGTAGGACGCTCACCCCAGTGAGGTCCATGGCCGCTCACCCCAGTAGGTGTGAGCTGGGGAGGGGGATATGTGACATAGTCCAAAGATGTTAGGCAGCTTTCTGCCCCATTTTAGAGCAGAAAGTGCAGGAATAGCTAAAAATGATCCGTTCCACAGCTTCACATCAACTCAGGCAGCTGGATGGAAAATCCAGACCACAGATTACAATGGCTCTAGTTCTCCCTCACCTGCTCTTCTAATCACATGCACAGGTATTTAGAGCAGAGAGGTTTTGCATTTCACTCTCTCTCCTTAGAGCCTGGGGGCTGGGGGTGTCGCTGCTCCCCTGCATCCAGTATCGGGGTTGACGGCCCTTCCACGTATCACAGTACCAGAGGATTTGCCTGGACACCACAAACAGATAAGACAAAACAAATGGTTACTGCTGTTGCTAAAAGACTGTGTTGTATCTTGTGACCCTAAATGAGAGAGCATTGTTTTAAGCTGGGGAACCAGTTTAGTTGGCCAGCAGCTGTTAGAGAGACTGATTCTGATGTGTAGTTAGATCCCTGAAAGGGATAGGATTTTGCTTATATGATTTTGGTTTTATTTCTTGAAATAACAGTGTGGGAAATATTGTAACACTGAAATATGTGAACTGCTGAATGAAAGTATCTGAGTACCTCTAACCTTCACATGTTAAAGCTGCAGTACCTTACTTGGATGAAAATAAAGCAGGCAGAAGCCTGAGTTAAGCAGCATAATACTTTGCATGATCCTGTTTGTTGTATAATTAACCCTAGAAGACTGTGTCGGGAAGAACCCAGACAGACGTCAGCGCTACAAAAGAGGGGCGTTTGTCACAGTTGTTAGGCCTCTTCTGATATTGCCTATGTGCTCCAGTATGCAGACTCTAAGACTTCTTGAGGTCCGTCCCACATACTGGAGTCCACACGGGCATTCAATCAAATACACCACGAATGTGGTCCTGCAAGTAATAAAATGTTTAGTTTTAAAAACTTCTTTGGTACCAAGCACATTCAGAAAAGAAGAAAAGACACAAATAGTAAGCTGGTTACCAAAACCGATTGTTTTTTTTAAATGTTTTGATTGCAAGGCCTGCAAACAAGCAGGTAAGGAGACACTAGGTTTCAGCTCGAATGTCACCAAAGAAGTTTTTAAAACTAAACATTTTATTACTTGCAGGACCACATTCGTGGTGTATTTGATTGAATGCCCGTGTGGACTCCAGTATGTGGGACGGACCTCAAGAAGTCTTAGAGTCCGCATACTGGAGCACATAGGCAATATCAGAAGAGGCCTAACAACTCACAGTGTACCTGTACACTTCAATCAGGTACATGGGGGAGATCCATCTGGCTTGATCTATAGAGGAATAGAGCTAGTCAACGAAAATTGGAGAGGTGGAGATAGGCTTAAACGATTGAGACAAAGAGAAACGTTTTGGATATACCAACTCAAAACTTTAACACCGAAGGGCCTGAATGTTGACTTGGATATTTCGGCGTTTACTTAAGCCAGGATGACACTTGTAACATTGGGGTGTAGATCGAGCTTGATTTTATCCTTTAGATTTACTTCAATTCTAAATATATGTATGATATTTATATACTAATGATTTCTTTTGTTCCCTCCCCCCCTTTCCCTTCCCCCACTTCATTCCTCCCCACCCCCTTCCCTTTTTTCCTGTTTCTTCCCATTTTATGCTTATTTTTTGTATTATTAGAGTTGTCTACTGAATTAATTATTTAATTGTAATAGGTTTATTACACAATCTTTTAGTCAATAAAGTCTTAGAAAAAACATGGATTAAATCCTATCAATAGTCAGATATAGATTTAAGGGGAAGATACCATTTACTACCGTTCTGAAACTCTGTTTTCAAAAACCCAAATAAATAGAGTATGTGTGAGGTTTTACGGCGATTGTATAAAACTGTTTTTTAAAAATTTTTTAAATTTATTGTATAAACCATATGCCAAAAAGTTTTTAATGAACATAGATGATGAAGGGAAATCAGCTTTTAATTTCCAAATTTGCGTTTAAAAACTATGGGGAACATTATGAACTACTAATTAGGGTAACGGAACCCAGAGGACTAAATCAATGAAGTTAAATATTGTAAGGCACAAGGATGCAGTAGATAAGAGTGAGATGCATTGAAAACTTTTAAAACCCTGCATAAAATGGACACATTAGCAATGTCATGTGAAACTGGCTAGGAGCTACTGTAGAGAATCAGCAACAAGTGAATGGCGCTTATTGCAGGCAACTGTGCAAACAATACAAACTAATTAACTAATTAGCTAGGTGGGTCTATAAAAGCTCATGGGACCCACCACACGTCATGTTATGAGCCTGAGGAAGCCGTCCAATCGGCGAAACGCGTTGCTCGAAACCTGTTCCTGTTTTGTCCCACGGAGGCTTCCGTAGAAAGTCTCTTCAGCAGCATCTGCAGCCGGGCAGATTAGTTCCAGCTATCTGCACCCCGGACGCGGGGCCGGAGCGGGTTACTGCGAGACTGAATCACACGGAGGAGCCAGGGGATTTTATTTGATGTGAGTGTGATAATATTGTTATTGTTTTTATACACAATAAATATCTCTTTTTGCCTACTGCTAAGACTGTGCCTCACTTATCCCCACACACCGCTGAATCGGAGAGTAACATTGCTGAACACAAACAAGAGAGGAGCACAGATCAGCTATAGCCCTGCATGGGAGAAACCAGATGCAATTGACCAGGAATCACCCTGGACAGACTGACTCCACCTTAAAGACATCTGCCCTGCACCCTTACTCACACTGGGCCGTGTGAGTATTTACATTAGTATATAGACACCCTTGAAGATCCCCCCAGCACTCATTTGTGGAGGGGTCAATATTCAGTCATAAAGATACCTATTTTGGATTGTACTTACACACGGCCGTGTAAGTATCTATAGTATTTTACTGTATACTATTATCTTTTAGTTCCTGTCCCAATCCCACTACATTGGGTTTATTCTATGCATGTTTTTTCGTCGTTTATGGATGTATATTTACTGATCCCTCGCTCCCCCTACTCCATTTGTTCTCACGTTTGTATAAGGGCTTCGGACTATCCCTTCTAGGGGTTGAAGCAGAAGGGACCATAGGAACAACTCTGCAAGAAAAGAGAGTAACCATATTTATTGGTGTCATCACTATCTGTTACTAAAGGTAAGCGCCTGGTCTCCCCCATTTACACAACCGACTAAGTCAGAATGAGCAGAAACCTGGAACCCAGCACTCCGGTTCGGTTCAAGCTAGAGGGCTCAAATTCGGTCACCATGTAGTGCTAGTTGCGGCAGGATTGCATGGCAAATTGCGACCCTCTCGTGGCAACAGAACGGAGTCAGGGTGATGTTAAAGTTCAGGTTTCTGCCATTGACTTGCATGGCAGAAAAAAAGCCACTTTTGTAATGTGCTTTTAAACTGTCTTTTTGTATCTCCGGTTCCGGGGGTCTTGGAAGGCTGATTTTTTGCCACTATGGCAAGGGTCCTCGCGCATGGGGACCAGGTAAATTTCAACCCGCTCAGACCCACAGAACGGGTTATTTTACATTATATGTACTTACAGTATATACAAGATTTATATATTTTTATTTTAAAGATATTAAAGAATGTACTGTATTGTATTAAAAACATGTGACTGTAAACCATAGTGACTGACAAATGTTTTCACACCCTGATGAAATACTGTCTCAGTGTACTCTCAATTCTCAGTGCTGTGCACATCAGATTTACATTTCAAATTCAAGAGGGGATTTTTCAAAGCATTACCGTTCAAACAACAGGCCTCTAAGGGTTGGGGGAGGGGGATGATGTGATTAGAAGCAGGCGTGCTGAGTGTTTGTAGCTCTGCTATGGGCGGATTAAGAACACAATGGCAATATGCAGCAGATCAACGACCCAGTAGAGAGAGGGGGATGGTACTGTAGGCTAGGGTGACTCAGCCGATTGACGATTGGCTAGGGAGGGATTAAAAACTCTGGAGGTGTGTGGCTGAAATAGTTAACAGCAGTGTCATTTCGAAAGGCAGTTCATCATAATAATTTGATGAATAAACCCCCAAAGACAACCCCCAAATACAGCACATAAAAAGCAAGTCACTTTAACTCCCTGTGCCCCATGCACCAAAAATGTTTTGTGGCAGAAGAATTTAATAAAGGCTGTAGAATGTATTATTGTGTGTTGATGTTTTGAATTGCTGTGCACTTTAAATGTTTCAACATTGTACAGTACTGTACTGTATGTGTAAATAAATGTTTTTGTACAGACTCCACCAATAAAAGAATAAGTTGAATTGCCTCAAATTGTTTCCATTTGCTCCTTTGACAGTGTAACAAATGTAGAGGCTTGCTGCACTGTTTTTTTCTGGCTGGTTGCGCAATTGGCGTAGGAACTACGGCAATTGGCATGGGAACTAGGTCAATTGGCGTGGGAACTTCTGTTTTAGGGCACCTAGAAATAAAATTTATTTGGCCCCTAGATGTTAGGAACCCCCTCACTTGACCCCAACAGGGTCCGAGCAGTAATAGCGACGAGAAAGGGTCACGCCGGCGAGGAGGGTCCTACCATTGAGCGCAATGGCGGAGAAAGCTTTGAACCGACTAAGTCAGAATGAGCAGAAACCTGGAACCCAGCACTCCGGTTCGGTTCAAGCTAGAGGGCTCAAATTCGGTCACCATGTAGTGCTAGTTGCGGCAGGATTGCATGGCAAATTGCGACCCTCTCGTGGCAACAGAACGGAGTCAGGGTGATGTTAAAGTTCAGGTTTCTGCCATTGACTTGCATGGCAGAAAAAAAGCCACTTTGGTAATGTGCTTTTAAACTGTCTTTTGGTATCTCCGGTTCCGGGGGTCTTGGAAGGCTGATATTTTGCCACTATGGCAAGGGTCCTCCCGCATGGGGACCAGGTAAATTTCAACCCGCTCAGACCCACAGAACGGGTTATTTTACATTATATTCGCGCAATTGGCGTGGGAACTACTTAGGGCCGCGGTCAAGTTCACGGGCAATTGGCGTGGGAACTTCTGTTCTAGAAAAAATTATTTTTGCCCATAGATGTTAGGCACTGTATACCACTGTACAGTATATTGTGGACGACACAAAATGAAACGATACTGAACATGTAGAATAAATGCATAGTTTTATTTATTTGGGTTTATTACACAGTATACTGTACGGCCGGAAAACATCAGCATACAGTACAATATTATCCATCGAAATCCCCCCATTAGCCGTTTTCTTTTCTGAGGAAAAACAAAAATAAAAGTTTTAATGTACAGTAATGGTCAGCCCCCTAAAGAAGTACCCAGCCAGCCCCACCAAAATAATACGGCAACAAGACAGTACTCACCATTGAATTTCCCATTCAGCTTGCGCCGGCGCCGGTCCACTGCCAGTCCAGCTTTCTTCATCATCCACGTCGATAGTTGGCAGCGGGACTAGTCCATCTGTAGTCAGCAGCTGAGGCTGGAAATCGCTTAGGTACATGCAAGCTTCATCAAAACTGCACGCCAAATCCAGCTCAGCCTCAGGCTCAGGGTTGTCACTGACAGTGGGACCATCATTGGAAGCCGGTGCTGGTGCTGGTGCATTGCTTGGCAGCGACTGTCGCTTCTTACTTGGTTTTAACACGACCCTTTGCCTTTTGCCGCCTCCATGATCATAGATACGGGAAAAACCCGGTGATACACACCAATACCCTCCAACAAATTGGGGCTCAATACGGTGAAAACAGGGGTCACTACATAACCTTTTCCTTACTGCACGCTTCCACGTATGAGGAGTTGGCGAAAATTTGTAAAAGTCATATTTTTCGATAAAATACTGATAAATTTGAGCAACTGTTGCCATCTTATCCTCTGTTGCATTAATCGCGGCCCATATCAAATACGCGTAACTTCTGTCAGGTTTTTGGAAAGCAGGCTGCACTTGAACACTCATGGCGGGTGGGTCTCTGGAGAATAGTGTAACACAAACTGAAACTGGTCTTTGTCTTTCTTTAATATGAAAAGCCTAAATTGATACATTTTGGCAACTCTTCCTTCAGTCTCAAGGCCAAGGCCAAGTTACAATGGCACACTGTGGTACAGTATCTTTCTTAAAAACGAAACACCTGCAAGCCGACACATTACTGATTCGGCGCATTACAAGTCATGAATTTATGCCATCTGGCGGACACGCGAAGCATTGCAGCCTAGTAAATCCTGAACCATTATCAATTAACACATCAACCGCGCGTCAGCCCGGCATGCGCCTGGCTGGGAAGGCAAAAGGAGCCCGGCATGCTCCAGGTGAACAGCGTGGCATTCCAGGAACATGCCAGTTAAAAGCCGGTGATTTGTAAGCATAAAAGCTGCCGCAGCAGTATCAGTTAAATAGACTCATCTGTACAACATGTATCAATGATACTAATAACATCCTCTAAGTACGTGGACAGTACTGATATACGCAACAACCGTATTTCAAGTAAAGAGGGTCATTAAACCATTGGAATTTAAAATTAAAATAGGGATGCGGGGACAGAGGGGGGAAGGGAAAGCCCAGAGGGCGCAAGCTCCCCTCAGTATCGCCTCCGCTCCGGTGTTCAAACCTCCCTAGGAAACCACGTAGCTTCTGGACAGGGTTAGTCTGTCAAGTCTCATGATCTGGGTTCCTTCTACGTCCTTTTCTGTAGATCTTTTGAGTAATAGTCCGACCCTTTGAGTGAGAATGCATTTATCCTTATCAATGCCAAATTGTGGCTACCTCCACCCCTGGGATATCTGTCTTTGCCAACCAAGGCATCCAGACTTTTAGAAAATTGGTGCCAGTGTCCTTAACTAAACTCGTTAATTTTTCCATCTGGCATACGTACCACAATCTGTTCCGAATCTTGGTGATGTTTGGGATCTCAGGTTGTTTCCACAATGCTGCGATCTCGCATCTCGTCGCTGTTGCAAAATGTGCAATACATTTTTTGCCAGCTTTGGCGAGACCCGGCAGTGGCCTGTTCAAGAGGAACAACCACGGGTCCGGGGGAATTGTGAGGTCAAAAATCCTCTGAATCCAATTTCTAATTTTTTCCCATATCGGTGCGATTTGAGGGCTGGACCACAGCATGTGTAACAGGTCTGCTGATTCTCCGCACTGTTTTGGGCACGGCAGGGAGTATCCTGGCACACACCTTGATAATTTTAGTGGGGTGAGATATCACCTCATTAGAACCGTATATGCATTCTCCTTCAAAGTGGTGCAAATGGAGCTCTTGGCTGCCGCCTCGAGTATAGCTGTCCACTCGTCCTCGTCCAGTTGCTCTCCGAGGTCTGTCTCCCATCTAACTCTATAAGCCAATTTTTGCTGCTGTGTGTCTTTAGGACTGACCACTTCTTCGTACATCTGCGATGTGAGTCCCCGTGTGTCAGTTTCTGTCAGACAGAGCTTTTCGAATGGGGTTAAAGGGGGTAGGGGGAATTTTTATTAAAGTAAGCTCTGATCTGGAGGTATATAAAGAATTCGGAGTGTGGGATATGTTTATCTGATCTGTTCAAATGATTTAATTTTGTTTCTAATACCCTCCAGATCTCTTAGTCTTATATAACCATATTTTTTCCAAATAGAAGCAGCGCCGTTCGGTAGTCTTGGAGCAAAGTCAGGGTTGCACCATAGGGGGGGCAACCCTGAGTTTCTGGATGTCAAGGAGTATTTAAATTTAGCGGCCTCCCAAACTGACAGAGAATTAGCCATTGAGGAAAGCGGTTGGTCAGCTGATTTAATTGCTTTTTTAGGTAGCCACAGAAGATTGTTTAGCTCCAATGGGGAGCAAACTGATCTCTCCAGATCCACCCATCTTTTCAATACTGGGTTGGTCTGCCATTGTGATTTGACACAATTGTGCCACTTTTTAGTAAGATAACAGCAAGGTACCGCTAGGCCTCCCATCCGGGAGGTTCTTTTCATAATTATCTTATTTACTCTCGTTTTTTTCCCTCCACTCACGAAATTGGAGATTTCAGACTGAAGTGAGAGTATATCCTTCAGTCTCAATGGCACAGGTAATGTCTGGAACAGATATAGGATACAAGGGAGGATATTCATCTTTACACTATGTATTCTATCCAGGAGATCCTGTAGGACATCCATATTTTAAGGACGTCTTTTAATGTCCGAATCAGCTTGGGATAATTCGCATCGTAAATGCTCCTATAGTTTTTAGTGACGTGGATTCTCAGATATTTAATATTTTTCTGTTGCCAGTTAAAATTAAAATTGAGACTTAATAGTTTTTCTTCTTCTTTTGGGAGGCTGATGTTTAGGGCCTCGGATTTGGCTTGATTTATCTTAAAACCGGATATTTTCTGAAATTTATCTAACAGGTCGAATAAATTCGGCAGAGAGGTGATGGGTTTAGAGATTAATAACAGGATATCATCGGCATAAAGGGCTACTTTATGGGATTGCGAGTGGTATGTAATCCCCGTAATATCCGAGTTGTTACGTATCTAAGCTGCTAGAGGTTCCATACACAGGGCGAATAAAAGGGGGGATAATGGGCACCCCTGTCTTGTTCCACTTTTAATTTGGAATGTGTTTGACGGGAAGCCCTGATGTATAACCCTAGCAGTGGGCCTGAGTACAGCGACAAAATCACAGCACTCACCGATCCCCAAAGCCGAAAGCCCCAAGCGTCACCTTCAAATACGGCCAGTCAATCCTGTCAAAAGCTTTTTCCGCATCCAGACTTAACATCATAACTTGTACTTTATTAACGTTGGCTATCTATACCAGATCAATAATACAGTTACATAGTTACATAGTAGATGAGGTTGAAAAAAGACGTACGTCCATCAAGTTCAACCTATGCTAAATTTAGACAACAGATACTTTATTCTATATCTATACTTACTTATTGATCCAGAGGAAGGCAAACAAAAAACCCCATTAAGGGGAAAAATTAATTCCTTCCTGACTCCAAGAATTGGCAATCGGATTAATCCCTGGATCAACATCCTTCCCATGTATACTTATTTGGTATATCCCTGTATACCTTTCCCATCTAAAAAGATGTCCAACATTTTTTGAACAAATCTATTGTATCTGCCATCACAGTCTCCATGGGTAATGAATTCCACATTTTAACTGCCCTTACTGTAAAGAACCCTTTCCTTTGTTGCTGGTGAAATTTCCTTTCCTCCAACCTTAAGGGATGGCCCGAGTCCTTTGTACTGCCCGTGGGATGAATAGTTATTTTGAAAGCGCCTTGTATTGTCCCCGAATATATTTGTATATAGTTATCATATCCCCTCTTAGACGCCTCTTTTCTAATGTAAATAAATCTAATTTAGATAGCCTCTCCTCATAAGTTAGAATGTCCATCCCCTTTATTAATTTGGTGGCTCTTCTCTGCACTCTCTCTAGTTCCATAATGTCTTTTCTTAGGATTGGTGCCCAAAATTGTACTCCATATTTAAGGTGTGGTCTTACTAATGCTTTGTAAAGGGGCATAATTATGTTTACTTCCCTTCCATCCATTGCCCGTTTGATGCAAGATAAGATCTTGTGTGCCTTTGATTCGTCAGGTGTTGTCCGCTGCCTGCCTATCTTTAATGAATCCAACTTGATCTGGATGTATCAGTCCGGGCAGGATATGACTCAATCTATTGGCCAGTAATTTAGCGTAGATTTTGATATCTGTGTTGATTAGGGATATTGGTCTGTAACTTTTGCAGTCTTGCGGATTTTTTCCAGATTTATAGATCAATGATATTGACGCCTGAAGCATCTGCTTCAGAAACGGGGCTCCCGCAAATACAGCGTTAAACAGGCAGAGCAGTCATGGGATTAAGCTCTTACTGAACTTCTTTTAATAAAGTCACAAGAAGCCATCGGGGCCAGGGGTCTTTGACGGCTTTAGGTCTTTGATAACCTGGGTCAGTTCTTCCATTGTGAATTCTGCGCCCATGACCTCTCTGTCCAGTTTGCTCAGGCCAGCCAGTTTTGAGCTAGCTAGAAAATCTTCCAGAGTTCTTGTGGATGTTGGATTATGTGCCACTTTCTCCCCGTTATACAGGTTCTCATAGAACTGTTTGAATTCATCTACTATATTTTTGGGGTTAGCCGTAGTGGCTCCGGATTTCAATTGAATCGCCTGAATGTTATAATTTGATTCTCTATTCCTTAATTTCCGTGCTAGCATAGTATCTGGCCTGTTTGCCTTTTCATAATATTTCCACTTTGCCCAACTCAGAGCGTTGTCTGCATGAGAGGCCATAAGTAGATTGAGCTCAATTTTGATATCCTTTAATTTTTTTTAAACCTGAGTCAGCTTTCTTTTTGTGACTTACAGTGAGGGCGTGTAGTTTGGTTTGGAGTGTCTCAATCTTACTGTTTCTCTCTCTTTTCCTCCTGGCTGCTATTCCAATTAGTGTGCCCGTTATAGTTGCCTTATGGGCTTCCCACAGAGTGGAGTGGGCATCTACTGAACCATTGTTTATATAAAAAAATTGGTCTATCTCTGCATACAAATTCACATATATCTGGGACTTTCAGAAGGGACTCATTGAGTTTCCAGTTCGCTCCCGTTCAATCCACGCAAATTTGGTTGCACCTTAGCTCTATCGGTGCATGGTCGGACCATTAAATATCATGGATCTCCGCACAGGCAACCTGTGGGATCAATCTACTAGAGACAAAGACATAATCGATCCTACTATACCTGTATGTGTCATGGGGATGGGAATAGAAGGTATAGTTTTTTTTCCCGTGGGAGGTAGTTCTCTCCAGATGTCAACTAACTGATTTTTTTTTAGACCTGCCTTGAGTGCATCTAATACTCTTCTTGTGCTATCTTTGCCTAATCCTGTCTTGTCAGCTCTCGGGTTGATGCTGAAGTTAAAGTCTCCTGCTAGAATAGTATGTCCCTTGGCTTCTCTATTTAGTGTTAGGAAGAATTTCGTGAAAAAGTCGTGATTTTGTTCACAGGGAGCGTAAATTGAGGCCAGTGTGATTGGTTGTTCCTGTGTTGTCCCTACTGCTATGAGATATCTGCCCTCACTATCTTTTTTAAGTGTCCCCAACACAAAAGGAAGCCTATTATGTATGAGTATGGCTACTCCTCATTTTTTTCCTGCAGCAGAAGCCAGGAAGAATTGCGTAAATTGTTTATCCAAGTATTTGGGTGAGCTGCTGCGACTAAAATGTGTTTCCTGGATCATTATGTCGACATGTTTCCTCTTATAATCGGTAAATGCCACCTTCCGTTTCCTTGGGCTGTTAAATCCCTGTACTTTATGAGAAATTATGTTTATAGCCATCTATATGGTGTTCTGGTCCAGCTGCTTCCCATACTGGAACACTTGTTATGTAATCTGTCTATATGCCTTAGCTCGCTATCTACAGTTGGTTCCATATTTCTCCCAGGAGAGAACCCAGATATTTTCCCACCGAAGGGATCTCACGCCCTGGGAGGAGGGGGGTGGGAGGGGGTTAATGGAGGGGGAAGGGGGGTACAAAAAAGTGCAAAAACGAAATAGAAGAGCCGTGCCTGGACCCAGTCAGGGTCGGCTCTTTTGCCCCATAGATAGGTCAGCCGTCTGGCACCTTTATATCAGGTGACCAGCAACTCTTTGGGCTGACCTCTCTGGGGTCGTGTAGTGCTCATGAATTAAATTCATAAACCGCACCGTGGGGCGCAGGCGAATTACCTGGCTTAAATCCTACCGGCATTCCCCTACAAGATGGGGTATATCATTGTGTGGCACACTAATAAACTAGTGTAACTCATACAACTTACAGAACTCTTTTTTTGTTTTTTAAAACTTTTAACTTAAGCTGACTAAACTTTGCAGCTGCTACTGAATGTCCCTCCCCAGTTGGGTTCACCCTATAACCCTATTGTGGCCTCTGCCCTCCACCCTTCCCCCAGTGACCATATTATATTGGTAACATCTTGTTCCCTTAAGTGTTACTGTGGGCTCCTGGTGTGCGCTGCTGACATTCTTTCTGAATATGTGGGGTGAATGTTATTCAGAGCCAGTGTGGTGCCTGGCTCTGTTACCTTCCTGTGGGGTCATACAATGTCCCTCTAAGGCGCTTGTTGGTGCCTTCCGTGGTTGACCTAGATCTGCATCTCTTCTGGTCAGAGAAGCGGAGTGTAAGATGTCACGGTAGCTTGTGCAGGGTTATAATATAACACCAAAATCTCTGGGTTGAATTGAATGCGACCTAATATAATAAAGAAAGTTTATTCCTTGAAAAAGGTGAACACACAGAATATACAAATAACACACAGAATATGAACACTTACGTGGGAAGGGACAATGAAGTAATCTGGATTAGCAATTCATCAGGCAATCATGTATCATTCAGATGTTGTAACGAAGACACTGGGCATAGGGCTTACACTCGTTTATATGGGATTTAAGCCCTATCCCTTAACATTGGGTGTCAGGTATTGGTTAACAATTACCTGCACCCAATAACCCTTTGCCAGCTAACGTGGGAAGCATTTTGATACCTGCCCCCAGGTAAATGGCACATGCCCACAATTCCTCATTTTCTTAACCCCACACTATGGAAGTGGCGCCTCTGAGTCTGCCAGAAGAGGATCTGGACAGGAAAACCTTTGTCTGCAAGTATGATTTACAACACCTATAGAACTACTCAAGTCCTGCTCTTCCCCGCCCTCTCATATACAATCAGGGTGGGGAAGCCTTTGATCAGGGGCCCGGGTGTAGACCTATGGGCAGCCCCTTGGACATTAACATACTGCTGGTCCGGTATCTTTTGCGGGCTTTTTTACTAGGCACCAAATGCAGTATATTTTCCCAATCATATATATATTAAAATAATCTGTTCGGCTGGGCCAAGCGGGCTACAAATTGCCAGATCCTCATGTCGGAGAGGATTCTACACGGTGGCCAATTTTCAGCTGGCTGGGACCCACCGAACCGGAGTTACAATAAATGACTTTAAATGCACATTTACAGAAGTTGCATTTCTCTGTCATTGAAGTCAATGGCAGAAACCCAAATTAAACCATTAACCATACTCTGTTCTGTTGCTCAGAGAGTGGTTCGGGAATTGCCATGCAGTTATGCCGGAACGATGACTACATGGTGGCCAAATCTCAGCCCTCGGGTCCTTACAGAACCGGAGTTATGGGTTCCAGTTTTTAACTTAGCTGTTTTTACCTCCATTGGAACCAATAGGTCCGGCGCCGCCATAGGAAATGCATGGGCTGGCGCTGCCATAGGATTCAATGGGACCTCCGTTACTATTGGAGTCAATGGGCAACCCACAATTTTTACAGCTAGCCTACTCCGTTAGGTTGAGGGGAGAGGGTCGGGAATTGCCATGCCGGAACAATGACTACATGGTGGCCAAATCCCAGCCCTCTGGTCCTCATGGAACCGGAGTTATGGGTTTTCAGTTTACACTGTTTTACGCTTAGTATTTAAAAGCCACGCAGGTAGGACCCTCATGACCTGCGCAACCCTGTTGGAGTCGAGTACGGGGGTCCCCTTGAGCTAGGGGCAAAAAGAATTAACCCGCTAACTGCCCTAGGACCGGAGATCCAATTTTAATGAGTTTGAACTTGGCTGTGACCAAGTTCCCACGCCAATTACGTGATCAAAGCTCTTTCAAAGACATTGTATCCATTTTCGAGGTTTGCGGTTTGGCTGCCTGCCAGCTCATCTCCGGAGGTCGGACTCGAGGAATCCCCATTGAAACACATTACTCCATTCACTTTCAATGGGGAAGCTCCGCTCCTCCTCTCGGGCGCCACCTGCAGGTCTTGTCAGGTATCACGCCCAATTCTGTGGAATCTCCATAGGATTACATGGGGCTCCAATGGCGACCTATGAAGATACTGCAAAATGGAGACCGAAAAGGCGGGAAAGGGAACAACGGGCCATAAACATGTAAATGCAATTAACCCTTTCCCTCCCGACCTGATCCCAGTGTATGTGGTTGGTGCAAACACTGGAAAGGGACAAAAAACGATAAATGGAACCATATATACATTCAGCAAAGAGAACACATTTTGCCCTGAGGCAGGGGAATAAAAATACACGTAATCCCTGACTGTGGGAACATGATATCCAAAGGGACATACATTTTGGGTTGTGAAGCAGGGGAACATATGCATTATAGGTACATTTCTGGTTAACCCCTCACTTCGGTTGAAGGGGCTGCCTAATGGGGATGACCCCTTTATTATTTGCTTGGCACCCCATTACGTCACATAAGGGTCCCCGCACATCCACATCTGTACGAAGCTGTACGTAGCATGACGAGGTAATAAGTGACAAAACATACAGTTAATATATATACAATGTAACTCTCTGCGATACGATCAAGACCTATATTCTCCGGTATCATCTTCCCATCTAAATCTCCCATATTGTAACATCGCCTCCGTCTACTTCCCCAAAGCCTGATATAGGTGGTAACCTGTATGACCTGGTATGTTTCCGCTATCCCCCCTCTCAACTCATTAGGCCGCTTAGGCTCGGTATTCTGTCTCCCTATCCGCCGGCTGGCGTGAAACCCGGGAGGGGCTCTATGTAGCTTTTTAAGGGGTCCCAATCTTAATATCTGCTGGAGACTATGCCTGGCTCTGTCTTCTTGGGATCTCCTCTCTACTGGGGAAGGTGACCTCCCACCTCCTAACCTATTCCGAGGGCCTGCTACTCCGGCCAAGGGGCCCCTGTCTCTTTTTCCTATATTTTCTTATTTGCTTTTATTTTTACTCGGGGGCTATTCCGCTCTGTCTAACTCTCCACTGAGCTCCCTTTATCCCCTCGCCGAGCACATACAACCCGTGCCTCCCAAGTCTCTAATCTCTGCCCCCCTGGTGTCGGTCTGCCCCTCTGGCCCCGCCGCAGTAATGAGACCCCCGTACGGCCGCTAAGCCTGGCGTCTGTCCATATGTATGTCCCCGGAAGGCACAAGACTGGAAGGAGAGGCCCGGCTGCTTCCGTGTCCCTCAGCATTCTTGTGGTGCCGCCTCCTCTTCTTTCGCGCTTGCAGACCGGGTTCTCGTTGTCAGCTTCTACCAAGATGGCTGCCGTCCTACGCAGCCTGCAGTTCTCGGAGGCAGTCGGGCACCGTGGCGCACAGTTTGGGAACCACTGGGATAGAGTATTAAGTGAGTGGATCCAAAACATCTCATGCTGATTAAGCTGTTTCATTCTATCACCCAATCGTGTAGTAACAGGTATAGATTCAATCCCCTCGTGTAGGAACAGGTATAGAGTCAATGCCCTCGTATATGTAAATGAAAATATGTAAATGAAAATTAAATGAAAAAGCATAACATTTAGAGGTGGATGGCATGTGGAGAGAATAACATTCTTAGATTAATTAAATTAACTGTAACACCAAATAATATAATATAATCACGTAATATGTATATAATAAATATAAACTCAACTACCAAGGCAAAGAATAATTTGAATCTTGATAAGGGGAATATATATAATGAATAAGATGTAAATAAATAAACCACCCTGAGAAAATTGCCACAGTAAGGATACAATACTACTCATCAAATGTGACTAGGAGAGACATATATGTATCTCAATGATAGAAACAAATGAATATGAAAAAACACACAGCATTATATAACCTCAGAATGGGCAAAGGCACTGGGCAGGGTGGCGGGAAAATGGCACAGTCCAGGGTAAAGTCTCGGAGTTGGGCTATGGCGCGACCAGTGGGGGTCTGTAGAGGGAGAGGGGCATTGGCCCGGTATTAAAGGGGTTGCACCCCATATGGCAACCCCCTGACCTCACTAGGGAGGCAAGGGGTTAACTGGACTGCGGTCCAGGAATGTGGTTTAACCTTGCTATTACATGAAAATGTGTGTTCCCCTGTTCCAATGTAATATCATCATGTAAGTGTCTGCACCACACAAACACTGGGATCCATCCGGGAGGGCAAGGGTTAATAGTTGAATAGTGATTATAGCCCTTTGTTTAATTTTCCCGCTTTTTCAGGCACCATTTTGCAGAGTCCCATAGGCCGCCATTGGAGCTTCATTCATTTCAATGGCGGATCTAGCTGTTATGGACCTGTTTCCCTCGAAGACCAGCAGGTGGCGTCCGAGAGGAGGAGCGGCGGTTTCCCATTGTAAGTCAATGGGCTCATTGATTTCAAATGGAGATTCCTCGACGGCGCTTTCCAGGAACGAGTTGGCAGCCGTCCAAACCGCAAAACCGCAAAGCGGATACAATATCTGAAAAAGAGCTTTCATCACTGATTAGTTCAAGTTCAAAGACAAGTGGCGTGGGAATCTTAGGTTCTAGGGCAACCAGAAATAAAATTCTTTTTGCCCCTAGCTCCTAGGCCTCCCCTCACTTGCCTATGGCGGCGGAGCCCGTTGTTTTCAATGGGGAATTAGTGAAAAACTGAGATTTCTTTTTAGCGGAGATTTTTATAATAAACTATGAAACGGTTTATGTGGTATTTGTATATCTCCGGTTCTGAAGGTCGCAGCGGGCTGAAACTTGGACCCTATAGTGTACCACTTCCGGCATTACGGTCTGAAGTTTGGACCCGCTGGATCTAACAGAACCGGTTATTTTAATATGTGTGTATATTCAGAACCCTAGTGTATTTCAAAGCGGGGACAAAAGCCTGCGAAGATTCCTGCCTACTAAGAAATGCAAATGGTCAGGAGAGCGACCAAATGTCTAGGAAGCAGGCCCCTGATCAAAGACTCAGCCACTCTAACTGTTTACATGAGGACGGAGAAGCATGGAGCTGGAGTGGTTTGTGAGTGTTATAACTCACACTTACAAACAAAGAATATCCTGCCAGATACTCCATTTGGTAGACTGGCCGGCGCCCCTAAACTTGGGTGTGGGGCTACAGAAATGAGACCTGGGGGGCATGGGTTAAACTGTGTTCCCACGTTAGCAATTGGATGCAGTTAATTGTTCACCAATAGTCTGCACTCAATAGTAAGAATAGGATTGCAAAAGTATATAACCTGTTGGCAATCCTACAGACTTTGTCTTCTGATTACATCTTGATTGTTACCTGATTGCTGGAGAATTGCTATCTGATACTTCTTCATCCCAACCCCTAAGTGTTACCTTCTTGTCTGTTAATTGTACTATATTGCTGTGTTCACCTATCTAAGGAATAAATATACTTTATTATATCTAAGCATCGTTCAGTTCAACCCAGTTATTTGGTGTATTATTATAGCCTGTCATAAAGTTACAGTCACAGGGTCTTTGGGGAATCGGACTCAACCGACCTTCTTTTCCCTCGGCCTATCACAGCCTGCATGTACTTGTTCATGTCTTCTGTGGACAAACTGGTACTCATCCGGGTAATGGACATACGCTTCCGGTCGCTCCACTGGTGGAACCGCATGTGACATTATCTCGCGATGTCGCTGCATCCCGGTACATATCCTGGTCCCGCACCGGAAGTTCCTCCTCCGCTGGGTGCTGGACCGGAAGTTCGGCGTGGTCCCTCTGGCAGAAGTAGGCATCAGGCTGGGACTCATCTAAGGCTTCCCCCATCGTAGCCTGTCGGGAGTAAGGTGGTGGTTTCTCACCGCTCCGCTGACTCGCGATGATCCGTTTGTCCTCCGGAGCAGCCTCCGTCCTTTACTCAGAAGCACTGGGATTCTCCACGGCTACTATCTCTCACATTTCCACACCTACCCACACCATTTATATCCACTCCCACTCCACACACACCTTTTGTAAAGCACCTCTAGCCATAAAACACATCCACACCGGGGGAAGGACCAGCACAGATAACATTCCAAGAGACACTGTTTTTAAGTATACCTTTGGCTTGCTTCATTCATTGTAACATCGCCGGAAGAAATAAAAGCATTTCGTTAGCCACAGAACGGTATCATCTATTTATTTTTTGATTATATATATATATATATATATATATATATATATATATATATAGTGGTTGACAAATCACCAAAAAATCTACTCGCCACACAAAAAAATCTACTCGCCACCTAGTACTAAACGTGTGCTGCTTGGGCCAATATTTACTCGCCCGGGGGTTAAATCCACTCGCCCGGGGCGAGCAAATGTATAGGTTTGTCGAACACTGTATATATATATATATATATATATATATATATATACAGTGTATATATATATATATATATATATATTATATACACACACACACACATATATATATATATACACATATATATAATATATATATATATATATATATATATATATGTACACACAAAAAAAGGAAACCTCTTAAAGAGCACTCAGACAAATGTTAGCAAAAAATAGAAAGGGTAGTTTTATTAAATCAAAAAATAACAGACATACAAACAACTAACTGGAGAGCCTGCCTGATCAGAAATAAAGAAAATGTAGAATAAAAAAAACAAAAAATAATTTACTTATATGCAATATAATAAACCCAAAATGTATATTAAGATATCCTAGAGTAGTAGCTCACTGCGGGAACAAAATTCCCACAATGAAGCAACCCAGACCGGCCGGTCACATACAAAATGCTAAGATAAGAGATATCATAGGTCTGCACAGAAAAACATACAAAAATACAAAGAAAACATCATATGTGCTGTGTCAATGGCAGTATATAGGTTAACAGCAATATGTCAGCCTATTGCCACTAAAAAGATTGTATAACAAAGGAGACATATAAGTGAGTTACTTCAGTGACCCAAATACATAAATCAGAGCAAATGGGAAAAAGAAAAAGGGATAAAAAAATAATAATACTCAGCTCCTTGGTATAATGGCACTGCAATCATGGGTCAGCACAATCCACAAAATAACGTCCATGGGTGAAGGACATTGGAATAGTCCAAAATAAGGCATAAACAGGCAGGGTCAACAGCAGCAAAGGTTAAAATAAGCCCACTAACGCGTTTCGCCCGCTAAGGCTTCTTCACGAGTGGTACTAGGGCCATGGAGCAGGAACACTTAAATAGGCTACAGATCATTTCAAATTTCGCACCAAAAACGCCCTTTAAACACAGATGCATATAGTCTCTCACTTGATTTGTGATAATGATTGGTTAA
The DNA here is from genome assembly GCF_040206685.1 of Ascaphus truei. Classification (NCBI taxonomy): domain Eukaryota; kingdom Metazoa; phylum Chordata; class Amphibia; order Anura; family Ascaphidae; genus Ascaphus; species Ascaphus truei. The sequence continues at coordinate 485,539,951 of NC_134484.1, forward strand.
AGAGCAGTATGACAGCTGAGTAGAACTGTTGTATATCAATAGTGCAGACCGTGATCTTAGTATACACATCAAGGAAACACGATTACGTCACAGAATCCCGCGAGGATTGCCCATAAAGTCCCGCGCATGCTACCTTTTCTATTTTTTGCTAACATTTGTCTGAGTGCTCTTTAAGAGGTTTCCTTTTTTTGTGTGTTCTCATATTCATCATTTTCCTCTAGCATCACCTAGCAGTTTATGTTTTCTCTGCTATAACTTTTTCAGATATATTTTTCTGATTTAGGTAGGTTTAGGCACAGCATTATTTATTGGTAGTTGATGCGGTATTCATCTTTGGTGTAAGAGATATATATATATATATAAAATCAATAAATAAATAGGTGATACCGTTCTGTGGCTAACGAAATGCTTTTATTTGTGCGAGCTTTCGAGATACACTGATATCTTCTTCCGGCGATGTTACACTGAATGAAGCAAGCAAAAGCTATACTGTAAACAGTGTCTATTGGAATGTTATCTGTGCTGGTCCTTCCCCCGGTGTGGATGTGTTTTATGGCTGGAGGTGTCAAAAGGTTCCCGATATATATATATATCCTCCCACGAGCGAAAAGCGCTGAGTGTTTTCTAGTGGCAGCATTCATTGATTTATTCAGCACGACTTGAACTTCATGGTGCATTTCCTGTGGACTTTGAGTGATCCAAATATTTGCTGGAACCTGATTCTACTACAATTCCCCAAGGACTGACTCACTTATCCACCATGGTCAGCGGAGTATTGCTCTGTCTGCCATTAAGTGTTTAACCTACCTACAGGATTATTTTTTCACTCAGTAGTTGGCACTGGCTTTTATTAGTATTATTCATAACCTGGAGAGGTACTTTATCTCTGCCTCTCCCTCAGTGCCTTTTTTGCACTCATATTCCTATGTATTTTTGATTTGTTACTGGTCTGTACAGGGTTTGAGTATTTTGCTTACTTTGTTCTCCCCTGTGTCTCCCCCTTGGTTCAAGACCTTTTTTCTTATGTGTGCCTTATATTTTCAGTACATATAAGTTTATTTACTTTATATATCATCTTTTCTCTCTGGTTCTGCTGAATGTTTAGTAGTCAGGAGTATTTTGGGGTGTCTGTATTATTTAGCTAATTTGTATCACCTCATTTATTTTGTGGTCATTTACTGATACATTGTTTTGCTTTCTAGTTCAGTTTCCAGTGACATTTCATTTTGCTATACAGTATTCATCTTTTTTGTCAAGTGCTTTTTATTGCTGCCATTAGTGTGTATATGTTTTTAAATGTTAGTGTGTCCTATTGCTCGTTATTAAAATCATTGCCATTTTTTTCTACTTTGACTGTGGGTCCAAGTTTATGTTTACTATTCTATTTGTTTTTTGAGGCATATTGAGAGTGCTATTATTAGGGATCGTGTTAGTCATATACATATATATATACATATATATACATATATACACACCATACGATACCGGTTGAAGCACGACATCAAGGGACAGCACACAGGTAAATTGATCATAAGTTCTTTGTATTGAAAAAGACACACAAAAACCGACGTTTTGGTCCCCCAGTGGGACCTTTCTAAAGTTGGTATATATATGTTGCACAATAAATAATTTATTCTTACAATGTTTTATTTTTTATTTTAAAAATATTATTTAATACATTATTAACTTTGACACATACACACACACACAGCTTCCCCAGTGACACACAAACACACAGACCACTTGCCTGTCGCTAACCGTAGACACAAAAAGTGTGCGTCACATGCACGCGCGTTCGCACAGGCGCGGGCACTCGCACATACTATACAACAGTCCCTACAATGGACCCATGCTGGTAGTGGGCAATGCTGCTCTGAGGTGCTGGCAGTGGGCAGTGCTGCTCTGGAGGTGCTGGCAGTGGGCAGTGGTGCTCTGGAGGTGCTGGCAGTGGGCAGTGCTGGTCTGGAGGTGCTGGCAGTGGGCAGTGCTGCTCTGGAGGTGCTGGCAGTGGGCAATGCTGCTCTGGAGGTGCTGGCAGTGGGCAGTGCTCCTTTGGAGGTGCTGGCAGTTGACAGCGCTGCTCTGGAGGTGTTGGCAGTGGCAGTGCTGCTCTGGGGGTGCTGGCAGTAGGCAGTGCTGCTCTGCAGGCAACATCCCTTTGTGCAGACAAAAGGTGAAAAGGTACTTACCAGAGACAGGAAATGGAACAGTTTCACTCTTTATTGGGGTCAGATGTTCCTCAGTGTTCGGTTCTTCCTTCTCTGACTTAATCTCTAAACTCTCTGGTACAACCACTGGGAAACCTGGCAATAAGAAAAGGAAAATCCATCATGTAAAGCTGGGACTTGGGGCGCTTCTTGTGATATCAGAATACAGAAATACTCTATACTGATTCCTATGGGGGAGGGGTGAAGCGATTTGAAGGGGTTCAAATTATATAGAGAAAACACTAGGGTTAGGGAGTGATCACAAAACCACACCAATTGAAACGAAATAATGGGTGAATATATGGTAATCAAAAAAGTGGGTGCAAACTGTGAACTGAAAAGTGAATCAGAAAAAGGGGGGGAAGGAAAACACAAAGTGGATGTGTCTCCTAAAAGAATTCACTATACTGCACTCCTACTTAATTTTAAAATTTAACTTTTAATATATATTTACATAAAACATATGTTACCAAATCGTTGTATATTGTGCATTAAAAATAAAAATAAATTAAATTATCAAGAACAAGCGTCCGTGTCAGTAAATGTGCGTTGGAATAATCTCAGACAACAAATTGTATTCGAGATAGCAGGACACAAGACGCTAATAGTCAGGGTATAAACCCCTCTGGGACACCTATGAGACCAGGTACATGTGTATATATATAAATATGACTAACAGACTCAGTGAGTGATTGTATCACGAAAATACTGCAGTCCTGCTTAGACTTATAAACCACAGAGCACTTAAGGATGTTAGTTAAGGATGTATAACCATCCACTAAGTATAGAAGTGCTACTGATAGTGTGATAATGGAGGGTGAATGATTCATAGCATAGTGAAGCAATTGTTCACAGCATTTTGTTCAGTGAATCATTATACAGCACACTCCAAATGAACATGTCATGTAGAGAGCAGGAAGGTTTACACACAGAGTGTTAGTAAAAGTAACCAATTTAGATCTACATAGATAGAGCCAGGAGACTACAGAACACTACATAAAAGCAGCTCCAAGTAGGAGACTGACAACATAGCACGTCCAACGCGCGTTTCCCTCCAGCAAAGGAGCTTCCTCAGGGACAAATTTGCTGGGGGGAGGCAGAATGAACCCTTATATACCCAAACAGTACCTTGATTACAGATTGAACAATTGCCAGCTGTTACACATGCGCAGTTGGTCAGTTAACAAACTAAACCCATCAAACTTCAAAAATGCTGATTAAAATATCTGTGTCCGTTCCCACACATTTAACAACAGTAGTGTTAAATTTTTGAGTTGATTCGAGCGTTTTTTAGGCTTCTATAGTAGTATGGCATTGATCGGCGAAATTAGAGTCCAATGCGCATGCGCGCGGACTCTGAAAATCCAACAAACCAAAATAAAGCATATTGCGCATGCGTGGGCACTTAGAGTAAAGTTGCAAAATCGGAGTATATGCACCGCGCATGCGCGAAGACTTAAAGGCTCTAGCCCGATGCCCGCGCAACTGCGCATGCACGGAGGTTCCAAAGTCACTCATATGAACGCGCATGTGTAAGAGACTAAGGCAAGAATACTGCCATAGTCCAGGCGTGTTGCGCATGCGTTCGGACACCAAAATTATATGGCTTGCTGATATCTGTGATCACGCGCAGTGCGCATGCGTCGGGACTTAGAAAATTTCATCAAAAATAATAAATAAATGAAAATGTTCATATCGCGCATGCGTGGGCACTTAGAAATATTTAGCCTTATTAATACACAGTGTGATTCTGATTGTTCAATCGATCTGTCCTCATCCAATATAGTTGGAAATGCCCATGATATACATCTAAGCCATAAAGGGTACATATAGAGCTTTGGATGTATAGATAGTAGATAATCTTAAGAAGCTCATACCCTAAATGTTGGCAAGTAAAAAGGGTATTATTGATTATGTGACAGATAATAATCAATTAATGGTGGGTAAGGGTCTATCGTACCTTATGGAAATATTTTGTGCAGAATATAATTGGAAAAATTAGATTGTATATACTCCCCCATAGTAATATACGGTTCAAATTATATGCCAGCTTTACTTTTCTCAGGGACTGAAAGGGGTTAAAATAATCTGCAAGCTTTATTCTTTTCATATAAGCTGTCTCAGTTAGGCGCTTGAACAATAGCGAAACTGCAAAGTGTTTCGAAGTTTCGTTTCTCGCAACTGTTTTTTGTATCTGTTCTTTAGAAATGCCTTAATTATAGCTATCGGCAGACCATAAGCAGAATGTATGTTGATGGACGCTGTGTCAAAAGACACATACATATGATTTTTACTGAAACTAGCTTATTTTTCGCATTGCTGACTTGGTATATTCTGTAATGATACGCCCTTTCATGTTTCTGTATAAATATTCTTTGCGCACTGAATAAACTTTGAAGTGAGGAAACAGAGCCATCTTGTCAGCGTCTGATTCCTAGCTTCCCGAGCGCCCGTTCTGTTCGTGGTCCGGAGTCTGCGGGAAACCAGTGCTGTCAAAGTCTCCCCGGGTTGAGTGATAGATGTAGTACTTGCCAGAGTGAGGTGGAACTCTTTCAATTGGTGGCAAAGGTGGGATCTCCACTGGATTGGTGAGTATACTTTAATTTATTGTTTCTCGCTTTCCCTCTGGGGATCCCTACTGGTAGGATATCATGGGTTAAAGTCCCTAATTGTTGTTGTTTATCAGACTGGTATATGCTCTCCCTGACACAACAGACTTATTGTAAAGCATAAAAGTGTTAAGATTATACTGATAAGTTTTTCTTTCAGATCTTTTTCATAAGTTTCCTTTTATATTGCAATCATTTCATTTTTATATAAAGTAATTTTGGGTACTAACACTAGTAAAGATCTGGGAAGTAAGCCAGAGGTTATTATGTATAAAACTAACAAAAATAATAAGAAAAAAAAAAACAGCAGGTATAGAGTCCTGGCTGTAAAACAGCAGGTATCGAGTCCTGGCTGTAAAACAGCAGGTATAGAGTCCTGGCTGTAAAACAGCAGGTATAGAGTCCTGGCTGTAAAACAGCAGGTATAGAGTCCTGGCTGTAAAACAGCAGGTATCAAGTCCTGGCTGTAAAACAGCAGGTATCAAGTCCTGGCTGTAAAACAGCAGGTATAGAGTCCTGGCTGTAAAACAGCAGGTATCAAGTCCTGGCTGTAAAACAGCAGGTATCAAGTCCTGGCTATAGAAAGACAGCGGGTATAGAGCCCCGGCTGTAAAACAGCAGGTATAAAGTCCTGGCTATAAAATAGCAGGTATAGAGTCCTGGCTGTAAAACAGCAGGTATCAAGTCCTGGCTATAGAAAGACAGCGGGTATAGAGTCCTGGCTGTAAAACAGCAGGTATCAAGTCCTGGCTATAGAAAGACAGCGGGTATAGAGTCCCGGCTGTAAAACAGCAGGTATAAAGTCCTGGCTATAAAATAGCAGGTATAGAGTCCTGGCTATAGAAACAGAAGGTATTGAGTCCTATCTGTATTTTGGGCTAACTGTTGGTTCCCTATAACACGGATATCTATATAAAGTGTTATATTCTATTAAGGTGATTGCCTGTTAAGTTAAGTTTCCTTTATAAGCTAATCATGAGAACTAAGAAGTGACATGTCCGGAGGTAAACTGGACAAGATAAAGTATAACACTAACAATAACAAATTTGTTAAAACTGTTAAGGAATGTGTTGCAGTGTGGGTCACAATTGCCCCTTGTGGATGTGAAGTGCTGCCAACTGAAATTTTTCACCACTCTCAAAATGCATATCTGTCCCCTGCCCCTACGGCATCGGGACAATTACCACCTCCATATGTTGCCCCAATTTACCCCAGTGTCCCCGTTCTCAAACTCCCTGAGCCCCTTAACCCTTCCCGGGTCACAGGCTCTTACAGTGGCGGCCGGGCTGACTCTAATGCGGCTGCCCCCGCCATTTCAAAATAGCGCGGGCGGTGCGCGGGCTGTCTCCGGCCGAAACCCGGCCGGTTTTCCCACGCCTCGGGCGCTTTCAATAGTAAGCGCCATTAGCGCTTATCTATTGAAGCGGCCGCCGCGCGGGAAACTCCGTTTTTAAATGGAGAACAGACCCGCGGCTAGCCCGCTACGCTCCTGGCAAGCTTTAGAATGAGCTTAGCCGGGACAGTAGGTATTCTCCAATGAAGTCTTTATGGCTTCACAGGGAACCCGAAGGAATAGACTCCATAGACCACTCCCTGTTGACATGGCTGTCAGACAGATCATTAAGGATAGGGAGGAGACAAACTCTAGGCAGGAATTAACCCCTGCCAGGGACCGTTCACGGGACAAGTAAAAATTTGAGGACAAATCAGAATCAGATACTGACACTGTGGCACAGGCATATGTAGGTCCGTCTACTAACACACGGGCTCAGAAGAAAAAAAAAGCTAGGAGAAAGTTGTAGGAATTTTGATTGAAGATATGAAAATAGTGACAAGAGATGGTTTTGTTTTTGTTAAAATGGTATAAGTAAATGTTAAAAAGTCACAGAAAGATAAAGGCAGAAAATATAATTTTTCCAAGTTAATTTTAAAATATGCAACCCAAATTATTTGTGCCAGATTAACCAAGTATGAGTGCATATTGAGTTGCATTAAAAATAAATTACCCGTCTGGATTGAAAAGCTCAGGGAGCCTCATGTATTGCAAATCTGAGCAGAGAACAAGATTACAGCAGGTATAGCTTTCTTTTTCCCTCCGAATGTTTTATTAGATTTTCAGGTATAAATATGGTAAAAAGGTTGATTGATTATACAAGCACACAGGGATTGCTCAATCTGAGTGAATCCTACTCATGTGAAAGTCTTATGTGTATTGAATAATAGGAATATCGGTTTATTGTATGTATACAAAATTACTAACCAGAAACTTTATTGCACGGGTTTATAGGAAAAACTGCTCATAGGGAGGTAAAATACATATAAATAACAGAGTAAATTCAAAAGATTGAGTTCAAAAGTACCCCTCTATTTGCACTCATTACTTAATACTTGTGTGTGTTTCTATGGCCAAAAAGATGAATCCCTTAGCTAGAAACTAAAAGCAGAAAACGACGAAAAACAAAAAAGATTTATTACATATTTGAATCATACACTCAAAAGTTTAAAACACGTGTTTTTCAGCCCTGCCTCGTACCACTCCTGATCGTAAATAGATTGGATTTGAAGCCTTGGTGTTGCACCCTAGCGGTTGGGTTGGTATAGAGGGCCAGTATTGCCCCTATCAGCTTGTCGCCAAAGGCTCCAAGCGTAGCTCTTAGTTATGCCCAGTCAATCCTGTCAAACGCCTTTTCCGCATCTAGACTCAACACCATAGTTTTTATCTGTTTATTATTGGCTATTTCTATCAGATCAATAATTCGTCGGGTATTGTCTGCCGCCTGACGATCTTTAATGAAGCCGACTTGATCTGGGTGTATTATGACCTCGGAGCCTGCGAGGAAGCTCCCCCTCTGATCACCCCCCCCCCCACCCCAAAACACAAATAAACACACGACAAAGGTCTGGAGGTTCAAGGGCCACGGCTTTATTTACATAAATAATAAACCTTAGTGAGTGCTACCTCTGCCAGCGTGCTCTCGCGCCTGGATAAAGGCAATTGGCACCCCAACCATGGCCCGCACACCCACCAAGCCGGGCGCCCGTTGGCACCCCAACCATGGCCCGCACACCCACCAAGCCGGGCGCCTGTTGGCCCGGCTGTTAAGCGATACTGGGCTCAGGGAATCACGCACAAATGAGCCCTGCCCACTCACTCCCCACCCGAAGGCTTTAGGGTTTATCTGTACCATAGAGCCCCCCGCTGGCAAGGTTACCGTGAACTCACCCCTCCCCAACAGCCGCCACCCAGGGGGCTATTTAATTCCTTAAACTAGCCCCGGACCCCCAGACCCGCCAGGACCCTTTCGAGCCCTTCTTGGAGTGTTACGTTAAACAAGTCTAATCCTATCTCGGATAAATGTACCCCGTCTAGTCGAAACAATCCACTATTATTCGACTCGAAATCAAGGTGCCCTATCACTCAGCCTCCTACCTGCAACACAAATTTGCCAACCGCCTTATTAATTTTCCTCCTTGTGCGCTCCACCGCATCCGCTCGCCGCGCCCCTTTCCACACCTTTCTGTACACTATATCCGACCACACCACCTGGATGACTGTTCCCCAATGCACCTGAATCTGCGCTATATCACTCTTTATTGACCTAATTAGGTCTAATGATGTCAGCCCCCCACATCATTGCCCTCCACATGAATAATCAAAATTTTGGGCGACCTCCTATCCCTTGCCAATACCAGTAGTTCTGGTAACAACTGGTGCCACCTCAAACCTCGCCTGAGCAGACATGCCGAAATTTGCAGGCAGCGAACCTACATTGCCCCTCGTTTAAGGCCCAGCACACTCCTCTACCACCAGTGGCCGGCAAACTGGAGGATTCCATGCTGCCGGTCCCTTCATGAAAGGGAGTCGGCTTAACCGTGATAAAAATCTCTAACCATAGGTCCGTGTCTTTTTTATCCCAGGATAGCTGCTTTCGCACCGCCATTTTCTGACGAAATTGTTCATCATATAGCCACCAACCCATCCCCTTATGGTTTCTATACGCAAAACCGATCATATCCTGATATTTAAATAATGCAGAGCATAATTTTGGTGACTTTTCCCCAACAACACTGGCCAGGATAGAGAAGGCCTGTGACCAATTAGAAAATGTTCGTGAGAATAATCGCTTCTCTATGTCTTTCTTCTTGGCCTCACCTTTTTTGCCGGACCTTGCCAGTGCTTCTTTATACCCGCGAAGTAGGGATAATATCTCCACATACTCCCCTGCCCATACCTTTTCTTTTACCTCTGCTGACAAGTGTAAACCCAATGGGCTTGTGAGGCATGCATAAGCGTCTGAGAAACAAATGTCAGGTACCATCCCTGCCTCCGCCACTCCTACTGCCAGTGCCGGAGGAGAAACCACCACTGGGGAGGCTAATGCCAACTTACCACTTCACAAATCACCACATTGCTGGCCTCAGCCTGATAGGACACCCCCCCCCCCTTCCCAGGCCGCTGCCATGCCTGGCCGTGTATCCGCTACTGCTGCCACTGGGGTCACTGCCACAGGGTGCCCCCCCTGCCCTCTTAAGGCTTCCAGCACAGCCTTTACAATGGCAGCCACATCCACTGCCCCAGCAACATTCACATCTGCTTCCCCAGCAGCACCCACAACTAGTGCCCCAGCAGCACCCACAACCACTGCCTCAGCAGCACCCCCAGCCTCTCTCACTTGCAGGCTTGTACCCTGTCCTGCAGCACCCGCCTGATGCTGCCCTCCCCCCTCTGTAAGGGCTGTCCAGACAATCCCTTATTCCTAACCCCATGAAGTACCACCATGTGACTGTGGCATACCCCGGGACCTTGTCCCCTCTGCACCCCTTGGTGTTTTTAAGGGGGGGGTTGCTTCTACTGAAGCTGAGGGGGGAATAGAGGCCGAAACCTTCCTCTTACCCTCTGCCGTTAGCCTCCCGGCGCAAGTTGACTCCACCCCCGTGCCCTCCGCTGTAGGACCAGCATGTGGCCGCGTTCGCCGCACAGGCGTGTCCCAGACCTCCACCGCTCCCCTCAGAGGTCTTGACCGCCTTGAGTGGGCCACCACCCGCCTGCCGGCGGCCGCATGGATCTCTGGCTGAGCCGCACAGTTCCACCACTTGCTTCTGCTCTGGGCTCCTCCGATACCCCAGCTGTAGCACCGTCACTGCTACCTCCTGCGAGCAGACCTGCCAGCTGCTGCTGCAGCCATCCTTCCTCTCTAGAAAGAGCCTCCATTTGCAGCCTGGTTAACAGCTCCTGCACGTCAGCCATTCTCCATTCTTTCCTGTGCCTGACTGCCTTCCCGCTCCCTTCCCAGTTTAAATCCCCTAACCCCCCCCCCCCGCGGCATGGTGGGAAGAAAAAGGGGGGGGGAGAAGGGGGAGGGGCTCGCATGCAGAAGGGAGGGGAAGCAGTATCCGGCCGGCCGGGACGGGGAGGCCATGCGCCTCCTAGCGCTACAGGGGAGGGGACACCGCAAGGGGTGGGGGTTAGGTGAGAAGAGGAGGGAGTCTGGCCCCACCGGTCATGAACCCCGTCGCTGAGGGGCTCCAAGCTGCCATCTGTTGGCAATTAGTTTGGCGTATATTTTGATGTCTGTGTTTATAAGGGAGATTGGTCGATAACTCTTACAGTCAAGCGGGTCTTTACCCGATTTATGAGGGAGATGGATGCTTGGAGCATTTGGTCCAGGAACGGTCTGCCCTCCAACACCTCATTGAACATGCTAAGCATACAGCACCGACATTGTTTATTGCACTAAATCACGGCGGCACGCCGAGATCTGCCCCAGCTGCCGCCAGTAACAACCGCGCGCCGCCGCGTTTCCCCCACGCACCCCCCCTCCACTTCGCGCGCAATTTAAGTTTAAAACTTCAGCTCTAAACAGTACAACACTGCCCCTCTGCTTCCCTGCACCCCCGCTTACCTTCATTTGATCTCCAGGGGTGTCGGGGAAGCCTGGGGAAGCCGGGCGCGCATGTTACTGTGACGTCACAGTGCGCTGCCACGCGCCGCGGCTACCCGCTTCCCAGACGCATGCAGCCGGCGGCTTTTGCTGCAATAAACAATGTCGCTACTGTATATGGGGCAAGGGTTTTTATATTTTTTTGTAGTAAAGGTTAGAGAAACCATCCGGGACCGGAGCTTTCGGTGGCTTTAGTTCTTTAATCACCTGGGTAAGTTCTTCCATGGTAAACTCCGTCCCTAAAAACTCTTGCTCCCCAACCTCCATCCTTGGCAGGTTGGAGACTGCCAGGAAATCCCGCAGAGCTCTTTTTGTGTTCAGATTGTGTGCAACTTTCTCTCCATTGTAAAGGTTTTCATAAAAATTTTTGAACTCCTCAACTATCCCTTTGGGGCTGGACGTGGATGCCCACGTCTGTAGGAGGATGGCTTGGATATTATAATTTGGGGCCTTGTCCTTTAATTTGTTTGCTAGCATAGTATCTGGTTTGTTTGCTTATGTAAAAAAAATCTCCTCTTTGCCCAACTCAACGATTTCTCTGCCTGGGCAGTCAGTGAAAGCTTCAATTTAATTTGTACATCTTTAATAGGACTCAAGGTCTCGGCTCTAGTATGTAGTTTATGCTCTGCCGTGAGATCTTTAAGTTTTGCTTGCAATGCTGATATTTTAGAGAGTCTTTCTCTTCCTACGCGCTGCTAGATTCATTAGATTTCCCCTTAGGGTCGCTTTGTGCGCCTCCCATAGGGTTGTATGTGAGTCAACCGAGCCTTTAATTAGAAAGAAGTGGGCAATTTCATTGTTAATCTGTTGGGCCAGTTCCGGGACTTTTAGCAAAGATTCATTAAGCTTCCAGTTCGCTCCTCGTCTGTCCAGGGCTAAATTGGTGCACCTCAGCTCTATTGGTGCATGATCAAACCATGAAATATCATGGATCCCAGTTTGGGAGATCTGTGGGACCAGTCTGCTAGAGATAAAGAAGTAATAGATTCTGCTTTAGGAGTGGGGGTTAGAAAAGAACGTGTAATCCCTTTCCAGGGGATGGAGTTCCCTCCATCTATCTACTAGCTGGTTCAGTTTTACTTCTGCCCTCAATGCCGCTACATCTTCTCTGCGTTTCGGTCTCGCGTGACCCGATTTATCTATTCAGGATTCATTACCGTGTTGAAGTCCCCTCCTACTATCAACAGGCCCTAGGAGACCCTGTGAATTATCTTGAATATTGAGGTGAGAAAGGGCGGGTCGTATTCGCTGGGGGCGTATATATTGACCAACGTCAACATTTGACCATTAATTGTGCCTATAAGATCAGGTATCGGCCATTTTTGTCCTTTTTGATTGATTCTGTTTTGAATATGGTATTATTTTGAAATAGGATTGCCACTCCTCTTTTCTTCTCTACTGCGGAGGAGAAAAACATTTGTCTAAATTGTTTATGTATAAATTTGGGGGTGCACTTGTTACAAAAATGGGTTTCTTGTAGGAATACTATGTCCGCACCTTTACGTCTATATTCCTAATGCTATTCGGCGCTTACCCGGGCTGTTGAAGCCATGTACATTGTGAGAGATTATGTTTAGACCCATGATCCACTATCTTTTGGGTATGCCAACATAATTTGGGGCCATCCACTTACTGTCTCTGGTGGGACTAGGCTCCCCCAAATTGGCGAGTTCATTTCTCGCTGGGATTTTGAGGTGAAGATGCAAAAGAGGTGGGTAGGGGAGTGTGGAAGGGAAGGGGCAGGGGAAAAACAACACACACAAAAAAAAAATATCAGTGGAAGAACCATAGCCGGTCTGCACCCCGGCCGGTTCTTCTGGCCTCAGGGTAACTGAGGGAAGGGCCCCTCGGGGTGGGCCATTGATCGTGAAAAGCCGATCTTCCCCTACCCCAACGACTTGTAAAAGTGACCTGACCAAGGTCTTGACACTTTTGGTTGAGCGCATCGGGACAGCCGGAGAATTCCCTTCTCCGACTTCCTCTGTAACTTTTAAAACTCAAACTATATACATTGCATACTTATCATAACTCAAACAGGCTTGTCTACTAAATTGTCCACATCATTTCATTCCGAACCCCCTCATTTTGGTCTTCCTTTGTGTCCTTGTGTGCCTCCCCACAACTTTGTAAATTGCACTGCTGTTGCCCCTGAGGATGTCCCTCTGAAGGGGACTGGGGAGGAAAGTAGGGGGGAAGAGGGAGGGGGAGGAAGAAGGGGTGTAGCGAGGGAGGAGGGAGGAAGAAGGGGGTAGAGAGGGAGGAGGGGGAGAGGGAGGAAGAAGGGGGGTAGAGAGGGAGGAGGGGGAGAGGAAAGGGAGGGTAGAGGGAGAGGAAAGGGAGGGTAGAGGGTGAGGAAAGGGAGAGGAAAGGGAGGGAAGGAGGGGAAGCGGCCCCGGGCTGCAGGGGTGGGCCAGGTGGAAACAGGGAGGAGCGGGCCAAAGGGGAGGCAGAGGGACCGCGTCCAGGACCCTGTGGGGAACCGGAGGCCGCCCTGGGGAGGGAACCTGCCCGTGTCTGCCATTAGACCAGTCAACTTTTCTACCTTGGATTCCTGTGTTGTTCTCGACCCTGGCCGGTCCTACTCGACCCTTGAATCTGGGCCGCTTTGGTGTGACCCCGTGTGGGGCCCCACCACTGCCGTCGTGGCAATTCAGCTATTGGTGGGGCTCCACGGGTGTGGTCGGAACAATGCGGTAGTATGGAGGTGGATCATTCCCCACCCCCCCCCCCCACCTCTAGGGCCAACCAACCCCCCCTCCCTAACCCCCAGCATCTCCGCCGACGACCGGTTCTTCTGCGCTGTCATCCTTGCTCGGTTCCACATCTTCCGGCTTCTGCTTATGGCAGGGTGATGCTCCTGGTGTTCCGTCTGCCGGGGGTCGCAATTTTGTATCCTGTAGAGGCTGCTTCGTCTCGCCGGGCACCATCCTCAATGATGGTCATGTCTGGAACTGCAACTGGTGAACACATAACTTCAGTGTAAGTACTCCAACTTTAAACATAACTGGCAGGGCTCCTTTAAAACTATAATTGGTTCTTTAATGGTTCGAGCTGTTTCCATTTGCAGCCGTGGCTTTCGGAGAGTTTGACAACACCCTCACTTCTCTCCAGACGGGCTCTGGAGCGGGTCCTTCTCCAGCTGGCAGGTGAGTGGGATCGTCTGCTTCTTTGCGTATCCCTATTTTTTTCAGGAACCGGTCCCCGTCGTCTGGATGTTTTAGGGTATGTGCCACGCCGTTCTTCAAAACTGCCAGACGAAATGGAAACACCCAGTGGTACCGCACTCCTTTCTCTCTTAGTAGTTTGGTGATGGGGGCCATGTCCTTTCTTTTTATTGAAGTTGTGGGGGAGATATATTGAAACACTAAGAGTTTGATGCCCTCAAATTCAACAGTTTTAGCAGTCCTTGTGATTTGGCACACCTCTTCCTTTATTCTGTAAAAGTGGAATCGCATAATAATATCGCGTGGGGGGTTCCCTGGTTGGGGTTTGGATCTTAGGGCACGGTGGCAACGATTTTGGTGCAGATCAGCCTTCATTTTATCAGGCAGTAGGTGGGTCAGCCATCTTGATGTAAATTCCTCTGCATCAACGATTTCTTCAGGGACCCCTCGCAGGCGGATATTGTTACTCCGGTGTCTGTTTTCTGTGTCCTCCTGCTTATTAGCGATATCCAGGACCATGTCTAAGTTTCACTGTTTCCTTTTCATTCCTCTGCACTGCCCTGGTTACTGCATCCATGTGCTTTTTCCAAGCCATCGGTCCTCTCCCCCACCGCATTAACGTCTTTCCTCAGCTGTTCTATCTCCCTTCGGAAGGAGGCTTTCATCTCACCGCAAAAATCTTTCATATCTGCTCTGGTGACTGTGCGCTGGTCTCGGCTCCCCTCCGCCTCCCCCTCCGACCCCGAGCCTCCCGCCATTACTGCTCCACCGGTCTCTTTCCTTCCCGCTCTCCCCCCTCTGGGGTAGAAGTCTGTCAGGACCGCGGGGGTTCTTTTTGTCTTTGCTTTGGTCATGCCATCACTAGGTATTCCTGTGCGCCTCTGTGTATCTATTTGTCACTGTTGGTGTTGATTTTCGTCTGTTTGGTGCTGATTTAAAGTCGGGGGGAACGGAGCTAATTAGTTAGGCTGCCATTCCCTCCGCTGTCACGCATGCGCCCCAAGTACATTCTTATTAAATTAGTTTTTGTTGTTGATTGATTTTTATTCCTAACGGGTTTTATGTTGTCTGGTATTGGTAAGCCTATAATTATTTGTTTTTTAAACAAAAATCCAGTTTTTGTTTAATTCCAGTAAAATTTTATTCTGTATCGGGCCGTGTAAGGAATTTTATACTTTTGAGCTGTCCCAAATTGGAATGCAGTGCAGTAATTAACAATGTTTATCTGTTCTTTTCAAGGATTTTGGCATGATATCCACGAAATTCTCAGCTTGCTGCATGCTCAGCAACGGACAAGCGCAGTTTTAAATTGTTTTATTGTAAAAGTTTTATATGGAAATATTTTTCTGCAAAGTTGATCAAATATTTAATATCTTTAACTATTTTTTCTCGCACACTTAAATGTATGTCTATAACTTTTTTATTTTACAGGTTGCTCTCTCAGCAAACCAGATGTTATTTTGCATTTTAAAGGTTTCTGTTGGAAGAATATAGCAGTATTAGGTTTTGAGGTTTTTAATGTAAATTTTATACCCAAAAGGAGGGATGCTATTGCTGTCTATCGGGATATTATTGTGGTCTATCAGAAAATCTTTTCTCATAGGTAGACCAAATGTCACCCCAGGTACCGTGTAGATTTAATGTTGCATGATTATGCTCTAACAAACGATTTAATCAGCATCTATTGTGTGAAACTAATGCAATTGTTTGAGTCTTTCTATGTCCAGGTGCAGTCCTTCCAATTAGCTAAGGAGAATATGAAGCAATATCACCTAAATAAAGGCGACTGGCTCATGGTCAAGTATATTCTACGCAAAAGCGTTTTTATCCAAAGTGGAGAGGCCCGTTCCAGATTCTACTCACTATAAATGCAACCGTCAAAGTATTTTTCCTGGATCCAGGTTACGCAAGTGCACCCACAGTCGCTTCAAGTTAAACCTCAACATAGGTGGGAAGGCCTAAAGACACAGCCGTTTTCAGTTGGTGTTTTTTGGGTCATAATAAAACCCGGCACTAGCCAACAAGGGATAAAAGTTCATAGGCAGAAATCCGGACCTCAACACAAACTTTGAACTTTTTAGTAACCTTTTTCTTTACGGGTTTTATTATTTTTCTGATTGCAATGTATATTCTATTAGGTTTATATAAGTGGTGTCCACACAAGGACAATAAGGTAGTAACAGGTATAGCTTGCTTAGCTGTATTTCTTTTGTTTGGGATTATTATTGTCCTGAATATAGCAGATATGTTTATATTTTTTGTCACATAATGGAACCATGGGAGACAGGGCCCGCGTCTTGCACCCGGTGTACTATGCACACCCAACGGGTTGTACCCCAGGAACACTAGAGTTATATTTAACCGTTTGGAAAAAAGATATGTTATAGATATTTGTAGAACCATATATAAGAATTGGTTCCGAAGGGTGTAGAAATACGAGTTTGCTTCAGGGAGGTTATTGACTCTGTGCTAGATGGGTCTATAGAGTATTACCCTACAAGTTGACCAGATTATGTTATTTGGGTAAAGTGGTTCCAGCGTTTAAAGGTAGAAATAAGGGTTGGGATCCATTGGGACTTGGTGGTTGGATTGGTTCGCTGGAAGCGCAGCTAGAGTTTTTCCTCTCCTGAGTGGTGAGCAGAAGAATAAATGGGTCTGGTCAGTTGTTTCTTCTTTTAGGACAAAAGGAGGGACTGAAGGGGTTAAAATTATATACCAGCTTTTCTTTTCATATAAGCTGTCTCAGTTAGGCGCTTGAACAATAGTGAAACTGCAAAGTGTTTCGAAGTTTCGTTTCTCGCAACTGCTTTTTGTATCAGTTCTTTAGAAATGCCTTAATTATAGCTATCGGCAGACCACAAGCAGGATGTACGTTGATGGACGCTGTGTCAAAAGACACATACATATGATTTTTACTGAAACTAGCTTATTTTTCGCATTGCTGACTTGGTATATTATGTAATGATACGCCCTTTCATGTTTCTGTATAAATATTCTTTGCGCACTAAATACACTTTGAAGTGAGGAAACAGAGCCATCTTGTCTGCGTCTGATTCCTAGCTTCCCGAGCGCCCGTTCTGTTCGTGGTCCGTGTCACGGTGAGATTATGGCAGGCTGTATAAGTCACACATAAATATATATAACAGATGATATATATTTATCACTGGGTCTGAACTGGGACGAGTCTTAGATATAATAAAGTATATTTATTCCTTTGGATAGGTGAACACCGAATAATACAGTAACAAACAAGAAGTACACTTACTTTGGGGTTGGGGAATGAGAAGTATGGAGCATAGCAATTCTCTCGCAATCAGGTAGCATTCAGATGATAAGTTGAAGACAAAGGATACAGGGTGGAGATCAGTTTATAAACCTTTTGTGCCCTATCCTTAACCTTGAGTACCGTGGATTGGTTTTCAATTAACTCCAGCCAGTGGTTAACGTGGGAACACTTTTTGACCCATGCCCCCCGGCTGGTGGGTACATGCGCTGTAGAGCTCTGGGGTCCCATTTCTATAACCCCTCCTCTATAATGCCAGCTAGTCTACCAAATGGAGTACCTGGCAGGAAATCCTTTGTTGTGAGGTGTGAAATGGAACACTTGAAGACTGCTCTGGTTTGAGTAGTCTCCACCCTCATGCAAAAAGTGGAGGTGACAAAATCCTTTGAAACATACTCAGGCCCTAGACATTGGGTCGCCTTTCTGGTCATATGCTACCCTGGTATGCAAAGGAATTTCCTCTGAGTTTTACCCATATCTCGGAATACAGTATGTTGGATAAAACATGAACATATCAAAATATCAGGTTCCTTTGGGTCCAGCAGATCCAAACTTCCCAGTTCTCAATGCCGGAACTGGGACACCCTAGGGTCCAATTTGCAACCTGCTACGACCTGGGAAACCGGAGATACACAAATACACTTAAAACCGTTTTACATTTTAATACACAAATCTCCGCTGTAAATGAAATCACTGTTTTTCACTAAATCCCCATTGAAAACAACGGGCTTCGCCGCAATAAACTTTCAATGGCAAACCGCCGCCGTTGGCGGCTATGGGAGTCCCCGCCATAGACTTTCAATGAGGCGATGCCGCCGTTGAAGTCAATGGGAGTTCTCCGCCGTTGCCGGTCAATGCGGTTTGGCCGCCATTGCAGTCTTTGGGAAAAATCCCGAACTTTCAAGGGGGTCTATACTCCGTCGGGTTGGTCCCAGAAGGTCAAGGATGGTTCTGCAGCGATGCCGGAGCAGTGGCAACAGACACCCCAAACCCTGACTCTCTCGACCCTCCGGAACCGGAGCTATGGAATACCAAAATTCAGCATTTGACACTTAGCCGTTTTCCTGAGCTGTTCCTGCCGCCGCCATTGGAACCTATGGCGCGGCCCGCTCTTATGGGTTCGACCCTTATCGGGGGTCCAGGATACGGGGACCCGGTTGTGGTCGAGTGGGGGGAGGTCTAGGAACTAGGGGCAGAAAGAATTTTATTCCTAGGGGCCCTAGAACTGTTTATTCCCACGCCACTTGTCGTTGAACTTGACTTGCAAGTGATCAAAGCTCTCCTATTGAAAATGTATCTGCTTTGCGGTTAAGCGGTTTGGACAGCAGCCAACTCGTTCCTGGAAAGCTCTTTCGAGGATTTCTCCATTGAAGTCAATGAGCCCATTGACTTTCAAAGGGAAACCGCCGCTCTCCCTCTCGGACGCCATCTGCTGGTCTTCTCAGGAACCGGACTCCACAGCAAGATTCACCATTAAAAAGCATTGAGCCCTAATGGCGGCCTATGGGAACCTGCAAAATGGTGCCTGAAAAGGAAGGAAAATTACACAAAGGGCTATAATCACTATACAACTATTAACCCTTGTGCTCCCGGATGGATCCCAGTGTGTGTGTGCTGCAGACCAGATGTTACAATAAAACAGGGGAAACAGGGGAATACACATTTACAGGGGTTGAATCACAGTTCTGGGTCTCAGCCCAGTTGACCCCTTGTCTCCCTGGTGAGGTCAGGGGATGGCCAAATGGGATGTAACCCCTTTAATCCCGGGTCACCCCCTTTCTCCCTCTACAGTCCGGAGTCTGCGGGAAACCAGTGCTGTCAAAGTCTCCCCAGGTTGAGTGATAAATGTAGTACCTGCCATAGTGAAGTGGAACTCTTTCACGATTGATTTTACTTTATTCCCTTTGAGTGCTGAGGGAGCTTTTACCCCCGAGTGCTGAAAACCTTTGAGCTACGAATGTTCAAACCTCAATAACAATAAAATCCTCAATATAACCTTAGACAAATTAGTTTTTTCATTAGGACAGGTATCTTATAATTCTATGCATGCTTTATATGCAAATATTTCCCAAAATATTGCATACATTTCAGTCCATTTTTTAAACATACTGCATAAAGATAAGTGAGGATGTAAGGGTACTTACCACAAACAAGAAATGCATCTATTTCTTCCTTTATTGGGGTCAGATGTTCCTCAGTGTCGGTCTCTTCTTTCTCTGACTTCATCTCTAACCTCTCTGGTACATCCACTGGGAAACCTGGCAACAAGAAAAGGAAAACCCATCATGTAAAACTGGGAGTGGGGGCTCTTCTTGTGATATCACCTCCTCTGATATTAGTATAAATCAGTGCTCGACAAACCCAGTCGCCAACTTGCCAGCTGCGATCGGATATTGGCTTGTGGCCAGTAGCTTTTCACCTTCTCTGATATTGGTATAATATAATACCTCTTGTAAAGAAATGTATTACTAGCCCTTCTGGCAGAAAATGACAGAGGTGAAGATATATTATCTTCTTACCTGCTGGGGGTTCTATAAGAAAACAAAAATTGTTTTGGTGTTTGACTCACATAACTGCCAAATAATCAGATATTCCCCCCTTGCAGATTTCAAAGACATCAAAATATCTCCTCTACTCACTTAAAAAGTGTGGATCCATGCTGGTAGTGGACAGTGCTGCTCTGGAGGTGCTGGCAGTGGGCAGTGCTGCTCTGGAGGTGCTGGCAGTGGAGGTGCAAAACTTTAATGGCTCAGGATTGTGTCACAACATAACCATCTAGAAAAGTATAAAGAGAGTGGGAGATTAACAGCCAAAAGACCAGTAAAGTCCTCATAGTGTAACATAGTAACATACTGTACAGTTCCATAGTATGAATAAAAAGCAGATACAGTACACGAGTGAGACTTTGATAAATGCTCCCGATACTCTCTCAGGTCCAGCAGTTCTGCTCCATACTGACACAGTCTCACTTTCCTATTTCATACGGTGAGAAGTGGGTAATGCAGAGGAACCAGTGCAGTAACTTCCCCTCACCTTACCCCACCATAATAAATAGGGGGGTTTGAGCCCTCACACCCTCATTAATTTGTTCCTCAATCACCTCCAGTTTCTCACATTCAGCTCATTTGTACCTGGCAGGACATTCTTATATAAAGGAATGCCTGGGGAAACACTGACATTTTACTCACTGATTATTTATTTTCCCCTGGTCTCTCAATGTCAGCACATGACATGAGGGAATAGGCTCTGTCCATCTGAAGGTAGGACACAGACTTCTGACCTGCTCACACCCTTATAAGCCCCTCCTATTATGACGGGATCAATGCTTCCCGACCCAGATCATTTCCAGCGGAATAGTTATATTCTGATACTGAATCAAAAGCACTATTCTCTGTGTTATATCCGTGGAACGTATCCACACGTATAATACAAGTATTGTAAACACAATAAGAAAGGCTTCGAGATTGTAAATAATAATTATTATAAATATATATACACACACACACACACACACACACACACATTGATCCCCTTACAAAGTCTTAATGACAAAACGCATAGGGTGTGTTTCAGAGTACATGTGCCCTGAATTTTATATGCACGATCATTCTACAGGAACTTTTAATTCTATACCAAGAGCGTAACCCATGTATTAAATGCTACCAATACAGTGAGTCACCACAGAGGAGCCACAGTCTATCCAGGAGTTCCCTGTGACGTCGCAATTCACGCGAGATCTTGGTGAGCAGAGAGGCTGGAGCAAGGAAGCATATGAGACTTTGCAAACAGTTCTGTCTTACTCTGTACATACTTTGTTGTTCACTAGGCCACATGAAGCGTCACTGCTTCTCATCCATTCCGATTGGTCTGACATCTATTCCAATCAGCACTCTTACCTCAGCGCGCTCCGATTCTCATTGGACAAAGTCACGGAGGGAGCGCTATTTTAACCCTGGTCGCACACCTTCCCAACAAGCCCCTAGACAAAGCGGTGGCGAAACGTACGTTGATGTTTGTCTTGTTTGTCCTCTCAACCCGCTACACGTGTCTCCTCCTGCACCTTTGGGATTTACTCTGCGGATCAGCGGTGGATGTAATGCAGATTTCATACGCTGGACTTTCATGCTTAATGCTCATGCAGACTTCATACTGGGCTAAGTATTGCCTTAGTCTGCTTTGATATTTGACTGTGACCTCTGTGTACCTTGGAGTAGCCATTTTGGTTATCTTATGTCACATAGTGCCGTTTCATGATCAGTTCGGGTACACACATGCCGATTGGTTACCGAGTGGGTGCTTCAGTAATTTCTGCCACTCACACAGTGTTTACCTCCCCACCTGTCATACTTTTGCAGAGTAGTAATACACACATGTTATTTCATGGGTTTATTGCCCTTTTCCCATTCCAGCTTCTAACTCCACAGTGTTAGACTCTTGGTTAGTGTATGATTCCTGGTTCTTTCAGTTACTCAGCTTGCTTGTTTCAGACCGGCCGGTCACACAGGCTGGTAGGCAATCACTTGCCTCACCAACTTGTTGGTTTAGTGTTATTACTACACCTATTACAGCTTTTGTCTTTACCACAGGTATTACATTACACACTATACCAGGATATTTTCACTTCAGAGGGATTTGAGACTGTTTTACTTTGTAATTTTTTTGTGACATGTTCTCTAATAAATTTGTTATATTTTTGTACACTTGAGTGCTTTATGTGGGATTTTTCCGTTTTCGTTATTATTATTATTATTATTAATAATACACACACACATATACACATATATATATATATATATATATATACATATACAAAACACACAAAAAGGTGTGTTGCTCAACACAAATATATGTGGTTAACTCAGGCCCTAAATAATACTGACTAATTAATTTGGTAAAAATAAATTGATCCAAAAACAAGTCAGTTTAAATATAAGGTAAAGTGCCTAATGGTGCTAGGGGATAGATATAAATATCTAACACACAAAAAAGACAAAGACAATCCCCTTAATAGCACTCTAAATTACACCAACAAAAAAATAAAAAGGAAAAATATAGCTCAAAAGAATCAAATGCTTTGCCGAGATTGAAAATGAACAGATTTTTAATTTGTAAATACAGCAAGACACACTAACTTAAAAACATAGACATACTGAAGACAGCCAAAATAATATCTGTGAAAAGTGACTATATATCAAGGAATACTGTGTACCAAACAAAAATCTAAAGTGTACTGTATCTGAATAATAATAAATATGTATCTGTATATATACTAATTAATGATACTAAAGAAGTTTAATAAGACAAAGATTAAAGATATATACATATACAGAGATATATACATATACACACATACATACAGCAGGGCCCCGCCTTCTCGGCGATCCGCCGATACGGCGGCACCGAGAAGGGGGCCGCCATGTTTGATTCTCAGTCGCGTATGCGCAGAATGGGCGGTTGCGCCGGTCTCTGCGCGCGCAGACCGGTGTCTGCGCGCGCAGACCGTAGTGTGTGTGTGTGTGTGTGTGTGTGTATACGTGTACACACACACACACACACCCCTCAACCCCGTTTATAGCGCGATCCGCTATAACGCGGGTCCGTTTATAGCGCAGTTTTTGTGTGGACCTCGAAAATGTAAAAACAAATGATAATTTTTTTTTGCGCACTCACACACACCCAACACACACACACAGGCACCCAGCACGCGCACACACAGGCACTCAGCGCGTGCACACAGGCGGCCCACCCCCTCCCTACCGTGTCATGGCTGCTGGGGACATCGGTGCTGGGCTGGGGAGGGGGGCAGCTGCTGGGGGGGATTGGTGCGGCGCTGGGGGGGGGAGGGATCGGTGCGGAGCTGTTGGGAGAAGTGGAAGGGGAGTGCCGGGTTATTACGGTGGCTGCGGGGGAAGTGTGCGCCTAACGGCGCCTCACTCCTCACCCGCGCGGCGGCTATTTTTTAATTAATTAATTAGCGCGACCCCGTTTATAGCATGGTCTAATCAGGTGGCCCCAGAGGAGAGTGTGTGTGTGTGTTGAGGAAGTTGAGAATGTGATGTAAGGAAGGGGGTCTGAAATAAACAGCACTAAGTAGCCATGTTGGTCAGCATCCATCTTGGTTGCCTGAATTTAGCAGCCATCTTGCCCCTGTCTGTATTCTATTCCCTGTGTGTCATTCATTGTTTCTGCATGAAAGCTGCGTGAAAGTTTGAAAGAAATATATTTTCCTTCGTTCTCAGAACATTTTGTTGATATTAAAGCCATCCCGCTAGCTGCAAAAACCTTGGGAAGGAGATAAGCCGTTGTGAAACTAGGAGAGAGAACAGTTATTTCTCACATTTAAAGTGGTAGACATACAGCCGACCCTGAAGTATGTTGCATATGTATGGGAAAGGTTACAAGCTTTATTATTGGAGGTTAAACGAGTCACTGTTGAACCACGCAAAAATAGTGGACACAATTAAGTTATCATTGAACGACTATTTCAATTTAAATGGGGGTTCAGTAGAGTCACCCCCAATGCTGTGGGAAGCACACAACGCCACGATAAGAGGGGTGTTCATCTCCGTGGCCGCCCACAAGAAAAAAGCCAAACAGAAACTCCACAAGGAAATGGCAGATAAAATTACAAAATTAGAACGAAAACAAATCTAACCCATCTAAGAATGTATACAAATCTCTAATGGTGGTCAGACTGGAGCTAAAAAAGATACAACTAGAGAAAGCAGAGAACGCATTAAAATGGTCCAGCCAACTATATTATGCTAAAGTGAATAAAGCATACAGAACACCTACAAGCTCAAATTGAACCCCCAAAATACCCACAACATATATATAAGCATATAAGTTTCACAGAGGAGTGCTACTGAGCATGGCAATTTATATTTAAAACCAGAGACATAACATAAAACACAGACAAAGCTCAGTGCACATCCAGAAAAACTTATATACGGTACAGTGCCTAAATATACATGTATAAATAACTAATAAATAAAATGGTCTTTTAGTTTAACATTTTGGCCAAATTGTTGTAAGCCCTTGAGCCAAACTTCACGGCAGACCACGTTCAAGGGTCCCTACACTAATATAAATTCTTAATAACCTGTGCATTGCCAGGAAGAATGATTTATAATAAATCTGTCAATATGAGTTGCAAGAGTTCTAAGTCTGATTGAAGCTTTTATTAACCTGTACATTACCAGGAAAAGCACTCTGTAATAGATTTGTCACAATCACACTGCATGCAGGCAAGTTCCCCTGATAGTTGGAGATGCCATGGAGTGAGCTTTTAACCATTTAAATGTGGGAGGGAGTGAGCTTCAATTGGATAGGAGGTTGCCACCCTCCAAAACAGCCAAGACTAGCTGCACAAGAATTATAAAACATACAGAACACCTACATGTATATTTAGGCACTGTACCGTATATAAGTTTTTCTGGATGTGCACTGAGCTTTGTCTGTGTTTTATGTTATGTCTCTGGTTTTAAATATAAATTGCCATGCTCAGTAGCACTCCTCTGTGAAACTTATATGCTTATATATATGTTGTGGGTATTTTGGGGGTTCAATTTGAGCTTGTAGGTGTTCTGTATGTTTTATAATTCTTGTGCAGCTAGTCTTGGCTGTTTTGGAGGGTGGCAACCTCCTATCCAATTGAAGCTCACTCCCTCCCACATTTAAATGGTTAAAAGCTCACTCCATGGCATCTCCAACTATCAGGGGAACTTGCCTGCATGCAGTGTGATTGTGACAAATCTATTACAGAGTGCTTTTCCTGGTAATGTACAGGTTAATAAAAGCTTCAATCAGACTTAGAACTTTTGCAACTCATATTGACAGATTTATTATAAATCATTCTTCCTGGCAATGCACAGGTTATTAAGAATTTATATTAGTGTAGGGACCCTTGAACGTGGTCTGCCGTGAAGTTTGGCTCAAGGGCTTACAACAATTTGGCCAAAATGTTAAACTAAAAGACCATTTTATTTATTAGTTATTTATACATGTATATTTAGGCACTGTACCGTATATAAGTTTTTCTGGATGTGCACTGAGCTTTGTCTGTGTTTTATGTTATGTCTCTGGTTTTAAATATAAATTGCCATGCTCAGTAGCACTCCTCTGTGAAACTTATATGCTTATATATATGTTGTGGGTATTTTGGGGGTTCAATTTGAGCTTGTAGGTGTTCTGTATGTTTTATAATTCTTGTGCAGCTAGTCTTGGCTGTTTTGGAGGGTGGCAACCTCCTATCCAATTGAAGCTCACTCCCTCCCACATTTAAATGGTTAAAAGCTCACTCCATGGCATCTCCAACTATCAGGGGAACTTGCCTGCATGCAGTGTGATTGTGACAAATCTATTACAGAGTGCTTTTCCTGGTAATGTACAGGTTAATAAAAGCTTCAATCAGACTTAGAACTTTTGCAACTCATATTGACAGATTTATTATAAATCATTCTTCCTGGCAATGCACAGGTTATTAAGAATTTATATTAGTGTAGGGACCCTTGAACGTGGTCTGCCGTGAAGTTTGGCTCAAGGGCTTACAACAATTTGGCCAAAATGTTAAACTAAAAGACCATTTTATTTATTAGTTATTTATACATGTATATTTAGGCACTGTACCGTATATAAGTTTTTCTGGATGTGCACTGAGCTTTGTCTGTGTTTTATGTTATGTCTCTGGTTTTAAATATAAATTGCTATGCTCAGTAGCACTCCTCTGTGAAACTTATATGCTTATATATATGTTGTGGGTATTTTGGGGGTTCAATTTGAGCTTGTAGGTGTTCTGTATGTTTTATAATTCTTGTGCAGCTAGTCTTGGCTGTTTTGGAGGGTGGCAACCTCCTATCCAATTGAAGCTCACTCCCTCCCACATTTAAATGGTTAAAAGCTCACTCCATGGCATCTCCAACTATCAGGGGAACTTGCCTGCATGCAGTGTGATTGTGACAAATCTATTACAGAGTGCTTTTCCTGGTAATGTACAGGTTAATAAAAGCTTCAATCAGACTTAGAACTTTTGCAACTCATATTGACAGATTTATTATAAATCATTCTTCCTGGCAATGCACAGGTTATTAAGAATTTATATTAGTGTAGGGACCCTTGAACGTGGTCTGCCGTGAAGTTTGGCTCAAGGGCTTACAACAATTTGGCCAAAATGTTAAACTAAAAGACCATTTTATTTATTAGTTATTTATACATGTATATTTAGGCACTGTACCGTATATAAGTTTTTCTGGATGTGCACTGAGCTTTGTCTGTGTTTTATGTTATGTCTCTGGTTTTAAATATAAATTGCCATGCTCAGTAGCACTCCTCTGTGAAACTTATATGCTTATATATATGTTGTGGGTATTTTGGGGGTTCAATTTGAGCTTGTAGGTGTTCTGTATGTTTTATAATTCTTGTGCAGCTAGTCTTGGCTGTTTTGGAGGGTGGCAACCTCCTATCCAATTGAAGCTCACTCCCTCCCACATTTAAATGGTTAAAAGCTCACTCCATGGCATCTCCAACTATCAGGGGAACTTGCCTGCATGCAGTGTGATTGTGACAAATCTATTACAGAGTGCTTTTCCTGGTAATGTACAGGTTAATAAAAGCTTCAATCAGACTTAGAACTTTTGCAACTCATATTGACAGATTTATTATAAATCATTCTTCCTGGCAATGCACAGGTTATTAAGAATTTATATTAGTGTAGGGACCCTTGAACGTGGTCTGCCGTGAAGTTTGGCTCAAGGGCTTACAACAATTTGGCCAAAATGTTAAACTAAAAGACCGTTTTATTTATTAGTTATTTATACATGTATATTTAGGCACTGTACCGTATATAAGTTTTTCTGGATGTGCACTGAGCTTTGTCTGTGTTTTATGTTATGTCTCTGGTTTTAAATATAAATTGCCATGCTCAGTAGCACTCCTCTGTGAAACTTATATGCTTATATATATGTTGTGGGTATTTTGGGGGTTCAATTTGAGCTTGTAGGTGTTCTGTATGTTTTATAATTCTTGTGCAGCTAGTCTTGGCTGTTTTGGAGGGTGGCAACCTCCTATCCAATTGAAGCTCACTCCCTCCCACATTTAAATGGTTAAAAGCTCACTCCATGGCATCTCCAACTATCAGGGGAACTTGCCTGCATGCAGTGTGATTGTGACAAATCTATTACAGAGTGCTTTTCCTGGTAATGTACAGGTTAATAAAAGCTTCAATCAGACTTAGAACTTTTGCAACTCATATTGACAGATTTATTATAAATCATTCTTCCTGGCAATGCACAGGTTATTAAGAATTTATATTAGTGTAGGGACCCTTGAACGTGGTCTGCCGTGAAGTTTGGCTCAAGGGCTTACAACAATTTGGCCAAAATGTTAAACTAAAAGACCATTTTATTTATTAGTTATTTATACATGTATATTTAGGCACTGTACCGTATATAAGTTTTTCTGGATGTGCACTGAGCTTTGTCTGTGTTTTATGTTATGTCTCTGGTTTTAAATATAAATTGCCATGCTCAGTAGCACTCCTCTGTGAAACTTATATGCTTATATATATGTTGTGGGTATTTTGGGGGTTCAATTTGAGCTTGTAGGTGTTCTGTATGTTTTATAATTCTTGTGCAGCTAGTCTTGGCTGTTTTGGAGGGTGGCAACCTCCTATCCAATTGAAGCTCACTCCCTCCCACATTTAAATGGTTAAAAGCTCACTCCATGGCATCTCCAACTATCAGGGGAACTTGCCTGCATGCAGTGTGATTGTGACAAATCTATTACAGAGTGCTTTTCCTGGTAATGTACAGGTTAATAAAAGCTTCAATCAGACTTAGAACTTTTGCAACTCATATTGACAGATTTATTATAAATCATTCTTCCTGGCAATGCACAGGTTATTAAGAATTTATATTAGTGTAGGGACCCTTGAACGTGGTCTGCCGTGAAGTTTGGCTCAAGGGCTTACAACAATTTGGCCAAAATGTTAAACTAAAAGACCGTTTTATTTATTAGTTATTTATACATGTATATTTAGGCACTGTACCGTATATAAGTTTTTCTGGATGTGCACTGAGCTTTGTCTGTGTTTTATGTTATGTCTCTGGTTTTAAAAAAAAAAAAAAAAAAAAAAGTGAATAAAGCAGACAGGTTCCTGGCCAACAAGCTCAGAGGCATAAAAACCAAAAGCACAAATCCCCGCTATCAAATGTAAAAACGGGTCAACCACAGGATGACGAACAAGAAATTGCCTGCGAGTTCACTAGGTTCTACGCTGACCTATATGACCTAAATCAGTCGGAAGGGCTCCCCCACCTCTCAAACCCTGAGATCATATCAAAATACCGAGACTCCTGTAATCTCCCGCAGATAACCGAAATAGAAAGAACTAACCTATACAGCAAAATAACGCAACTCGAATTAGTAAAAGTGATAACGGACCTTAAATCAGGCAAATCAAGCCAGATTCAATTTATACAGGACAATAACAACTCATCTTTCTGCCTTCTGGCAACTATTGTTATGAGTCATGTCCTCGAGCACATCGACATTGATATACCATGATCAATGTTGATGTAGGGCACAGTGCACTCTGAGATAGTGTGTATTACTTTCTGGCATTTAACAGAATACTTATCCCTGTGTGTTGTGTTTTGGATGCGCTCTATTTAGAAGCTTTTCATGCGCACACTGTGTCCTCCCCCAATGTTACCACCTCGGGTAGTCTCTGCAGGAAGCCGGTTACAGTGCTTATACTCACTCTGAGAACCTACTCACGGCTTACCTACGTGCAGTTGATCCACTCCAATTGCCAGCTGTGGGTGATCGGATATGAATTATCAGTAGTCAGACAGCACAGCCGCTCATTCACATAGGGCTACGGGGCTGCAGGTCTGTGCAACAGGCATTTATTTAGCTCACATACAGGGACACTATCTTACCTAGTGTCAAATCAAATCAGCTTTATTGGCATGACGAAAGAACATTTCAGTATTGCCAAAGCGTGGATAATAGGGGGTGGGGGACAATAATTACACGAATACTAGGGGTAGGGTATAGTGTCACTCACTGCCTTTGATCCTTTCATGTGATCTGTTTACAAGCTGTTTCTTATCTCTTCTCAGCAGCAGCGAATATATTAAATCCCTGCTGACAGAACAGTGTTTGTTTGCTCCCCTCACCGAGAACATTTTTCTGCTGAGTGGTATCCTAACATCAATTACAGTGCACCTTGCTTACCTTTCCTTAGGCCTGGGACCTGCTGCGCCCGATGGCGCGGGCGGCTGCACGGGCTTTCCCCACCAGCAGGGGAATCCTCCCGAGCCGGTCCCGGTCCCCCCTGGCTGCACAGCTCACTACACGCTGTGACGCGTCAGCCGCTACGGGATACAAGAGAATTGTGATCCCTAGCGTTGACGCGTCACGTGGTGTGGCTGTGAGCCAACGAGGAGGGGAGGCTTCGGGAGGAGGAGAGGCTTCGGGGAGCGGGGAGGAGAGTGTGGAGGGACAGCAGCGTGAGTGCCTGTCTGCGTGTGTGTCTGAGTGCCTATCTGTGTGTGTGTATGTGTGTGCCTGAGTACGTGAGTGCATGCCTCTGTCTGTGTGTGTGTATGTGTATGAGTGCCTGCGTGCGTGTGTGTGTGTGTGTGTGTGTGTGAGAGTGCCTGCATGTGTGTGTGTGTTGCTTGTGATCAGCAGCTCCAGCCCGAGCCCGTGGAGGGAGGGGGGGGGGGGGAAGAGTAGCGGGTCCCTCCGCTCAAGCCACGCCCCCACTCCCACTACCGCCCACCTCCCGCTCCGGCTCCTGCTCCCTACAGACCGCATATCGCGGTCTGTGTATGTCAGCGCCCCGCCTGTCTGCAGTGCGGGAGCGCTGACGGAGGGAGCGGGGCCTTAGCCTTATACTCTAGGGATACCTGCTTTTACCACATTACCTTGAATTAAGCAGGTTAGCCTTGATATCTCTACTCCATTACACTCTGCAGTGGTATCTGGGATTTACCACGAGCTGATACCAGTAGACACAGTTTATTTTACAGCAGTGTTATTTAACTGGCCCCTTCACTCTATTCTTCAAAAGGCTGTTATTTGCAGCATGAGATTCTGATGACTTGTCATGAATCTACCATATGTCTATATCTACATAGCTGATACAGCAATGTTACTCTGATTACAGTCACAATCAGTGCTGTTCGTTTTTAAACCCCTATATTTTATATTCGTTGATGACATTAAAGATTTTTAATACAACAACATATCATGTCTGCGATTGTGTGCTCGGATACTAGGTTCACTTGTTCTCCTAGTCTATTCTAGAACAATAACAAGTTGTTTTTAGCTTTAGGCTGTTAAGACACAGTTCATTATATTTATACTGACAGATAAAATGGAGTGACACAAAATGGAGACCTACCCCTCACATATACATTAACACTAGCCAATAGGTTAAACCCAATATTATAAAACAAACAAGCCCAATGCTACTTCCAATATGACAAAAATACACAGTAAAATACTTATATATTCTCTTGAAAAAGGGTCATTTAGTTTAACCCTTTGGCCAAAGAGTCGTAAGCCTGCGAACCACATCAAGGCAGACACCTGTTCGCAGGTCCTAACACTACCAGATAAAATACTAACATACAACTCTATTAGGATTACAATTCTCATTTACCTCTATTAGGAGGGAGAAGGACCCACATTGGATCTATATCCAGTAAAATGAAAGAAGATGGGAGATAACAGGGTTAATAACACCTAGTAACTGCTGCGGCTATCGGTGCCCACGCCATTATTTGCCACGTTATGGGCGCTCATCTGTTCTTAGAGTTAGTTTAAGCTGGGGATATTACAGTGATTAATGAGTGATAGGGAGAGCTAGCTGGGATTATCAGAGAGCCAGGGATTTATAGCAGACTAGTACCGATAGCAGCCAGCAGTTACTAGGTGTTATTAACCCTGTTATCTCCCATCTGCAGCCTCAGTGCTTATATGGAGCTGGCTGTGCTACACATACAGTGTCCATACATTTATACACACTAACACAATCACTAGTCATAGTGACAGACAAAGAACTATTACACACGAGTTAAATCAGAAACAACCGTATCAATGTTGCAATAAAGGACAAATAAATACAATAAATAAGGTGCTACTATAGCGTGCAGTCTACCGGTGATCTGTGGTCTACCGTGCATTCTGTCAGTTTAACCCTCATTTGAATTCATATACAGGCATACGCCGCATTAACGTACACAGTGGGTCCAGAGCATGTATTGCACGCTATAGTAGCACCATAAATAATATATATATATATATATATGCAAATATAGCTGTATGCTCATCTGCATGTCTTAGCCAGGTCTGCAAAACCGCCTTTCCCCATTATCACCCAGCATACAGCACTTCCACTGCAGCAAGGGATTCTGGGAAATGACATGCAAATGAGCACACAGTGTCACATATATATATATATATATATAAACCCATCTATAAATCTATATGTAACCCCTCGGATATTTACCTCTGATTAACCCTACTGCAGAGGCGGGGGCCTGAGCACTCCTCCCCGTTATACGCTTGCGTTCTCACTAGCTGAGCACGTGGCCAAAGGTCAGACAATAGGACCCGACCCCGGACTATGAATAACCAAAACAGTATTTATATCCAATCCCTATACCCCCAGCTGCATATATACACATACATACATACTGAAAATATGGTCTGCTTTCCGCCGTACGGTAGCAGGTCTACCCTGTGGACTCAAGACTGCCTCCCTGGAGGACCCTTCCTGGTTCAATGTGCTGGACAGGATAGCTGGACATACGTCTGGAGACAAGTGAATAATTCGGAAACACGAGGTATCGTTCTCCCTCACTGGTCTGCTTAAATGGGCATATGCATCAGTTCTTATAGCCCTTTCGGGGCGTTGTCACATATATGTAATTCATTCAGGTTGCCAAGTTGCCATGTACACTTAACAGAAGTCAGTTGTCCTTAACAATGCCATATTCCTTTCAGTTACCCCCCAGCCCAGCTGTCGTTGCTATAGTTATCCTTAACAATGCCATTTTCTCTCGGCTAACCCCCAGTTGCCGTGGCTATCGTACGTTGCTGACAGGACAGCTTGAATATTTTAGGATTCCAGTCAAACAGGATATCTGGGGCTTGATCTCAGACGGGAGCAACTGTATTAGAAGTGACTTCTGGTCTGTGTTAAAACAGGAGTTCCCATACTTTTTCCCTACAGCCCTACACATTGTACCTGAGCTGACAGAAATGGAGCGTATCTTCTTAAACACAAACATAGGACCCCTACCAAAATATATATACACACACACACACACACACACACACACACCTTGTGCGAGGCCCATATACATACAGTCACAATACTGGTAATAACCCCTATACCCCCAGCTATATATACACCCTGTGCCCCTCTGTGCGAGGCCCATATACATACAATCACAATACAGGCAGTCCTCGGTTATCCGACACAATGCGTTACTCAAAATGGCGTTGTAAAGCGAAACACGTTTTCCCATAGGAACACTGTTTAAATGAAAGGTTCCGTTCCTGAAGGCATTTTTAACACTAAAATACACCAAATATTTTATGCAGGCAATAAGATATGCAGCACACAAATAAATTATATAGTGTATATACTGTATTATATATATATATATATATATAACATAATAAATAATATATTATATATTATAATATAATATAGTATAATATATATATATATATATACGCTCTTACGACGCTTTGCAATGTTGTTTATGTGAATGTGTATATATATACACACATACACAACGTTGCAAAGCGTCGTAAGAGCGTTGGATAAGCCATTTTGGCGTTGTAAAAATGAATATAGGTATGCATTGCATAGCGTTGGAAAAGCCATTCGTTGTAAAGCGAAGCGTTGTAAAACGAGGACTGCCTGTACTGGTAATAACCCCTATACCCCAGCTATATATACACACTCTGTGCCCCTCTGTGCGAGGCCCATATACATACAGTCACAATACAGGTAATAACCCCTATACCCCAGCTATATATACACCCTGTGCCCCTCTGTGCGAGGCCCATATATATACAGTCACAATACTGGTAATAACCCCTATACCCCAGCTATATATACACCCTGTGCCCCTCTGTGCGAGGCCCATATATATACAGTCACAATACTGGTAATAACCCCTATACCCCCAGCTATATATACACTCTGTGCCCCTCTGTGCGAAGCCCATATACATACAGTCACAATACTGGTAATAACCCCTATACCCCCAGCTATATATACACCCTGTGCCCCTCTGTGCGAGGCCCATATATATACAGTCACAATACTGGTAATAACCCCTATACCTCCAGCTATATATACACACTGTGCCCCTCTGTGCGAGGCCCATATACATACAGTCACAGTACTGGTAATAACCCCTATACCCCCAGCTATATATACACCCTGTGCCCCTCTGTGCGAGGCCCATATACATACAGTCACAATACTGGTAATAACCCCCATACCCCCAGCTATATATACACCCTGTGCCCCTCTGTGCGAGGCCCATATACATAGTCACAATACTGGTAATAACCCCTATACCCCCAGCTATATATACACCCTGTGCCCCTCTGTGCGAGGCCCATATACATACAGTCACAATACTGGTAATAACCCCTATACCCCCAGCTATATATACACCCTGTGCCCCTCTGTGCGAGACCCATATATATACAATCACAATACTGGTAATAACACCTATACCCCCAGCTATATATACACACACTGTGCCCCTCTGTGCGAGGCCCATATACATACAGTCACAATACTGGTAATAACCCCTATACCCCCAGCTATATATACACACCCTGTGCCCCTCTGTGCGAGGCCCATATACATACAGTCACAATACTGGTAATAACCCCTATACCCCCAGCTATATATACACCCTGTGCCCCTCTGTGCGAGGCCCATATATACATACAGTCACAATACTGGTAATAACCCCTATACCCCCAGCTATATGTACACCCTGTGCCCCTCTGTGCGAGGCCCATATACATACAGTCACAATACTGGTAATAACCCCTATACCCCAGCTATATATACACACTCTGTGCCCCTCTGTGCGAAGCCCATATACATACAATCACAATACTGGTAATAACCCCCATACCCCCAGCTATATATATACACCCTGTGCCCCTCTGTGCGAGGCCCATATACATACAGTCACAATACTGGTAATAACCCCTATACCCCCAGCTATATATACACCTGTGCCCCTCTGTGCGAGGCCCATATACATACAGTCACAATACTGGTAATAACCCCTATACCCCCAGCTATATATACACCCTGTGCCCCTCTGTGCGAGGCCCATATACATACAGTCACAATACTGGTAATAACCCCTATACCCCCAGCTATATATACACCCTGTGCCCCTCTGTGCGAGGCCCATATACATACAGTCACAATACTGGTAATAACCCCTATACCCCCAGCTATATATACACACACTGTGCCCCTCTGTGCGAGGCCCATATATACATACAGTCACAATACTGGTAATAACCCCTATACCCCCAGCTATATATACACACTGTGCCCCTCTGTGCGAGGCCCATATATACATACAGTCACAATACTGGTAATATCCCCTATACCCCCAGCTATATATACACACCCTGTGCCCCTCTGTGCGAGGCCCATATACATACAGTCACAATACTGGTAATAACCCCTATACCCCCAGCTATATATACACCCTGTGCCCCTCTGTGCGAGGCCCATATACATACAGTCACAATACTGGTAATAACCCCTATACCCCCAGCTATATATACACCTTGTGCCCCTCTGTGCGAGGCCCATATACATACAGTCACAATACTGGTAATAACCCCTATACCCCCAGCTATATATACACCCTGTGCCCCTCTGTGCGAGGCCCATATATACACAATCACAATACTGGTAATAACCCCCATACCCCCAGCTATATATACACCCTGTGCCCCTCTGTGCGAGGCCCATATATACACAATCACAATACTGGTAATAACCCCCATACCCCCAGCTATATATACACCCTGTGCCCCTCTGTGCGAGGCCCATATATACATACAGTCACAATACTGGTAATAACCCCTATACCCCCAGCTATATATACACCCTGTGCCCCTCTGTGCGAGGCCCATATATACATACAGTCACAATACTGGTAATAACCCCTATACCCCCAGCTATATATACACACACTGTGCCCCTCTGTGCGAAGCCCATATACATACAATCACAATACTGGTAATAACCCCCATACCCCCAGCTATATATACACACTGTGCCCCTCTGTGCGAGGCCCATATACATACAGTCACAGTACTGGTAATAACCCCTATACCCCCAGCTATATATACACCCTGTGCCCCTCTGTGCGAGGCCCATATATACACAATCACAATACTGGTAATAACCCCCATACCCCCAGCTATATATACACCCTGTGCCCCTCTGTGCGAGGCCCATATATACATACAGTCACAATACTGGTAATAACCCCTATACCCCCAGCTATATATACACCCTGTGCCCCTCTGTGCGAGGCCCATATATACATACAGTCACAATACTGGTAATAACCCCTATACCCCCAGCTATATATACACCCTGTGCCCCTCTGTGCGAGGCCAATATACATACAATCCTGGTAATAACCCCTATACCCCCAGCTATATATATACACACTGTGTCCCTCTGTGCGAGGCCCATATATACACAATCACAATACTGGTAATAACCCCCATACCCCCAGCTATATATACACCCTGTGCCCCTCTGTGCGAGGCCCATATATACATACAGTCACAATACTGGTAATAACCCCTATACCCCCAGCTATATATACACACTGTGCCCCTCTGTGCGAGGTCCATATACATACAGTCACAATACTGGTAATAACCCCTATACCCCCAGCTATATATACACCCTGTGCCCCTCTGTGCGAGGCCCATATACATACAGTCACAATACTGGTAATAACCCCTATACCCCCAGCTATATATACACCCTGTGCCCCTCTGTGCGAGGCCCATATACATACAGTCACAATACTGGTAATAACCCCTATACCCCCAGCTATATATACACCCTGTGCCCCTCTGTGCGAGGCCCATATACATACAGTCACAATACTGGTAATAACCCCTATATCCCCAGCTATATATACACCCTGTGCCCCTCTGTGCGAGGCCCATATACATACAGTCACAATACTGGTAATAACCCCTATACCCCCAGCTATATATACACCCTGTGCCCCTCTGTGCGAGGCCCATATACATACAGTCACAATACTGGTAATAACCCCTATACCCCCAGCTATATATACACCCTGTGCCCCTCTGTGCGAGGCCCATATACATACAGTCACAATACTGGTAATAACCCCTATACCCCCAGCTATATATACACCCTGTGCCCCTCTGTGCGAGGCCCATATACATACAGTCACAATACTGGTAATAACCCCTATACCCCCAGCTATATATACACACACTGTGCCCCTCTGTGCGAGGCCCATATATACATACAGTCACAATACTGGTAATAACCCCTATACCCCCAGCTATATATACACACTGTGCCCCTCTGTGCGAGGCCCATATATACATACAGTCACAATACTGGTAATATCCCCTATACCCCCAGCTATATATACACACCCTGTGCCCCTCTGTGCGAGGCCCATATACATACAGTCACAATACTGGTAATAACCCCTATACCCCCAGCTATATATACACCCTGTGCCCCTCTGTGCGAGGCCCATATACATACAGTCACAATACTGGTAATAACCCCTATACCCCCAGCTATATATACACCTTGTGCCCCTCTGTGCGAGGCCCATATACATACAGTCACAATACTGGTAATAACCCCTATATCCCCAGCTATATATACACCCTGTGCCCCTCTGTGCGAGGCCCATATACATACAGTCACAATACTGGTAATAACCCCTATACCCCCAGCTATATATACACCCTGTGCCCCTCTGTGCGAGGCCCATATACATACAGTCACAATACTGGTAATAACCCCTATACCCCCAGCTATATATACACCCTGTGCCCCTCTGTGCGAGGCCCATATACATACAGTCACAATACTGGTAATAACCCCTATACCCCCAGCTATATATACACCCTGTGCCCCTCTGTGCGAGGCCCATATACATACAGTCACAATACTGGTAATAACCCCTATACCCCCAGCTATATATACACACACTGTGCCCCTCTGTGCGAGGCCCATATATACATACAGTCACAATACTGGTAATAACCCCTATACCCCCAGCTATATATACACACTGTGCCCCTCTGTGCGAGGCCCATATATACATACAGTCACAATACTGGTAATATCCCCTATACCCCCAGCTATATATACACACCCTGTGCCCCTCTGTGCGAGGCCCATATACATACAGTCACAATACTGGTAATAACCCCTATACCCCCAGCTATATATACACCCTGTGCCCCTCTGTGCGAGGCCCATATACATACAGTCACAATACTGGTAATAACCCCTATACCCCCAGCTATATATACACCTTGTGCCCCTCTGTGCGAGGCCCATATACATACAGTCACAATACTGGTAATAACCCCTATACCCCCAGCTATATATACACCCTGTGCCCCTCTGTGCGAGGCCCATATATACACAATCACAATACTGGTAATAACCCCCATACCCCCAGCTATATATACACCCTGTGCCCCTCTGTGCGAGGCCCATATATACATACAGTCACAATACTGGTAATAACCCCCATACCCCCAGCTATATATACACCCTGTGCCCCTCTGTGCGAGGCCCATATATACATACAGTCACAATACTGGTAATAACCCCTATACCCCCAGCTATATATACACCCTGTGCCCCTCTGTGCGAGGCCCATATATACATACAGTCACAATACTGGTAATAACCCCTATACCCCCAGCTATATATACACACACTGTGCCCCTCTGTGCGAAGCCCATATACATACAATCACAATACTGGTAATAACCCCCATACCCCCAGCTATATATACACACTGTGCCCCTCTGTGCGAGGCCCATATACATACAGTCACAGTACTGGTAATAACCCCTATACCCCCAGCTATATATACACCCTGTGCCCCTCTGTGCGAGGCCCATATATACACAATCACAATACTGGTAATAACCCCCATACCCCCAGCTATATATACACCCTGTGCCCCTCTGTGCGAGGCCCATATATACATACAGTCACAATACTGGTAATAACCCCTATACCCCCAGCTATATATACACCCTGTGCCCCTCTGTGCGAGGCCCATATATACATACAGTCACAATACTGGTAATAACCCCTATACCCCCAGCTATATATACACCCTGTGCCCCTCTGTGCGAGGCCAATATACATACAATCCTGGTAATAACCCCTATACCCCCAGCTATATATATACACACTGTGTCCCTCTGTGCGAGGCCCATATATACACAATCACAATACTGGTAATAACCCCCATACCCCCAGCTATATATACACCCTGTGCCCCTCTGTGCGAGGCCCATATATACATACAGTCACAATACTGGTAATAACCCCTATACCCCCAGCTATATATACACACTGTGCCCCTCTGTGCGAGGTCCATATACATACAGTCACAATACTGGTAATAACCCCTATACCCCCAGCTATATATACACCCTGTGCCCCTCTGTGCGAGGCCCATATACATACAGTCACAATACTGGTAATAACCCCTATACCCCCAGCTATATATACACCCTGTGCCCCTCTGTGCGAGGCCCATATACATACAGTCACAATACTGGTAATAACCCCTATACCCCCAGCTATATATACACCCTGTGCCCCTCTGTGCGAGGCCCATATATACACAATCACAATACTGGTAATAACCCCCATACCCCCAGCTATATATACACCCTGTGCCCCTCTGTGCGAGGCCCATATATACATACAGTCACAATACTGGTAATAACCCCCATACCCCCAGCTATATATACACCCTGTGCCCCTCTGTGCGAGGCCCATATATACATACAGTCACAATACTGGTAATAACCCCTATACCCCCAGCTATATATACACCCTGTGCCCCTCTGTGCGAGGCCCATATATACATACAGTCACAATACTGGTAATAACCCCTATACCCCCAGCTATATATACACACACTGTGCCCCTCTGTGCGAAGCCCATATACATACAATCACAATACTGGTAATAACCCCCATACCCCCAGCTATATATACACACTGTGCCCCTCTGTGCGAGGCCCATATACATACAGTCACAGTACTGGTAATAACCCCTATACCCCCAGCTATATATACACCCTGTGCCCCTCTGTGCGAGGCCCATATATACACAATCACAATACTGGTAATAACCCCCATACCCCCAGCTATATATACACCCTGTGCCCCTCTGTGCGAGGCCCATATATACATACAGTCACAATACTGGTAATAACCCCTATACCCCCAGCTATATATACACCCTGTGCCCCTCTGTGCGAGGCCCATATATACATACAGTCACAATACTGGTAATAACCCCTATACCCCCAGCTATATATACACCCTGTGCCCCTCTGTGCGAGGCCAATATACATACAATCCTGGTAATAACCCCTATACCCCCAGCTATATATATACACACTGTGTCCCTCTGTGCGAGGCCCATATATACACAATCACAATACTGGTAATAACCCCCATACCCCCAGCTATATATACACCCTGTGCCCCTCTGTGCGAGGCCCATATATACATACAGTCACAATACTGGTAATAACCCCTATACCCCCAGCTATATATACACACTGTGCCCCTCTGTGCGAGGTCCATATACATACAGTCACAATACTGGTAATAACCCCTATACCCCCAGCTATATATACACCCTGTGCCCCTCTGTGCGAGGCCCATATACATACAGTCACAATACTGGTAATAACCCCTATACCCCCAGCTATATATACACCCTGTGCCCCTCTGTGCGAGGCCCATATACATACAGTCACAATACTGGTAATAACCCCTATACCCCCAGCTATATATACACCCTGTGCCCCTCTGTGCGAGGCCCATATACATACAGTCACAATACTGGTAATAACCCCTATATCCCCAGCTATATATACACCCTGTGCCCCTCTGTGCGAGGCCCATATACATACAGTCACAATACTGGTAATAACCCCTATATCCCCAGCTATATATACACACTGTGCCCCTCTGTTACCTAGTCACACCCCCTGAGTTATACCCCTCAGCAGCAGGGCCTGGGGATCAGGGAGCAGCAGCAGCTCTCACACACAGGGCTGCTCTCTCCTCATGCTCCTCTCTCTCTCCCCCTCCCTGTCACACTCACCTCAAGCTTTGCTCTCCTGTCCCCTCATTGGCTGTCCTGTCCTGTCTCCCTGTGTCAGCAGCAGGGGCTTCTGGGAGTTGTAGTCCATCTGCTGCTGCTGCTCTGTCATTAGCTCCTTCCCCAGCAGCAGCACACAGCAGAGAGGATCACAGCCAGGGGGCAGCACGTATAGAGCGCTGTATCCTCACACATATCATGTGTTTAACACTTTGTGGGTCTGTTTCATACAATAAGTTCTCTCCCCCTCCCCATGCTGCTGCTGCTGCTTCCTATCAAGGAGTTACACACATATAGATTATTTAGGGGACAAGCAAACATTAATGAAAGATAGAATATGGCACAGAAAATGAAACATCCAAATCATATGTAGCCAGGTCCCCTCTGGCTCCCCGGTCCTCCGTTTCCCCCTTCCTTACCCCTGTGGGCTGTTGCGGGTGGTGACAGGCTGGCCGGCGGCTCCCTCTTCAGGCGCCGCCATGTTGGTTAGGCTCGCACATGCGCAGAATAGCTGCGGCGTCCATATGGGGGTTGGCGCGACAGTTAGCGCATGCGATCGTGCGACGCGACGGCCATTACAAGGTTGTGCATGCGCAGAGAGGAATTGTGGCGGCCATTACAAAGTCGCGCGTGCGCATTAAAGATAGCGTACGCGGCGGTAATGTGAAAAGGCTCCGCAGGGAACTACATTACCCAGAAGCCTCTGGGGACTGCCCTTTCACCACTATCACATGCCATCAGACAGCCAATAGGGCTTACAGATTCTCCTGCTGCAGATTAGATACATTTTGCACTCTGAATCCAAGAAGTTAATCTGAGCTGGCAGTAGGGTTGCCAGGATGAGGTGATGGGGGGGGGGGGGCCAGGATGAGGTGATGGGGGGGGGGGGCCAGGATGAGGTGATGGGGGGGGGGGGCCAGGATGAGGTGATGGGGGGGGGGGGCAGGATGAGGTGATGGGGGGGGGGGGCAGGATGAGGTGATGGGGGGGGGGGGCAGGATGAGGTGATGGGGGGGGGGGGCAGGATGAGGTGATGGGGGGGGGGCAGGATGAGGTGATGGGGGGGGGGCAGGATGAGGTGATGGGGGGGGGGCAGGATGATGGGGGGGGGCAGGATGATGGGGGGGGGCAGGATGAGGTGATGGGGGGGGGGCAGGATGAGGTGATGGGGGGGGCAGGATGAGGTGATGGGGGGGGGGGCAGGATGAGGTGATGGGGGGGGGCAGGATGAGGTGATGGGGGGGGGGCAGGATGAGGTGATGGGGGGGGCAGGATGAGGTGATGGGGGGGGGCAGGATGAGGTGATGGGGGGGGGGGCAGGATGAGGTGATGGGGGGGGGCAGGATGAGGTGATGGGGGGGGGCAGGATGAGGTGATGGGGGGGGGGCAGGATGAGGTGATGGGGGGGGGGCAGGATGAGGTGATGGGGGGGGGGCAGGATGAGGTGATGGGGGGGGGGCAGGATGAGGTGATGGGGGGGGCAGGATGAGGTGATGGGGGGGGGCAGGATGAGGTGATGGGGGGGGCAGGATGAGGTGATGGGGGGGGGCAGGATGAGGTGATGGGGGGGGGCAGGATGAGGTGATGGGGGGGGGCAGGATGAGGTGATGGGGGGGGGGGCAGGATGAGGTGATGGGGGGGGGGCAGGATGAGGTGATGGGGGGGGCAGGATGAGGTGATGGGGGGGGCAGGATGAGGTGATGGGGGGGGGCAGGATGAGGTGATGGGGGGGGGCAGGATGAGGTGATGGGGGGGCAGGATGAGGTGATGGGGGGGGCAGGATGAGGTGATGGGGGGGGCAGGATGAGGTGATGGGGGGGCAGGATGAGGTGATGGGGGGGGCAGGATGAGGTGATGGGGGGGCAGGATGAGGTGATGGGGGGGGCAGGATGAGGTGATGGGGGGGGCAGGATGAGGTGATGGGGGGGGCAGGATGAGGTGATGGGGGGGGCAGGATGAGGTGATGGGGGGGGGGCAGGATGAGGTGATGGGGGGGGGCAGGATGAGGTGATGGGGGGGGGTAGGATGAGGTGATGGGGGGGGGGCAGGATGAGGTGATGGGGGGGGGCAGGATGAGGTGATGGGGGGGGGGCAGGATGAGGTGATGGGGGGGGGGCAGGATGAGGTGATGGGGGGGGGCAGGATGAGGTGATGGGGGGGGGGCAGGATGAGGTGATGGGGGGGGGGGCAGGATGAGGTGATGGGGGGGGCAGGATGAGATGATGGGGGGGGGGCAGGATGAGGTGATGGGGGGGGCAGGATGAGGTGATGGGGGGGGCAGGATGAGGTGATGGGGGGGGGCAGGATGAGGTGATGGGGGGGGGCAGGATGAGGTGATGGGGGGGGGCAGGATGAGGTGATGGGGGGGGGGGCAGGATGAGGTGATGGGGGGGGGGGCAGGATGAGGTGATGGGGGGGGGCAGGATGAGGTGATGGGGGGGGGCAGGATGAGGTGATGGGGGGGGGCAGGATGAGGTGATGGGGGGGGGGCAGGATGAGGTGGGGGGGGGGCAGGATGAGGTGATGGGGGGGCAGGATGAGGTGATGGGGGGGGCAGGATGAGGTGATGGGGGGGGGCAGGATGAGGTGATGGGGGGGGCAGGATGAGGTGATGGGGGGGGGGGCAGGATGAGGTGATGGGGGGGGGCAGGATGAGGTGATGGGGGGGGGCAGGATGAGGTGATGGGGGGGGGGCAGGATGAGGTGATGGGGGGGGGCAGGATGAGGTGATGGGGGGGGGGCAGGATGAGGTGATGGGGGGGGGCAGGATGAGGTGATGGGGGGGGGGCAGGATGAGGTGATGGGGGGGGTGGCCAAGATGAGGTGATGGGGGGGGGGCCAGGATGAGGTGATGGGGGGGGGGCAGGATGAGGTGATGGGGGGGCAGGATGAGGTGATGGGGGGGCAGGATGAGGTGATGGGGGGGGGCAGGATGAGGTGATGGGGGGGCAGGATGAGGTGATGGGGGGGGCAGGATGAGGTGATGGGGGGGGCAGGATGAGGTGATGGGGGGGGCAGGATGAGGTGATGGGGGGGCCAGGATGAGGTGCTGGGGGGGCAGGATGAGGTGATGGGGGGGCAGGATGAGGTGATGGGGGGGCCAGGATGAAGTGATGGGGGGGGGCCAGGATGAGGTGATGGGGGGGCCAGGATGAGGTGATGGGGGGGCAAG
This sequence comes from Ascaphus truei, assembly GCF_040206685.1. NCBI lineage: Eukaryota > Metazoa > Chordata > Amphibia > Anura > Ascaphidae > Ascaphus > Ascaphus truei. The sequence continues at coordinate 485,583,807 of NC_134484.1, forward strand.
GATGAGGTGATGGGGAGGGCAGGATGAGGTGATGCGGGGGGGCCAGGATGAGGTGATGGGGGGGCCAGGATGAGGTGATGGGGGGGCCAGGATGAGGTGATGGGGGGGCAGGATGAGGGGGGGCCAGGATGAGGTGATGGGGGGGACGGGCAGGATAAGGTGATGGGGGGGCCAGGATGAGGTGATGGGGCCAGGATGAGGTGATGGGGGGGGCCAGGATGATGTGATGGGGGGGGGGCAGGATGAGGTGATGGAGGGGGGGCAGGATGAGGTGATGGAGGGGGGCCAGGATGAGGTGATGGAGGGGGGGACAGGATGAGGTGATGGAGGGGGGGGCAGGATGAGGGGGGGGCAGCATGAGGTGAATGGGGGGGCAGGATGAGGTGATGGGGGTGAGGTGATGGGGGGGTGAGGTGATGGGGGGCCAGGATGAGGTGAGATAATGAGGGGCCAGGATGAGCTGTGGTGATGATGGGGGAGGTGGGGGTATATTTTATATGTATTGGGGAGGTGGGGGTATATTTAAATGTATTGGGGAGATGGGGGTATTGTTTGAATGTATTTGGGGGTGGGGTATTTTTTATATATATTGGGGAGGGGGTATATTTTATATGTTTTGGGGAGGTGGGGGTATTTTTAAAATGTATTCAAGGGGTGTGGGGGTATTTTTATATGTATACGAGGGGTGTGGGGGTATTTTATATGTATACAAGGGGTGTGGGGGTATTTTTTTTTTCAACTTAAATTTGTATTTGTTGTTCACATATCTTTCAAACATAGGGCCTCATGCAGTAAGCGCCGATAAGGCTTTTATTGGCATTTTCCCGCCAAAATTGGATTTGAAATTCAGTAAGCGCCGATAAGTGCTCAAAATCAGCAGTTTTTCTTGCCGATAAAAATTTATCGGCATGCGGCTGCCGATAACCCACTTATCGGCACTTTTAGAAATCGGCTGTATTCAAGTAGCCCCGATCAGCTCATCGGTGCTGATCGGCACTCAGAAATGGAGATTTCATCGGCAATTGGTCCCGCCAACTAAAGTTGGCAAGTTGGAGGGGAGAAGGATCGGCAAGGTTGCCGGGACGGCACTTAGAAAAAAAACCTCATCTCTACATCAATGGAGTCAATGGAGCGGGAACTTATAACATTATAGTAGTGTTTACGTTCTATTGCTCATAATAAAAATGTGCTTGGCATTACAGTGTCGAGGTCATTCACTTCATCGTGTCACCCCTTACGTTTATTATTCGCATAACATTGTACTTTTGAATGTTATGATGATTTGCGTGTCACATTAGTCTTAACGTTATGATGTGTCAAGGGAAAATCCTATACTCAACTCTTAAAGGAACAGGTCACATCATATCAAACATGTTACTTAAGTGTGCTTCAATTTATTATATGATGTAACACATTTCACACATCTAACAGATCCAGCGTATAGTAATGTTGCTATACATTATACAATGCTTGTAATGTGTAACGCATGATCAAACGTTAATGTAGCTGTTTGTTTTCATTTTTACATGTACTTTGTGACCTCCCTCTTTTGATGACGTCCGCAATTGGACACTCAATAACATTGCATGTTTACATTGTACACGATGCATTATAAGCACTTCATGCTAACTTATACGCACATCTATATTAGTTACTCATTTTTACACGATTCAAACTGAATCAATAGCAACTATCCTGATGGCATTAAATTATGCATATGAACATTACAATTACTTCATGTGAACATATGATAATCACATGCCAAATTACACATGTTGCAACATAGTTTCTCAACATCAATGTCATGCTTGTATCCTAATTAGATGACTGAGTGTTGCGTTCAGAAGTGGTACATGCATTACACATTCCAGAAATACTTGACAATAAATGCTTGTACAAAGCTTAACGTTACATCATTCTCAAATATCATGATTGCCTGGTGAACACAAATAAATAATACTTTTAATTGCTACTGGATACAAGTTGGGAGGGAACTACTTGGATATGTTAATGTAACACCTTGCACTTCAGCAAGTCACCTGACATCACATAGGTATTTAAAGGAGGCCAATTATCTGCGGATTCACAGTTACAGATCTGAAAATGATGCGAATGTTTATGAGACGGAGGAAGATTCTATTAGACAAGAGGCTTGCTGATGGAGAGGATGTCACAGGCCAAGGAAGGGACAGAGGCAGGGACAGTGGTAGGGACAGTGACAGGGACAGGCACGCGGACAGGAGAGGGAGAGGTCGAGGGAGAGGGCAAGGACACGAGAGAAGAAGAGAGAGGAGAGAAGTTGTGCCTCGTCCTCGTTTGTACAGGGAGAGAACCCTGTTAGATGGGATGAGTGAGGAGGAGATTGTAAGTCGCTATCGTTTGAGTTCAGCAGCAATCTTAGCTCTTTATGAAGAAATACGGGGAGATTTAGATTTTGTGACAGCCAGAGGTCGTGCAGTCCCTGGGCTTGTTAAAATGCTGTGCTCATTACATTATCTTGCTTCCGCATCATTCCAGACAACTGTGGGCATAGTGGGCGGGGTCTCGCAATCTACATTCTCGCGGGCCTTTACCCAGTTTCTATGTGCACTCAACAGCGCTAGGAATTATATTCATTTTCCTACAGAGAACACAGAGTGGCTGGAAGTTAGGAATGGCTTTTATACCATAGCCGGGATACCATGTGTGATGGGTGCAATAGATTGCACCCATGTTGCTTTGATCCCGCCTAGTCAGAGTGAGCATGCTTACCGCAACCGTAAGCACTACCATTCCCTGAATGTACAGGTGGTATGCGATGCCACGATGAAGATTATGCATGTGGTAGCCAAATTCCCTGGTTCCAGTCACGATTCCTCTATCCTGAGAAACTCATCAGTCTTCCATGCTTTCGTACAAGGCTATTTTGAACCTGGTTGGCTGGTGGGTGAGTACATATTATGATGTGTTAACAAACAACTCTAGTTTTTATATGAACTGTTCAATGTAATAATGTTAACACAAATTGTTTCATTTTTTGGCACGATGAATTATAGGTGACTCAGGATACGGAATTAGGCCGTGGCTGTTGACCCCTGTGGCAAACCCTCAATGTGAAGCAGAGGAGAGCTACAATGTTGCCCATATATCTACCCGATCCGTCATAGAGAGGACATTTGGGCTTCTGAAAACACGATTTCGGTGTTTAGATAGAACAGGCGGGGTATTGCAATATAAGCCTGCTAAAGTGTCAGATGTTGTCATTGCATGTTGCATTTTGCACAATCTGGCACTCCGCAATAATGTACAAACCGACATACATCAGGGCTTGGAGGAGGAGTGTTGCAGGGTACATGCAACTACACACCCGGGTTTCTTGACAAGGCTGTTTTATTTTGCCTTGAAAAATATACAGCACACAAAACAAAAATAGCTCTTTTTCAGCAACAAACGAAAATGGCTTTTCCTTTAGCAAACCGAACAAAACAGTTTCTCTTTAGCAGACAGTTTATATATATGCAGCTTCCCTTTTTCTATGCAGGGGACAGACAGTTCACAGTTTCACTACTTTGCTACTCAGACCTTGTTTTCAGGAATCACTTTAGCAGCTTACTCCTCTCTCATCAACAGCAAGCTCCATGTGTCTACAACCTGGGTTTTAACACACCATGATTAGGCAGCTGGGATCCAACTAATTGTCCTGAGGTTCCCACTGCAGACTAGACATAGGTTTTCTAGGCATATAACTGGTGGCTTTTATTTACCCTGTCACATTCCTCCCCTGTTAGTGTGTGGCTGGGGCTACGCACGGCTGAAGCCCGACCATCCACCCCTTCTCTAGAAAAGAAGTCAGCATTTGCGTTCTCTTTTTCCGGCCTATGCTGAATCTCAAATGAGAAGGGTTGGAGGGCCATATACCACCTAGTCAATCTAGCATTGGAATCCTTCATGCTATTTAACCATTTCAGTGGAGCATGATCCGTCACCAAAGTAAAATGGACTCCTGCCAGGTAATGCCTCAAAGCCTCGATTGCCCACTTTACTGCGAGGCGCTCTTTCTCAATCACTGAGTAATTTTTTTTCCTTGGGAACAATTTCCTACTCAGGAAAAGGATAGGATGTTCAACTCCCTCAAACTGTTGTGACAACACTGCCCCTAGCCCTATCTCTGATGCATCTGTTTGCACTATAAAAGGGCTGTTGAAGTACGGGCTTCTAAGGATGGGACCCTCTGAGAGACACCTTTTTATGTCCTCAAAGGCTCTCTGACAATCCTTTGATCACACCACTTGTGTAGGGGCACACTTTTTTGTGAGGTCCGTTAAAGGGGCTGCCACTTCCGAATAGTTGGGGATGAACCGCCGGTAGTACCCTGCTAAAACCCAGCAGAGAGCGTACCTGCGTTTTTGTTTGGGGGGTCGGAACTTCTTTCAGGGCAGCTACCTTGTCGGCTAGTGGCCTTACTTTTCCACCTCCCACTGCATACCCTAAATACTTGGTTTCCGCTTTACCCAAGGCACATTTCTTAGGGTTGGCTGTGAGCCCTGCCTCTCTTAGAGATTTGAGAACCGCTTTCAGCCTATTTAAATGAGCCCGCCAGTGTTTACTATAAATGACAATGTCATCTAGGTAGGCTGCGGCATAAGTCCTATGGGGCCTCAGTACCTTATCCATGAGTCTCTGAAATGTGGCTGGGGCTCCATGCAGTCCAAATGGCATTGTCACAAACTGGTATAAACCCATGGAAGTGGCAAAGGCTGTTTTGCATTTGGATTTTTCCTCTAAGGGTATTTGCCAGTATCCTTTTGTCAAGTCCCACGTGGATATATATTCCGCGTTACCAAGGGCGTCAATTAATTCGTCCACCCTTGGCATTGGATATGCGCCAAACTTGGATACCGCATTGACCTTTCGGAGGTCCACACAAAATCTTACCTTCCCATCGGGTTTAGGGACCATAACTAGTGGACTACACCACTCACTGCATGATTCCTCAATCACTCCTAAGTGTAACATTTCTTGTACCTCCTTCTCTACCAGAACCCTACGACTTTCAGTCAACCTATAAGGACAGGAACGTACTTTTACCCCAGGTGCTGTCTCGATTGCATGGGAAATTAAGTTAGTTTGTCCTGGTAAGTCAGAAAAAACATCCTGGAATTGTGTAATTATTGCTAACAAGTGCCCTTTTTGTTCAGAGGACAACTGTTTACCCATTGGGATTTTATCATCATTCACGATGTTCTCCCGTGGAGGCTGAGGACCCAAGTCCGTTTCCTCCTCCACCGGGTGGATGAATAGAGACCGCTGCATCTTCCAGGGTTTCAGCAAGTTCACATGGTAAATTTGTTTACCCTTCCTGGACCCTGGTTGAGCGATCTCGTAATCCACATCACCCGTACGGCGGAGTACTTCAAATGGGCCCTGCCATTTGGCCAGGAGTTTACTCTCACAACTGGGTAACAATAACATCACCTGGTCTCCTGGGTGAAACACTCTCATGCGAGCATTCTGATTGTAATGTCTCTCCTGACTGTCCTGGGCTGATCTAAGATTCTCCCTGGCAAAATGGCCGACCACATCTAGGCGCTTCCTAAGGTCTAGTACATATTGCAGGGTATTTTTAGAAGGGGACTGCTATTCCTCCCAGGACTCCTTTAGGAGGTCTAGGATACCCCGCGGTTGGCGGCCATAGAGCAAATCAAATGGAGAGAATCCCGTGGAGGCCTGGGGAACTTCCCGCACTGCAAACAGCAGAAAAGGGAGAAGTTCATCCCAGGCTCTCTTTTCTGAGTCTACAAATTTCCTCACCATCCCTTTTAGAGTTCGGTTAAATCTTTCCACCAATCCGTCAGTCTGTGGATGGTAGACCGATGTCCAAACAGACTTGACCTCTAGTAACTTTAAGACATCCTGCATCAGTTTAGTCATGAAATTTGTACCTTGGTCTGTCAACATAACCTGGGGAAGTCTAACCCGTGAGAACAGTTCCAACAACTTGTTGGCTACTTGCTTCGCTGTTGCTGTTCTCAGGGGGAACGCCTCAGGATATCTTGTTGCATAGTCCACTATTACAAGGATAAACCTGTGTCCTTTCGCAGAAGGTTCTAGAGGTCCTACCAAGTCTACCCCAATCCTCTCAAAGGGAACTGACACCAAGGGTAGAGGAACCAAAGGGGCTGGTTTTTGTCCTTTTGGACTAGTTAGCTGGCACTCCGGACATGCTGCACATAGCTTAGCAATATCACTATGCATCCCTGGCCAATAGAATCGGGATGAAATACGGTCCAATGTTTTATCCCTGCCCAGGTACCACCCCAAGGGACAGTATGAGCTAGAGTGAACACAGATTTAACAAACACCTTGGGAACCAATATCTGTCTGGTGACCTCCCCTGTTTGTGTCTGCCTATTCACCCTATATAGGATATCCTTTGATAGCTCAAAATGGGGGAATACTATCACCCCCTGTGCATCTAAAATCTGTTCATCAATTTTCACCACCTTGTCATACTGTCTCGCAAGGACTGGGTCTTCCCTTTGCAAGTCAGGGAGGTACAGGTCTGGTAAATCTCCAGCGCCCATATCCCCCTCCCTTTGGCCATCCCCAGCCATCACTTGTGACCTCTGACTACTAGAATGGTCACCTTGAGACCCAGATTTCTGCAACCAGTCCTGTTTGTCCAAGCGTCTTTGCTTCCGAGTCTTTTGAACCCGGTGTCTACTGGGAAAAAGGTCTGCCGAGAAGGGGAACAGTTTGCCAGGGTTCTCCTGAGTCCCAGAAGGAGGTTCCTCGTGAAAGACTGGGGCCATTAGGTCCGCAAAGAAAGGCCAGTCCCGACCGAACACAACAGGGGCAGGTAGCCAAGGAGCGACTCCTACTTCGAGGTAAGCCTCCTGACCTTTTACCTGTAGCCGGATTTTGGCCATCGGATAAGGTTTTACATCGCCGTGTATACATTCTATGCTCCATGGGGAGTCAAAAGAACACACGTTGGGCGGTAACAGTTCCTGGAGGACCAGAGTTTTCCCAGAGCCCGAATCTACAAGGGCCTGGGTGGTTTTTTCCCTAATCAGGGCTGGAAGTAGCCAGGGCTTGTAATTTCCCCCAGAAAAAGCCAAGGCGACGGTTCTGCTGAATGAACAATCCATCAGTGGACAGTCCACATACCGGTGGCCTTGTTCTCCGCAGGCAGAACATGGAGAGGGTTCCCTCGCAGGAGGGGGCTGTGGATAGCGCTCCGCTGGATCAGTTACTGGAGACCAGGCATCTGGTGGGTCCTGTGGGCGACGTCCTCGGAAGTTTCTCTCACTTTGCGACGAGCCGACATCCGGAAGGAGATGAGGGTCTCTGCGGGGACCAGCATTTGGACTCCGTCCTTGCTGGAACGACTGCTCCTTCCTTTGGACTTGGCGGTTCCGTGACGGGCCGTAGGTTCCCCATTGATCCGACCTCCCTCTTTGGGCATCCGCAAGTGCCGGTGGAGTCGGGTCCAGGACACTCTCCTGCTGCTCAGCCCCAAGGAAGTTCTCCACGAGTCGGACCGCCAAAGCTAGGGTTTCAGCAGCGTGGCATTTTACCCACGAGCGTGCGGGAGGGGGTATTACTTGTAGAAATTGTTCCAAAACCACCTGCTCAAGAATTGCCTCCTTAGTGCACTCCTCGGGTTGTATCCAGCGCGTACACAAGTCCAATAATCGCTGAGCGAGGACCCGGGGTCTCATCTTAGCGGTGTACTTCATGTTCCGGAACTGCTGCTGGTAGGTCTCTGGGGTCAGACCTAAGCGATCCAGTATGGCGGCTTTTACTTGGCGGTAGTCCATTGCCTGATCTGTAGGGAGGCCCTGATATGAGGCCTGGGCTTCAACTATGAGGAGCAGGGCCAAATCAGTTGCCCAGCGATCTGCAGCCCAGCCCTGAGCTTCGGCGACTCTTTCAAATGTTAGTAAAAAAGCCTCTGGATCCTCATTCGGAGCTATTTTCCTCAGGAGTATTGGGGATCTGCTGGCCAGTTATGCATCGGCAGACCCTTGGAATTGGGTCAGCAGCGTGGCAATCCGCTCATCGTGTGCTGTCTGTAGTCTTTCATCTCTCTCCGCTTGCAGCCGGGTCGGCTCGCACAGAAACGCTTTCAACATTTCTTCCATTCTTGTGTGTGTGTGTGTGGCCCTTTAATTTCAGGAGCCTTTTGAAAAAAAATCAAATCTCACTTCTTGACAACCATATGTTGCAGGGTACATGCAACTACACACGCGGGTTTCTTGACAAGGCTGTTTTATTTTGCCTTGAAAAATATACAGCACACAAAACAAAAATAGCTCTTTTTCAGCAACAAACGAAAATGGCTTTTCCTTCAGCAAACCGAACAAAACAGTTTCTCTTTAGCAGAGTTTATATATATGCAGCTTCCCTTTATCTATGCAGGGGACAGACAGTTCACAGTTTCACTACTTTGCTACTCAGACCTTGTTTTCAGGAATCACTTTAGCAGCTTACTCCTCTCTCACCAACAGCAAGCTCCATGTGTCTACAACCTGGGTTTTAACACACCTTGATTAGGCAGCTGGGATCCAACTAATTGTCCTGAGGTTCCCAGCTGAAGTTTAACCTAGTCAGTGCTGCACTGCAGACTAGACATAGGTTTTCCAGGCATATAACTGGTGGCTTTTATTTACCCTGTCACAAGGAGCATCCCTTAAATTTATCAGCTGACACTGAGCAAACAGCCGGTGGTGTGGAGACACGTCGGAATGTCATAAACACCTATTTTTCATGTAAGCAAATACATATATGTTCATAGAACTACATAGATGTATTAATTCATTGTAATGATAAATACATTTGTACAAATACCATTCACTTAGGAAACAGATGAATATGGTTCGCACACCTTTCTCTTCTCTGCTGTGTGGACAATTGCATGTGGCACCGGTATGTCATTCATCAACAGGTTGTACTATACTTCTTACCACTAAAAGGTGTTGTGTGTACGTGAAGAAATAATGTGTACAAAATCTATATTTTATGTACATGCTATTTTTGGTTATGCATACACAATAAACCTACTATGTCGATAGTCAATAGCTAGTGCAGTATGGTTACATACAATGTTTCTTTTGGAGGGTGACATGTGTGTCACAATGATGTGTACACTATTGTGTATTTAAGATCATATTTGACGTATTATAGATTTTGTTTCATATCACATACAAAATTGTCACTTCTGTGTGTTGCTTACCTTAATGAACATGTCATGACAATGATTTATATTCATTCATGTTTTCTTTTTCAAGGTATATCACTTCAATGACTGCTCATGGTATGTATTTCAATTCACCTCTGTCATAAGATGTGCAAACCTCGATACAGATGTAGCCAGGTCCCCCCTGCCAGTCTCGCCCTCCCTCACCTTGCTCACGATCGCGGGGGCCGCCGAGCCCAATGGCGGCCCCGTCGGCCGATCACAAGAGTGGGAGCAGTGAGAACCTGGCTTCAAGGGGGTTGCCGGGGACGCGCGCGGAGCAAGTTAAAGTTGGTGTGAGGAGCAAGTTAAAGTTGGTGCACGTGTGGAAGGTTGTAAATACCTGCCCAGGTGTCTCTACACCTGGGTGTCTTCGCAAAGGATCTACCGGTGCCGCTTGGTCCAGCGCTGATCTGTACCTCCGCGTGGGATGGGGTCCCACTGGATGTCCCACCGTAAGGACAGTCTCTGGATCAGCAACACAGCTTACGGGAACATGCAGCAAACCCTTTCACTGGGTCCCTGCACTAAAGGACTGCAACAGGGTCTCTCTCTCTCTCTCCCTGCACTAAGGAACTGCACAGGGTCTTTACCTAAGGGCCTGTCCCAATGAACACCCACCCTCTCTAGTGGGGAGTTAGGGCCTGAACTCTAGCCCGGGGATTTCTGGCCTAGGGCATAAGCTCGCAGCTCTCTGCCCCCCTTCTTTCCCCCTCTGTATCCTCAGCCTGACTGAACAATCCCTGTCTGCACACAACATTGTATCTTCTTTGCAGCATGAGAATCTGTCAGCCTTAGTGGCTGTCTGACTGCATGTGACAGGGATCATAGGGCATTCCCCAGAGGCTGCTGGGAGATGTAGTCCACTCTGGACCTCTTTCCTATGGGAACCGCGTGCGCGATCTCCCCTGCGCCTGTGCGAAGCTGTAATGGCCGCCGCTACGCTTAACTGCACCTGCGCAACTTCCCAGAGCTCCTGCACACTTGTAATGGTCACCGCTACCCTTGCCAACCTCTGCGCATTGCGCAAACCTCGCACCACAACCAGGATGGCGGCGCCCACCGGGAGAAGTCGCCGTCCCCTTCCCCCACTGCCACAGGGGTAAGACAGGGGGCAAAGGAAAATCAGGGATACCGGGAGTAACCCCCTTACATAACCATACACATCTGTATGTTTGTCTCTTTTTCTGTTTTTCTCTCTGTCTGTTTTTCTCTCTTTCTCTCTCTGTTTCTCTCTCTCTTTGACACTCTCTGTTAGTCTCTCTTGATATATACATAGATATAGATATAGATATAGATATAGATATATATATATAAATACATATATATAATTAGATGTATATACATATATCAACATATATATTTATGTATATATAATTAACTATATATTGTGTGTAGATATATATGTATATAGATATGTATATAGATATGTAGATATATATATATATATACAAAAACACAGAAAAAACAGGCGCACTCATAGCGTAAAATTGTATAACAATAAATTTATGGAGTAAGGGATAAAAATGCACACTCACAAACAAAGCTGAAAAAAATGCGTTTTTGAGTACAACTCAGCCCGTTCAGACGCAGGAACCCAAGGAGGAGGACTTCGGTGTGATGTCCGCGGTGTGTCTTGCCACAATAGCCCCTCTAGGTAGATTGCTGTGGAGCCTACTGTCCAGTTTATATATTTTATTTGCACTCATCTACATTATTGCACTCCTGCTGCTTTGCTAGCATTTTGCTACCAGCCATTCAGACATTTGAGTTCCTGTTTACACTGTGAACTCTCCCTGGCTGAAACCTCGCTGACATCATCGAGTTCACGCGAGACTCTATTCAGTGTATGCTCTGTGTAGCACCGGAGAGAGGGGAAGGCGGCGTCCCTCGTGGCTTTCGGTCCCTGCCAGGACCTAGAGGGGCTATTGTGGCAAGACACACCGCGGACATCACACCGAAGTCCTCCTCCTTGGGTTCCTGCATCTGAACGGGCTGAGTTGTACTCAAAAACGCATTTTTTTCAGCTTTGTTTGTGAGTGTGCATTTTTATCCCTTACTCCATAAATTTATTGTTATACAATTTTACGCTATGAGTGCGCCTGTTTTTTCTGTGTTTTTGTAGATATCCTAAGGAAGTGGTGTTCCCTTCATTCGGGCTGCAGAGACTCTTTTGGATAGCAATTGGAACATTTTGGGATTTGTATATCTTTTACATATATTTATCTGGACATTTTCTTTTTTGATATTTTATTATGTATTTTATTGGTTCATTATTTTTATTTTTTTTACTACATCCACTGTGCTTAGCATAGTTTTTTTTACTTTTATTTGTAATAACATTTTCCATTTCACTTTTATTTATATTTTTACTCTATAGAGATTTTATATAGTAATAGGTTGGCGCTAATATATTTCTTTTTTTGTTGTGATATATATATATATATATATATATATATATATATATATACACACACAGTGGTCGACAAATCACCAAAAATCTACTCGCCGAACAAAAAAATCTACTCGCCACCTAGTATCAAATGTGTGCTGCTTGGGCCAATAGGAGCTCGCCACAACGTTAAATCCACTCGCCCGGGGTGTGCAAATGTATAGGTTTGTCGAACACTGTATATATATATATGTAGAGATATCAGTACCGTGTTAGCCGAGCTTCAATAATCAAAAAATAAATAGATGATACCGTTCTGTGGCTAACGAAATGCTTTTATTTGTGCGAGCTTTCGAGATACACTGATCTCTTCTTCCGGCGATGTTACAATGAATGAAGCAAGCAAAAGGTATACTTAACAACAGTGTCTATTGGAATGTTATCTGTGCTAGTAAGCGACAGCTAGTGGTGCCCCAGGGGTACCGACAGCAACTGTTACGGGTAGCTCACTCTATTCCGTTAGCGGGACATCAGGGGGTCAACAGAACGCGAGCCCAGTTATTACAGCATTACTACTGGCCGGGGGCATCTCGAGATGTGGGCAATTTCTGCCGCTCTTGTGTTGCCTGCCAGCGAGTGGGTAAGGCGGGCGACCGTGTGAAGGCACCCCTGAAACCCCTACCGATCATAGGGGAACCCTTCCAGAAAGTAGCGATGGATCTTGTAGGACCCCTTATGATTCCTAGCAGGTCAGGGAAGCGCTACATCCTCACGGTGGTGGATTTTGTCACCCGGTACCCTGAGGCGATAGCGCTTGGCACCATAGATGCCAAGACAGTGGCAGCAGCTTTGCTGAACATTTTTTCTAGGGTAGGTTTCCCTAGTGAGGTCCTAACCGATCAGGGGTCGCAGTTCATGAGTGAACTGTTACATTGTCTCTGGGATGCATGCGGTGTACAGCACCGGCGCACTACCCCTTACCATCCCCAGACAAACGGATTATGTGAGAGGTTTAACGGTACCCTGAAGCAGATGCTTCGGACCTTTATAGAGGCGGAGGGGAAAGACTGGGAGATTCACCAGCAGCACTTGCTGTTTGCATACCGAGAGGTACCGCAAGAATCTACAGGCTTCTCCCCCTTCGAGCTACTATATTGCCGCAGGGTACGTGAACCTCTGGACCTATTCCTTGAGGAATGGGAAGGGGAGGCTACTGCTACTGATGCTTCAGTGATCCAGTATGTAGTAGATCTCTGAGACCGGTTAGAGATGCTCATGGGGGTAGCCCAGGACCACCTCAGGGCCGCTCAGACCAAGCAAAAGCAAAGGTATGACCGGAATGCCCGTAGCAGGGAATTCATCCCAGGACAGCAGGTGCTTGTTCTCAAACCCACTCAGGAGAACAAGTTGATGGCTGCCTGGTCTGGACCGTACCCGGTTATCCGAAAGGTGAATGAGTACAACTATGTTGTACAGGTAGAGCCTGAGAGGCATAAAACATATCACGTTAATATGTTGAAAGAATACAGAGCACCGAGTATGGGAGCAGTGATGGCCATTTGTAGCCCACTGCTGGAGGATCCGGCGAGCAATGCTCTGCCTGATCTCCTAGAGGAGGCTAGGCAGGGACACACTGTGGAACAGGTGGAGATAGGGGCACAGTTGAGTGCTAGGCAGAAGGGAGAAGCCAGGGACATGCTAGCTAAGTATACGGCCCTCTTCACTGACATGCCAGGGACCACACATCTCACAAAACACCCAGTGCACACAGGGGACCTGCAGCCTCTGCATAAGCACGCTTACAGAGTGTCAGCAGAGGTCAAGACCAGTATGGAGAGGGAGATAGAGGAGATGCTGACCCTAGGGGTAATTACTCCGTCCCAGAGTCCTTGGGCAAGCCCGGTAGTTCTAGTCCCTAAGAAGGACAAGACCACCCGGTTTTGTGTGAACTACCGCTTGCTCAACGCTCGGACGGTGTCAGATGCCTACCCCATGCCCCACATGGATGAGTTACTGGATGAACTCGCGGGGGCAAGGTATCTGACCACTATGGATTTGAGCAAAGGCTATTGGCAAATCCCACTGACCCTGGAGGCTAGGGAGAAGTCAGCATTCATTACTCCAAGTGGCCTCTATGAGTTTTTGGTGATGCCATTAGGGATGAAGAATGCCCCGGCTACCTTCCAACGCCTGGTCAATAGGTTACTGGAAGGGATGCAGAGCTATGCCAGGGCTTACTTAGATTACATTGCTGTCTTTAGTAATTCCTGGGACTCCCATTTAGGACATGTAGCTGCGGTGCTAGATAGGATCAGGGAGGCTGGGCTTACCTTGAAACCCACTAAGTGTATGGTAGGGATGGCAGAGGTCCTGTACTTAGGGCACAGGGTGGGTGGAGGGCACCTCAAACCAGAGCCAGCTAAGGTAGAAGCCATAGTTCAGTGGCCTGTTCCAAAAACCAAGAAACAGGTCATGGCATTTTTGGGCACCGCAGGGTACTATAGGAAGTTTGTCCCACAGTACAGCACCGTGGCCAAACCCATGACTGATTTGACTAAGAAGCAACTGCCTGTGCTTATCACCTGGACTCCTGCCTGTGAAACTGCTTTCCAGGCACTGAAAACTGCGCTCGCTGGGGCCCCCATACTGGCTGCCCCAGACTATACCAAAAATTTCCTCATACAGACTGATGCCTCGGACTATGGCATTGGGGCTGTGTTGAGCCAAGTGGGGGACGACGCTAGAGAGCACCCTGTGGTGTACCTCAGCCGAAAACTACTCCTCAGAGAAGTGGCCTATGCCACCATTGAGAAAGAGTGCTTGGCCATTGTGTGGGCACTCAAAAAACTCCCGCCCTATGTGTATGGAAGGGCTTTCACGGTCCTCACAGACCACAACCCCCTGAGTTGGCTACAGAGGGCATCAGGGGAGAATGCCAAGTTGCTAAGATGGAGCTTGGCCTTGCAAGAGTTTGAATTTACCATTCAGCACAAAAAGGGAAGTGAAAACAGCAATGCTGATGGACTTTCACGTCAGGACTATCCCTCTGAGACTGAGTTCATTAATGTTGCCAGCAGTGCCCCACTCCCCGTTAGGGCCAGTGGGCCACAGGTCACCCATTAAGAAGGGGAGGTGTAGAGGGAGAGGGGGTTGGCCCGGTATTAAAGGGGTTGCACCCCATATGGCCACCCCCTGACCTCACCAGGGAGGCAAGGGGTTAACTGGACTGCGGTCCAGGAAGGTGGTTTACACCTTGTTATGTCATGAAAATGTATGTTCCCCTATTCCCATGTTTCATTATAATCCTGTATTTTAATGTTTTAAAGTGCATTTCTGTATCTCCAGTTCTGGAGGTCGCAGAGAGTTGATATTTGGCCAATATGTGGAGTCACTGTAGGCATTAAAAACTGGCAAATTTCGACCCACTGAGCCCAATGGAACTTATTAATATGTGTAGATAATAAAGTGTATATGTATGGTATTTTGGATCTGATCTGAAAATGCAGACTCCATCTGCTAGGCTAATAGGTCATGAAGGGCAGTCAGCTGATTGAGCCTAAGCACCATGATCAAAAGTTAACTTCCTGATTGTTTACACTAAGTACTAATCAACAGATCAAGTACTAATCAACAGGTCAAGTACTAATCAACAAAGTCTGCCACTCTAATTGTTACCTGAGCGTGTAGAATCATCAAACTGGAGTGGTTTGTAAGTGTTATGTCTACACCTACAAACAATGCAGATACTTCATTTGGTAGACTAGTCGTAGCCCCTGATTTAATTATGGGGCTACCCATAGAGTCCCAGTACTCATGGGCTAATTAGCTGGGGGGCATGGGTTAATCTGTGTCTCCACGTTAGGGATTGGATACAGATAATTGTTCACCAATAGTCTGTATTCAATGTTAAGAATAGGGTTACACAGGTATATAAACTGTGTAAACTCTACAGTTTTGTCTTCTTCTTCTGATACCATATTGAATGTCACTGGATTGCTGGAGAATTGCTAGCTGATACTTAGGGTTGGGGAATGGAGAAGTAAGTGTTACCTTCTTGTCTGTTAATTGTACTATATTGCTGTGTTCACCTTATTTAAGGAATAAATTATATTTTATTATATCTAAGCCTCGTTCAGTTCAACCCAGATATTTGATGTTCATTATATCTTGTCATAAGCTACCGTGACAGGCCGACCGATGGAGAGACAGTGTATATGAAATAGAATCTCAGATGCCTGGCCTCCCGGTCTATCGCATCAAAGACACTGAAGGCCGGGTAAAGGTATGGCACCGTAACCACCTCCTCCCTATTCCACAAGTGGGAGATGAGGAAACGGAAATACTGGCCACACCGCTCAACGGTGAGTCCGACTTATCAGAGATGGGTCAAGAGACTGTCAATAACGAAACCCACTCTGAAACTCCTGAAGACCCTATGCAAGGACCCTCTCAAAGGGACTACTCCACAGAAGGGCAGCCTTTGGATCCACAGAGCCCTTGCTTTGTGCCAAACAGAGACTGTTCAGAGACATTGCTCCCCTCACGGGAAGAGGTTGCGCCTCAGGACTGTGTTCATTACTCCCCCGAGGGAGTTGCAGAAGAACAGCTCCGCAGGAGCCAAAGAGTCAGGTACCCTCCAAATTGGGTAACCTATGATCAAATTGGGGCACCCCATTATGAGGCTCAGCAGTGGTCTCAAATCTGTGATTGTGATGCTCACAGAATTATGCAACATCGTATAAAGTCAATGCGAATGTGCTAAGTTATATTTTTGAACTGCATTTTTATTATATAATTTCTGTACATGGTGGAGTTGTGTCCCAAGCGAGGACGTTGGAGTTTTTACCAGAGGGAGGATGTAGCCAGGTCCCCCTTTCAGTGCGCCCCCCTCTGGGTACTCATAGCAGCCGCTCTTTGGAAGGTGCGGGGCGTGCGCGAACATAGCGCGCCTCTCCTAGGGATGCGGCCGGTTGCCGGGGATGCGCGCGGCCCATTGCTAGGGCTGCGGTCGCGTTGCGAAGGTCGCGGTGCAGGGCGCCGCCATAGCGATCCTCGCGCATGCGCAGTGCGGCAGATAGCGGCGGAGAACGGCACGGCCAATAAGCAGAGGGCTCACAGCAGGGACTACATCTCCCATGAGCCTAGGAGCGCCCCACGTGACCCCAGGGAGCCAATAGGGCTACAGCATCTCCCTGCAGGGGAGATTGGATACATTTCGCGTGCTTGAAGCACGTTTGGCAGTTGGTGATCGGAGCAGCTAGGGGAAGGAGGTAGGGTGCAGGAGTCAGTGACTCCCTGCACTAGGCAAGCAGCCCCCTAGGCCCCAGATAGCCCTGAGCCACCAATAGTGTTGGGTTGTTCAGGGACAGGCCCCAGGTTAGGGACCCTGACCCTTATTATCTAGAGTCAGTTAGGGACACAGCGGACGCTGCGCGTCCATCCAGACGTTTGGGCTCAGACCTCCGCCGCGGCTGCAGCAGCCATCCAGGTGGGATCGCCCCGGACGGTAGTTCCTGTATTCCCTCGTCATCAGGATCCTTTGTGAAGCTCCTTGGCAGGCCCGGGCACTGGAGTGCTCGGCAGGTAATCTACAAGTGCACCAACTATACCATCTATTCATATAAGACATAGTGGCTGCGCAGTCACACATATCAATCTCACGTGAAGGGACATATTGTGTGGGGTTACTGGACACGGGTGGGATCACCCGGTGAAAGGGGGTAGCGTCCTGCGAGACGCAGTAGTGTCTCCTCTAGAGAGGGACACCTGTTGATATATATGCATAAGTACGGTTGCTACAGTAAAGTTATTGGTTGTTTTACATGCTGTGTGTGTGATATATATATATTGTCCTGCGACGAACCACTCCCCCCTCCGGTGGGAGCCATCACAGATGGGAGCGCTGCACTGAGTACGAGGTTACTCCTATTATTTGTACGTGCCCCAGGCTCCCCGTGGCTGAGGTTTAGGCCTCCTGTGAGCCTAACAGGTAAAGCACCACACCTGGTAACATTAAGTTCCCCGCACACACCTACTATATGCTATTGGGTTGGGGAATACCCGTTACATATATGTAACGGGTATTCCCTCTAGTCTGACCCACCCAATCTCATATTGACCCGTGTGGTCTAACCAGCCCCCATTACATGGTCGTGTCTGGTGGTGCACCTGTAGGCAACAGGACTCCTGAGTCTCCCGCATGATGGTATTTGGGGATTGTGAACCCAGACAGGTAGCTGAGGTAGTGTGTGCAAGTTCTACCTATATTACGTGCAGCGCCTCCACCTCATCAGGATCTATGCGTCCGCAGGGAGATGGTCCTGATGAGGAACTCATTCTTGGTGGTGACTTCCACTGGAGAGTAATTTCACACTCACACAGTGGGGTTATCTTTGAACAGGGCATCTTTATTGTTGATGTAGCAAACCGCCCCCTTGCAGTGATCAGCTCAGCCGCACATCTCGCCGTATTGTCCCTTGAAAAGGTACGCCCTCCCAATGGAGTGGGATCCCCTCTCCCCGCAGCGAGATCACCCCTGTGCCAGGTCCCTGGACACAGTGTGGCCCTGTCAGGCTTAATGTAAAAGTGGGCCACTAGTTACTGCACTAGTGGGCCCTTCATGTCCCAAGTCTCAACACAGACTCCTTCCTTTAACTCTCTCTCTCCAACCAACTAACTTTGGGCAGTGCTGTGCCTTATATACCTCAGGAAACAGGCACATCTCTGATGTCACTAACTGTACATTCAGAGCATGTAGCCACTCCCGTCCATACATAGGGCACCTCACCAGGGTGTGAGGGCAAGCCTCCATGATTACTGCTGGCATCCCTGTAACTTACCATGTTTACTGCCAGCAAGGGAGACAACTGCAGACCATTTTACATGCATGGCTACATATATATATTTGATTATAAATATATATTCAAGCGATATTTCTAACTAAATACATCTAAGCTCGTTTGTAGGGGCATAACTTTCACAAATTGGTCCACCAATTGAATCACAGACACTCCAGTATATATATATCCAGCCACTACTGTTCGTTACAATCCCTTTGATAAAGTTGCAGTATTGTGACGAAACGCGTCAGGGACGTAAAATTACGACATTACGTCACCACGTTGTCTGCGTGCTTTACGTCCGGAGCATGCAGGATCAGAATTGAGGCCTACTCTTATGACACATTGCGTGGAGGACGTCATTTGATCGCAGAAAAGAACGGACACTGTCGGATGCACAGCACGAGGGTTCCAGTTGGATTCCAACACATCACGGGACGGCCTGCATCGGTGGTGATATGATTGTCACAAATTGCTTATTTATCACTTATACTTTGTAAGTGTTTTTAATCCCCCTCACTAACCCCCCCCCCCCCCATTAAACTGTACAGGATCACACTATGGGGCGTGCGCTCTCTGTTTTGTCTTTGTATATATATATATATATATATATGTATATATATATATATATATATGTAGCCCTCTTTCCTGCTGATGTAGAGACTACTACATAGAAAGGCTACTAATGCTGTATATACCTGCTGGCTCAGCGAGATCTGAGCCTCCGCTAACTGGGAGCCTGGGGCAACAATATGTACTTGGCAGCGCCTCCACTTGCCCAGGATCCCCAATAAGTAAGATTCCCCTGGACAAGAATAATGATAATAATCCACAACGTTGTAACCTTTTACTATTAATTGAATGCGGACCATGAACATACACATATCACCCGTATAACCACAGTGCATACATATATATAGCAATGCAATAATTAGATATCAGTGGCCTTGCCACACTCCACCTTGGAATAATGTCCTTTACCCACCACCGTGTGCGCCCACACCATGTCCAATGTACTGGACCAGTCCCTTGGTCACTTAACAGGGAGAAAGGAGACCAAAAGCGCACCAGCACAAACGGAGCAGGAAGGACACAAAACGAAAAATAATTAAAAGGGCACTTTAATGTGACAAAAGACCCATCCAACGCGTTTCGAACGTCACAGTGTAGTCTCTCACGAGTTTGGTAATGTCCAGCAGCTTGAGCCCAAACCACTGAACACACAGCAGCGCAGGAAGAACACTGTGTCCCTGTCTGCTAATACAGTAAGGGAATAGGATGTCTCTCTCTAGGGCTGTTCCCTGCAGTACCACAAGCTGGTGGTGACTCAGAGTCTGCACTGGGGCCTGAGGGGAAATCTGTCCTACGCAGGTGGGTCACTGACCCCCTGCACACACACAACGTCTCCCCTTGCTCCTCCAGGACCCTCTGCTAGCGTGGTCTCTCCCCCACGCTTCCCTTTCCTGCCTGCCAGCAATCCCTGCACTCCTATTCGTTCCCTGGTGTCATGTGGCTCTGCTGAGGCTCAGGGGAATTGTAGTCCCACCTCAGAGCCTCCTCTCTATTGGTCAGCCGTTCGCGCGCTTACACTGCGCATGTGCAACGATCATACATGGCGGCGCCCTATTCTTTCCAGGCTGCCACGGAGCCTCCGAAGCACCGGAGCGCTCCCTGCTCTGCCCCCACCCTCCTGAATTGCCAGCGGGTATGCCGCTCGTCACTACAGCACCCGCAACGGAGATAAAACGAGGGGGGGGGGGCCAGGGGAACACCACTACATATATATATTCTCAGATAGCATTCTCAAAGACCGTTGGGAAACATCTCTGACTGCTTGTTCTTTGGCACTTATAGCAATTCTCATAGAACACGACAAACAAACACTTACGGAATTAACTGACAAAATTGAAACAGCTAAAAGAGATCTCAGTGGTGTAACATCATCATTAATTGATAAAGTGGAAACCGAGTTAATCAAATATGAGGAAGGTCTTATTGAATATTAAAAAAAGAAATTTGACAGGGACATAACTGACTTTGAGAAAAAACAGGTGTACAGGTGGAATAGAGGCAAGGGGTCTAAAAAGATAAGACAACAGGCCCGAGATGTCTCTCTGTCCTCTGATGCTTTTACAACTGATGTAGACTCATCTAATGTTGACGCACCCCGTCCCTCAACCTCTACTTCACTTCCACCCAGTTCCACGCTTACCTCCTCTTTTTTAGACAGGGGCAAACGCCCGAAAAGAGGAAGAGGAAGACAAGGCGGGGAAGGAAGACAGCTAAGAGACAGAGAGACATTCGGTTACAAACCGCAATACCAGCAGCGACGGGCTTGCTAGGGGAGGAATTAAACATTATTAACCTCTCTGATACCATCCTTTCAGAAGCCCAAACGAGAGTCCTGAAAAAGGGCCTATCTTTTTCGCCCACAAGCCATATGGACAAATTTGAAGTCATCAAAGACTTAAATCTTTTCTGCCGCAAATTACTGCTTCATAAGCATTTTTTGAAACCCCGTGATACATATTTGGATTCTTCTTCAACTGTGATGTGGGATACAGAAGAAATAGAGACACTAGACAACATGGAAGCACTCCTAGATGAACATGATTTAATTGCCACCTCCACAAAGGACATCCTGTCACGTACAAAACCAACGTCAACGTTTTGTCCACCGATCCAGAGTTGCTCAGTTGTCGAGGTCTTTGCCGCAGCAGTGACTGAGGAGATCCTGAAGCTACCGCCATCTCGTGGGACACAGAATTTGGGTAAGGATGAGTGGCTTTCCATCAAAGAATTACAACAGATCCCCTCTGTGGTCATTAAACAATCTGATAAGGGGGGCAATGTAGTTATATGGCCTCAGAGTATGTATGAACGGGAGGCATACAGACAATTACAAGATACATCGTGTTACTCTGAATTAGCCTGTGACCCTATACTCAGATTTAAGACTGATCTAGAACGCATATTGCACAATGCGCTAGATCAGGGGGGCGCAAACTTTTTTCCCTGCGCCCCCCTGCCGGCTGTCCCCTCACTCCCACGCCCCCCCCAACCCCAACTTACCCTCGCTCCGGCGTAATGACGTCACGTTGCCATAGCAACGTGACGTCACATGACCTCGCAGCGTCATTTTGACGCCGCGTTGCCATGGCGACGCCGGGAGGAAGCCGCCGGAGCCACGGGTAAGTATGGTTTACAGAGGCCCTGCAGCTCCCCCGGCACTTAATTTAAGTGCCTTCGGGAAGCGCGCGGGGCCTCTGTAAACCCCGCGCCCCCCGTCGGCAGTCTCGCGCCCCCCCTGGGGGTCGCGCCCCACAGTTTGCGCACCGCTGCGCTAGATAATAAGACCATAACAAAATCTAACTACAGTATGACGGTTTACTGCCCAAATTCCCTGTAATTCCCACCTTTTACCTATTACCCAAAGTCCACAAGAATGCCTCCCGCCCACCGGGACGACCTATTGTCTCTGGCATAGGGGGTTTGTGTGAACCTGCCTGCCGCATCCTAGATTCATTTCTGTGCCTCGCAGTTGTTAATTTACCGTCTTATTTATGTGACACAATGGAGGTGCTGTCCAGGGTCGACTGCATCACGGTCGACGGGGATACTATCCTTGCGACCTGTGATGTAGAGTCCCTGTACACTTGCATCCCCCATCGGGAAGGTCTCCTGGCATCCAGATTCTACCTGTCCATGCAGGACATTCCGGGCGACCTTCTCGATTTCCTTATGGAATTATTACAATTCATACTCACCCACAACTACTTTATTTTCAAAAATAAATTTTATTTACAAGTCAGAGGCACAGCAATGGGAGCGGCATGTGCACCCTCCTATGCCAATTTATTTTTGGGATGGTGGGAAAGGGAGGTAGTCTTTTCAGACCTCCATCGCCACTTCAGCAACTTGGGCTTGTTGTGGCTGAGATACATTGATGATATCCTGGTTGTCTGGCATGGCACCAGTGATGCATTTGCAGATTTCATCATTGCTCTCAACCACAACAAGCTCAACATCAAGCTCACTCATTTTTGCAGTCCCACCTCTGTGGTGTTCTTAGATGTTCTGATCAGTATTAATAGAACAGGTATGATTGAGACAGACATCCACCGTAAAACTACCGCGACCAATTCGCGCGTCCAGTTTCCACCCTCAGCACCAAGTCTCAGGGATTCCCCGCAGTGAATTCCTGAGACTAAAGAGGAATTGTTCCTCTGATGCCACATTTCAAACCAGAGCTAAAGAATTTAAGACCAAATTTCTCAATCGTGGGTATACCAAATCCCAGATTCAAAAAGGCTATAACAACTGCCGTAAAGTAACCCGTGAGAGCCTTTTGCAAGTAAGACCCAAATACAAGGGCAGGAAATAAATTAGGTTCATTAGCACTTTTAATCGCCAATGGTCAGATCTTAGGGGTATACTTCAAAAACATTGGGGGACCCTTATGATGGATTCCTAACTCAGGAACACACTTGGCGACCGCGCGAGCCTGACAAGCAGGCGTTCCCCGAATCTAGGGGACAAATTGACACGCAGTCATTATGTGCCTCAGATTAACCCTACCATCCTGTCCCAACATCGTAAGCTGGGCTTCTATAAATGTGGCATGTGTTCAGCATGTAGACACATGCATCAAACATCTACATTTGCGAATTCCAACAAAACACACACATACAAGATACTCTCGTTCATAAATTGTAAAAGCAAGGGAGTAGTATATCATCTTGAATGTCCCTGTGGCCTTGCATATGTTGGCATGACCACTAGAGAATTCCGCTTTCGCGTGTTGGAACATACTCGCAACATCAAAAATGCACAAAGAGATGTAGATTCATGCAAGAAGATCAGCTCAGTTGCGCGTCACTTTTTGCGCTGTCATGGGTCTGACAGTGCGGTCCTTTCTGCATTTGCCTTCGACAGGGTCTCTCTCGGCGCCCGGGGTGGCGACCTTAAAAAGGCTTTGCTGAGGAGGGAGTGCAGATGGATCGTGCAGTTGGGCACCATGATACCACGTGGTCTCAATGACTATCTCGGATTTACTATGTTCTTATAACTATTACCCCTCTGGTTTGATTTGTTTTTTAACACCCTGGCCTGTTTGTTCTCTAATGCTGGGTTTTTCACTTTATTCCTCCCATACATGCTTATACTGTGAACCAGCATTCCTGTTCTACACTGAAGATCCGTGATTGCTGTGGAACACTGTATGGAGATCATCTTTCCTACATTAAGAAAATCCATGGAAATTATTCATCTAATACTGGACCCGTGACAAGATGCATCATGACTATTCCTTCTACATCCGGAGCACTTATGGGAATTGCTCCGTTACTACAATATTTGTTTGTTCATCCAGCTATGGACACGGATAACTCCATATAGATTTTGGGTAGTGCAATAACTTTGCACACCGACAGATTCAACATGGGTGATGTTCTTTCCAGGACTTTTCCAGTTCCACTATGTTCATGTTACCCGTTTGAAAATGCTTTCGTACATTTATTGGTCTGCATTCACTCTAAGAGCTGCAGATTGCCTCATCTTGTGATATACACAAAATTTATGTGACTTTGTCATTTTGGTTGCGGTGCAGTCTCAAACATTTCAGATCTGGATTACTTACGGTTAAATAATGTGATGACAGTAGGGTGAGATTACAGCAATATGGTACGGTCGTTAGATAATTTATCTGTTGCAGGCTCATGCCCAGTATAGTGGAGATGTATTTGCACTTACCTGCTTCCATGACTGACCTGTGCCTTCTTGCTGTGTAATTTAAATATGTGGATCATTGCACACATGCATCAAAAATTAGACCACAAATGCATATGGACATGCCTTAATCAATAAGTCCCATGGCTCACCATATTTTCTCCTATCCAGGAGAATGACAGCATATATCTCTTTCTGTTATAATTGTTTCATCACAATTTTTATTTCATCATTATTGACAGTGCTGCTATAACACTGTATTGGATTAACTTGATCTAATGGCAAATGACATCCATCAAGCATGTATTTTCCTTGTTTAAGCAACAGACATATAACATACTGATGTTTGTTGCATATATGTTTATATATATATTCTTTATTAACTCAGGACATCATGCTTATTAATGTTTCTCTTACTAGCAGCTTTTTCATTCATTGCCTAGGGCTTTATAGAGTGCCTTTTACCTTAATCCGGTGTAAGATCGCCCGTCCTATTTGTTTACACGGTTGCCATGACAACCGCATGTATTGAGTCGCAAAACGTGATGATGTCATGCGCATTTCCCCTAGATCTGGCAAGCAAGGACATTACAGGCAGTCTCTTGCAATTGGTAACCTCTGCCATTCTCTCCCTTACTTTTGGCTGCTTCAGGCTTCAGTGGGAGGTGCTATGACGGCCATGCGCTATGATGCTCGTAACGCGATGACGTCACACGCGTCATCACTAAATTTACATAGGGGCTGACCAGAGTGTGCCCATGTGATGAAAATAGTCCAATGCGATGCGCAATCCTCACACAACAGACCCTATGACGCTGCCATGTTTGCAGATACTCCTTTCTCCCACAGCTGCTTGTAATTCTTGATTTTTTGGCGCGATTTTTGTTGTTATGATTTTCACTATAAATGCTAGCTCATTTCTCCCCTCACCACTCCCAGAAGAAGACAGTTTCTCGTCGAAACGCGTTGGAGTGGGAGTCTTGCTGAGGGGGGCCCCTACCTTTTTCCACCTGACATGGAGTTTTGACCTACATTTCTGCCTGTGACATCTACATACTGAGCGGTGACGTATTTTTCACTCTGTTACCTTTATAACTTGTGTACTCACAACATGTAACCATTGTATTAACTATATGGTATAATAATTTTTTATGTGGTCACAAGATCTCAGTGTAGGTTGATTGTCCCGCAGGTGTGCTTAGACAAAGCCACCTGTGTCCTGTGCATGTCTTGCCTTGGATCTTAATTTAGACCCTTGCCTCCAGGTCCACATTGTCTAGGTAGTGTTGAGCCCCCCTCACCTTTTAACTTTATCCCCTGTTTTATTCACATTAATAAATTTCTTTTGTTACACTTCCATCTATGTCCGTGTGCTATTTAAAGGTTGCTTTTCCTCTGTTGTTTTCATATTCATTTAACCTTTAGCACCACTGTTAAGTCTTACTATATATGACTCATTTACAGGTGTTTTGGACACAATTTATTTAAGTGTAGAGCGATATTTGTGTGTGTGTGTGTGTGTGTGTGTGTGTGTGTGTGTATGTGTGTGTGTGTGTGTGTGTGTGTGTGTGTGTGTGTGTGTGTGTGTGTGTGATTTTTGTATGCATTTGGTAGGGGGTTGTATATATTTTGGGGTGGGAAGTTTTTTGTTATATATCTTGTGGGAGGAATTGTGTGTGTGTTGGGGGGGGTACGTAATGAGTGAGCGTGGGGTAATTGACGGAGGGAGAGGGGGTGAGTGAGGAAAAGAGGGAGTAAGAGTGAGAAGCAGGGGAGAGAAATATATGCGAGGTGGGAGGGTGAGACGGAAGGGAGAGATATACATGGGAAGAGGACGGGGGAAAGAGAGGGGGCTCATGGTGTGAAATGGGAGGGGGTGGCAGGCAATACCGCCGACACAGGGGGGGCCCTGCTTAAAATGTTTTTTCTGGGCCCCACGATTTCTGTTGGCGGCCCTGTGTGGCTACGGTGTGTGGATGTGGTGCAATCAATACCTGATAATCCCTAGCCCATGGCTGAGCAGAACCACACCCTCTCCCCCAAGGGATCAGGCAGACACAATTTAGAAGGAGCCATCTTTTATACCTGGGGTGTGCCCCAGTAACTGGGCAGTACCACTGGAGTAAGCTCACCCCCTGGCATGTGCTCCAACAGTTTCCAGGTATCTGCCTGAAAACAGCAACAATGTAATATACCGGGGATGAGGCTCCCATGCTGGGCCATGTGAGTGTGGTTTAACCCTACCACTGCCTGTAACGGCCGTGACCCCCCACAAAACTCCAGTCTGCACACCCCTGCCCTAAATAATCTACATATAGCGTGGCCTTCCGGCAGCTATTTCTTTTTCTGGGCCTTTCTTCTGTCAGTCCTGTTAGTGCAGGCAGTGGAAAGGTTAATTCCTTCAGTTGGCCTGTATGTGTATTTCAGCCTTGAATATTGTAGCACTATTCAAGGGTGGGCCTTGCAACTCTGAGGCTGTCAATCTAAGGGGTGGATATTGGTTGGAACGCCCACTGCTGTGTGTCGGCCAATCTGTATCTGGCTCTGGCTTGTAATGAGTCAGAGTTAGAGACACTCCCCTGAGATGTTCAAATTGGGACATGCCTCCTATCAGTTTGTGTCAGTTGAGAATTAAAGAGTGAGCTGAGAAGGAAAGAAAATAGTTCTCTCCCTCCTACCCCACAGGGGCAGGGAGGGAGGGGAAGTATGCTGTTATGAGCAGAGGAAGAACTCCCTTGTATGGAGAAGGGCATATGCATTAAAGAATCTGTTGTGATATGCTGTACACCTGCCTGCAATAAAGCCACCAATAAAAGACATTGCTGTGTGGCTTCATGTCTCTGGGTATGGAGGAGTTTCAGTGAGGGTCCATCACCTGCAGATCTACAGGAGATCCTCACTGGCTGGAGGCACTGCACCATCAGAAGATACCAGCATCAAGGTAATCTGTCCCACCCTGTTCCTTGTCCTGGTTCTCCCCACACCACAGCGTAGCCCTCAGCCCTCCTGTTGCCAGCAGGTTGCAGCACCCAGACCGCTTGTAGTAATCAATAAGGAGTGTACCCCCCATCTCATCTAGAGGGGAGTAGGGGGGTAGGATAAAAGGGTTACATACATATAGACTTATAGATGTTTTTATATATTGATTATTATATTGAATTGTACTTTATTTCAACATTGATATGGATGGTTGTTTCTGATTTAATATTAATTCTTAATTGTTATTTATCTGTTTGTCATTAGTCACTGGGGTTTCTGATTGGGCTAGTCTGTATAAATGTATGGACAGGTGTTACCACTAGAAAGTGATATTGAGCGGCGCTTTCACACATCATACAATAAGGGATAAGTAAAATATTAGGATAATCATGTGATTTTTTGATAGATATATATATATATATATATATATATATATATATATATATATATACATATATACATCACACACACACAGCTGTCTCTTACACATACTAATTCTCCTTGTTTTTCCATCCCTATACACCAATAGGGACCACATAGTATCTACACACACTTTTAGTTTTGCTACAATCTCTCACATTTCCACACCATTTATATTAACTCCCACTCCACACACACGTTTTGTAAAGCACTGTATACACTGTGGGCTCTCCATTCATTTATATTTGCACAGATACACACATACACTCTCACATCACTAACTTTCAGGAACCATTTTACACCTCTAGCCATAAATCACATCCACACACGGGGGAGGAACAAGCACAGATAACATTCAAAGAGAAACTGTTTTCAAGTATACCCTTTGCTTGCTTCATTCATTGTAACATTGCCGGAAGAAGAGATCAGTGTATCTCGAAAGCTCGCACAAATAAAAGCATTTCGTTAGCCACAGAACGGTATCATCTATTTATTTTTTGATTTTTGAAGCTCGGCTAACACAGTACTGATACCTCTACATATATATAGTGCAGAATAAATGATTTCTTCAGTATTAGTTGATACCTTTTTTATTTGGACTAACAATTTATATCATAGGACAAACTTTCGAGAGTTCTCCTCCTTTCCTCAGGTCGGCAATACTGATAAACAAATGAATATGTCTAAAACAAACACAGAAAAACGGCAAACTACAGTACACACATCTGTATACAAGAAACCAACTGACAGATACAGTTACCCCCACAACTCCTGCTTCCATCCCACTCATACCAAACAAGGTATCATACACAGCCAGGCTATAAGATACCACCGCATATGCTCTGACACTGAAGACAGAAACCGGCATCTCACAACCCTGACCGAATCGTTCAGACAGAAGGGATACAAACCAAAGACCATTGCCAAAACTATTACATCTGCACTAAAAGCCCCACGAGAACACCTGCTACAATACCGACAGAAATAACCTACCACACGCATACCACTAGTGGCCACATACAACCCTACCCTAGAGGGTATACGAAAAATAATCAAAGATCTGCACCCCATGCTGGCAGAGGATGTGACATTAAAAGAAATCTTTCCCAAACCTCGCATTGTTGCGTTCCGGCAACCACCAAACCTCGGAAATTAGTCAACAGAAAACTTTACAACGAACTTAAAGACACTGATAATGTCTCAAGTGAGGGCATCCCTGACGGGGGAGCAGACCAGGACACCCACCCATGCCCCTCCCCCTTTTACCCACGTTACTTCATTTGTCTTTTGTTCTTAGTTGGTTAGTGGTTCTTTGCATTTATAGTAATTCAATTTAATTTTCATATACACTCTAGATGAGATATCATTTGGAACAATTGTTAATCTGGACACCTGTATGATTTTGCCATGATACAATGCCTGAATGTTTGTCAAGCCATTGTCACAGTTTTGATTCTGAAAAACAAATAAAATTGAAGTTATTAAAAAAAAGACACTGATAATGGCACAAAACCATGCAACAACAAACGCTGCAAACTGTGCAATCATATATGCCAATATCCCACTGTCACGGGAGACCAAGTTTTTTTTAACACTTTACCATCTGGGTCCTTGATTGAATAAAAATGTGTGATAAAATAAATTGTGATTTATTTACATACTGTAACGCTTGTGCTGCCCGCAAACCTGACAAGACCCCAGTGCTGAGGTGGGAAGGGGAAACACCATACACCCACATCAGCGGGGGCGTGCTCGGAGTGTGGTATTGAGCGTAGTCGGGTCTGGGCTGTAGAGAAGGGTTAGTCGGCTACTTGCCGGATCCTGGGTTATAGAAGGTAGCATAGTCGAGTCCGTAAGCCAATGGTCTGGGAGTAGAGAGAGCCGCCTAGTGAGTGTCCTTTAGCCGAGTCCAAGGAGTAAAGAGGTAAGCGTAGTCGAGGGTAGCCAAGGTCGAGATCCAGAGGAGGTACGCAGACAGGCAGGGTCAGCAACGAGCTAACTTAAATACAAGAGCGAGAGCCAAGCACAAGACTAGACAGCACTAAGCTACAAAGGATTATGCTGAGCACTGACTGAACGTGGGGGCTGGAACTAAATACAGAGCAAGGACCAATGGGATAGGTGGAGGAGTGGAGGCGCATCCCCAGAGAGCCAGGGATAGGGAGAAATGACTAGGGGGGAAGTCAGGAGTGGTTGTGGTGCTCGTGAGCGTGGCGCAACGTCCCGCGACAGCCAGGGGTGGGACCAAGTGCGGGAGATGGAACACAAGAGGCGCGGGTCCGCACGCGGGCTGTAGCACCGGCGGGCTGGTGCGCGTGACCCGGAGTGAGGCCGGAAGCCCCAGCGAAAATGGCCACGCGGGTAGGAGCAGAATGGGTAGCTGAAGCAGCGGTGGTTGCGGCAGCCGGTGTGAGTGAAGGGGACACACGTTGCGTGAACCGTGTCCCCTAGACTCCTTACAGTACCCCCCCCCCCCCTCGAGGATTGGACTCCAGATGATCTTCCCAAGGTTTATGGGAAACATTTTGGTGGAATCGTCTGAGCAAGGCAGGGGCGTGGAGTTGTTGCCATGAGACACAGGAACGCTCCTCTGGTCCATATCCTTTCCAGTGAACCTGGAACTGGACTCTGCTTCTAGAGACTCGAGTCGATGATGGAGTGAATTTCGAATTCTTGTTGTCCTTGTACTGTGATTGGGGATGTCTGTGATGAGGATGAGAAAAGTGAGTACTTTGGATGAAGGGTTTCAAGAGGGAGACATGGAAGACCGCCGGGATCTTCATGGATAGCGGGAGAAGGAGATGATATGCCACAGAGGGTTTACTTGTTTGATAAAAGGGAAGGGACCAAGGAACCTCTGAGCTAGCTTTGGGATGGGTGTCTTCAGTCAGAGATTTCTTGAAGAAAGCCAGATCTTATTTCCAGGCTTATACTTATAATCTGCTGCGGGGACTCCAGAGGTGGGGGTGGGAATGGGAAGACAATTAGGGGGAAAACCGAAATTTATGAAAAAAGGCGAGTCTTGGGTGGATTCATTCCTGAGGGAGTTGATAGCGAACTCTGCCCAGTTATCCTGAGATTCCGAGCTGAAACATCTTAGATATTGTTACAGGGATTGGTTCATCCTTTCGGTTTGGCCGTTAGTCTGGGGTGATACCCGTAAGAGAAAAGAAGAGAAATGCCCAACCTTTGAGAGAAAGCACGCTAACATTTTTAGATAAATTGTGTACCACGATCCGAGACGATAGAAAGAGGAATATCATGAATACAAAAAAGTTCTTTGACAAAAATGTCTGCGAACATGGCAGAATTAGGAAGGGCCTTGAGGGGAACAAAGTGGGCTTGTATAGAAATACGATCTACGATGACTAGAATTGTTGTCATCCCATTAGATGGAGGGACGTCCACAATAAAATCCATAGAGATATGTGTCCAGGGGCGCTCCAGGACAGAAAGTAGATGTAGCAGACCAGAAGGCTTATGACGGACTGATTTATTTTGGGCACAAACAGGACAGGAGGTAGTAAACTCTCGAATGTCCTTCAGCATATTAGGCCACCAGAATGTCCGCCTGATCAAATCCGCGGTCCCCTTCATGCCGGGGTGGCCCGCTGATCTATAAGAGTGGCCCCATTCAAGGATTTTGTGGCGAAATTGTGGGTCGGCATACTGTATAGACATCCATCTGGCACCTCCAGGCCTTCAGGAATGTGTGACTGGACCTCCAAAATCTTGTCCAGAACATGGAAGGAGTTCGTCGAAATAATGTACTTGGAAGGTAAGATGCTTTCAGAGATCTCCTCAGACTTTTCTTCTGTGGCAAACTGACAGGACAAGGCATCCGCTTTAACGTTCTTGGTACTCGGGATGTATGAAAAATATGTTGTATGGTGCTCAATAGAAAACAGCAAAAAACAAAATGAATATTGAAAAACGGAATTAACCCAATAAGTGAAGATAACAAATGATTCCAAAAGATGTAGACTGGTAGACTGTGATCCCACGTAGCACTGAGGTAAGGATACAGTAATATTAAGACCTGCTGGTGACCAGTATTATAAACATCAACTTATTGTAACTGAAATCCAATATAATGGACAAACTGGAAAAGACTCACATTGGGATGGTGATCCACGATTGACAGCAAGTCCTGATGTAGCCAGTAGTCCAGGGGTTAATTGTGCCTCCGTCTGTGGATGGATACAATAGACGAAAAAAGGAGGAAAAAAACGGAGCACTAAATCCAAAATTGGTTGAACCAAAATAAGGTACAAGGATGCGTTCCCATAATAAAAATAGCTTATTTAATGAATAAGAGCAAAAACAACCACACCAACGCGTTTCGGACAAACAAAAGTCTTGAGAAAGGACTTTTGTTTGTCCGAAACGCGTTGGTGTGGTTGTTTTTGCTCTTATTCATTAAATAAGCTATTTTTATTATGGGAACGCATCCTTGTATCTTATTTTGGTTCAACCAATTTTGGATTTAGTGCTCCGTTTTTTTCCTCCTTTTTTCGTCTACTCGGGATGTATGAGATGATATAATTGAATCTGGAGAAATACAGAGCCCAGCGGAATCAAGACGACTAGCGCCTTCAATATATAATACATTTTTGTGGTCCGTGAAGTTCACAATGGGTTTCTTAGTCCCCTCTAGAAGGTGCCTCCATTCTTGTAGCGCCATTTTTATGGCTAATCGTTCCCTGACATCATAGTTCCTCTCAGCAGGAGAGAATTTCTTGGGGAAAAAAACGCAGCTGTGAAATTTTTCTTGGGGAGCGGCTCTTTGAGAGAGAATAGTGCCTGCTCCAATATCTGAGGCATCGACCTCTAATGTAAAAGGGAGGGTAAGGTCCGGATGCCGTAAGATGGGGGCAGAGACGAATGCTTTCTTAAGGGACTCGAATGTCAGGCTAGCTTCAGGAGGCCAGGAAGAAGGATCGGTCCCCTTTTTTGTGAAGACGGTAATAGGTGCCACCATGGTAGAGAAATTGCAAATAAACTTCCGGTAATAATTAGCAAAATTGAGAAATCCCTGGATCGCCTTTAAGGAGTTGGGTTGTGGCCATTCTAGGATCGACTTGAGTTTCTCCGGATCCATAGTGAAGCCCTTATCAGAAATGATATAGCCCAGGAACACGGTCGACGACTGGTGGAACAGACATTTCTCCATCTTAGCCTAGAGTCGATTTCTTTTGTAGGCGTGAAAGAACAAGCTTAGTATGCTGGATATGTTCGTCCAGAGTTTTGGAAAAAATGAGGATATCATTCAGGTGTACAATCACAAAAATATTCAAGACATCGCGAAAGATCTCGTTCATAAAGTCTTGGAAGACAGCAGGTGCATTACATAGCCCATCGGCATTACAAGATATTCGTAGTGGCCTCTACACGTATTGATGGTGGTTTTCCACTCATCTCCCTCACAGATGCGAATTAAATTGTAAGCTCCCCGCAGATCAAGCTTAGAAAAAATAGTAGAACCTTGCAGTCTATCGAAGAGTTCAGAGATTTAGGGTAGGGGTTAACGGTTATTTATCGCGACCTTATTGAGCCCCCGATAATCAATACAAGGGTGAAGTGTCCCGTCTTTCTTTTTCACAAAAAAAACGGCTCCGGCCGGAGAGATAGAATTCCGGATGAAACCTTTCTTGAGGTTCTCCTCGATGCACTTCGCCATGGCTTTCGTCTCAGGCAAGGATACGGGGTAAGACCTGGCTTTGGGAAGGATGGACCCGGGCACCAAATCGATAGGGCAGTCAAAAGGACGGTGTGGAGGGTGCACCTCGGAGTGGGTCTTGTTGAAGACCTCCAGAAATTCTGAATAGACTTCGGGCAGAGGAGTCTTCCCAGGAGTGGTAGTATCCAGGCCGGCACGTACCGCCACTGGGGACGTCGAGGATCCTGGACGGAGGGAAATCCATTGGATGGGTGACTTATCAGTCCAATTTATAACAGGGTTATGGCGTTGTTATGGATTACAGGTACCATAGGTACATATATAGCATAATATATGTCTTAGTACAGCTTGGAGCATACTGTCACATTAATTATTGTTTGCTTTTGTAAGGGTACACAAATTATCAGAAATTTTGCACATTCTCTGATGTGCCAGTAAATATTAGCAGGGCATCTTTGTTATAACACATTTCGCTGAAAGCATGAGCTTACAGTAAATGGAGAGGAAGTTAGACCGCAGACATCCTTTGACTAATTTGCTAAGAAGTTTCTGCAAAAGTCTTGCAGAAAATAAGTGAGTTATTCCTGTGTTTCATTACATATGATAATGACTTATGACAAGGGAATATAAGGTTAGTGAGGTGGCAGGTTAGCAGAACCGAGGGGAGAACCACAAGAGACAAGAACTAATCGAGACTGACCTGGCAATACCATAATTCCCAAAGTGGTTGTGAGTATGACAGCATACTATGTAACTAATCTCTGCATAGATATATACAAATATTGGATTGTTAGCACTCGCTTATTTGTTTCTCGTTATGTTGTATCTAAATAAACATGAGTCTTATATTATACAAACTCTGAGTAACCTCTCTTTATAATATTCTTACAATACCCTAACATAAGATTATGAGACCATTTTCTACAGGGTATGAAATTGCTTAGAGCAGAAAATAACATATTGCAAGACGTTACCCTGGAGAAGAGGGCGTGGCTCCCCTGACCCATAATATTTGGCGCCCATACGTGATTGATACTCATGAGTTGTATAAATAAGTAACAATAAATTATATAGGGTTATAATATACACCAAAATAACTGGGTTCAATTGAATGCGACTGTGAGATGATAAAGAAAGTGTATTCCTTCAGGGAAGGTGAACACACAATATTGAACAAATAACACACAGAATATATACACTTACTGTACGTGGGAATGGGGCAATGAAGTAACAGGATTCGGATTACTTGTAGCAATTCATCAAGGCATCAGGTATCATTCAGATGTAGTCACGAAGAACATTGGGCACAGAGCTGACAATCGGTTTTATAGGATTTTAGCTCTATCCCTAACATTGGGTCTCAGATATTGTTTGACAATTATCTGTACCCAATTACCTTTTGCTAGCTAACCTGAGAAGCACTTTGGTACCTGCCCCCAGGTAGCTGGCAAATGCGCACAATCCCTTAGTCAGGCTCCCTTTTCCTAACCCCTCTCAAAAGAGTTGGCATCGCCAAGTCTGCCAGATGGGGATCTGGGCCGGGGAAATCTGACTAAAGGTGTAAATTATGGCACTTCATATGAAAGGCCATGTCGTGCGTTCTCTCCACCCTGTATTTACAAACGGGGGGGATGAGCATTTGATCAGTGTAGCCTTTGTGTAGACAAACTGTTTCCCCCTGACCATTAACATACCGTGTGGGTCAGGGATTTTTGCGGACTTTCAACCAGGTATAAAATACAGTACAGTTACAATATTTTATATAAATCAAAATATTCAGTTTGGTTGTTTGATCGGAGAGGGCTGGAAATTGCCATGCAATCATGCCGGAGCAGTGACTACATGGTGGCCAAATCCCAGCCCTCTAGTCCTTACAGAACCGGATATATAGGTTTTATGTTTTCGCAGTTTTACACTTAGGGTTTTAAAACCACGCGGCTTTTCTCTGCCATTGTGGTCAATGGGGCGACCCTCGTGGTGGCCGCGCAACTTTCCTGTTGCCATTGCCTGTTGGACCCTGTTGGGGTCGAGTAAGGGGTCCCCCTGAGCTAGGGGCAAAAAGAATTAGACCGCTATCTGCCCTAGGACCGGAGTTACAATTTTAATATGAATGAACTTGGCCGTGACCAAGTTCCCACGCCAATTTAGCGATCAAAGCTTTTTATTGAAATTGTATCCCCTTTTGGGGATTGCAGTTTGGCCAGCAGCCAACTAGTTCTTGGAGATCGGACTCGAGGAATCCCCATTGAAAGACATTACTCCATTCATTTCAATGGAGGAGTTCCGCTCGTCCTCTCGGGCGCCACCTGCTGGTCTTTCTGATACCAGGCCAAAACAAAGGAAATCTCCATAGACTTGCATGGAGCTCCAATGGCGACCTATGGGCTACACATTTGTGAGTGCAACTGACACTAGTTACAGGTCTCTCTGAAAATTGTGAATATTTGTGTTGCACTATTTTGTGTTATTTTTCTTTTACATATCTTGAGACCTGCGCTCCTGTTCTGTTCAAAATGTCTATTATAAAGCACAACTAGTTCTAGCTGTAACGCTAATGCTATCCCTAACCACATTTCCAATTCTAACTTCATTTCTAACCCTTAATTCATGTGTAACTCTAAACCTAATTCTGACCTAAACATTTTTTTACCCCTAATCTAATAATTTTAATTCTGCCCCAAACCTCACTGTTCTCCAATCTTTTGATCTTGGAGGGTGTCGCACCCCTCTGAGCCCCACAAGACACAGGAGGGCTTTTACCCCATGTGACTTATGTGTTATGTTGGTCCCCATTCCAATGGGTCGCAGACTCATGTAGATCTTCCATGGGGCCGCACTCAGGGGTTAAATATTCAAAATATAATGATTGTTAAAATAAGTTTTCTGTTTTTTCTCTTTGGTCCAGTACAGAGACATCAGTATATGCCGTCATCTATGATGTTTTATTCAAGGAAGAAGAAATGCAACATTTGCTGTGTTACGTTGATGCATGTGTCCCTTGTGCTCTTAGAAGTTATCCATTCACTTTGTCCAGAGAGATAAATGGCTTCTACTGTTTGTGAGTTCTCTGAGTTAGGAGGAGTCTTACCTTGTGGCTAAATTGATTCCCACAGTCTACTGAAGACGAAGGGGCCTATGCAGAAAGCTCTGATAAGTAAGTTTTTGCCAGCTTCTTGCCAAAAAAGCCTATAGAGACTAAGTAAGCAGTGAGAAACTGACGAGAATCTCAAAGATCAGCGGGTTTATTTGGCAAGAAAAAAAATTCGTCAAACGTGCGGCGAGAAGCCTCTTCTCGCCACTGTTCGCCAGT
Source organism: Ascaphus truei (assembly GCF_040206685.1). Taxonomy (NCBI): domain Eukaryota; kingdom Metazoa; phylum Chordata; class Amphibia; order Anura; family Ascaphidae; genus Ascaphus; species Ascaphus truei. The sequence continues at coordinate 485,620,374 of NC_134484.1, forward strand.
TTCTCAAACTCGTGGTTTTCTAGTAGCCCCTATTAGCTTCTCGCGGCTGCTCGCCACTCTAGAATTGAGATTTTCATGTCAAGTGATCCCGCCACATAAAGTTGGCAAGAAGGTGGGGAGAAACTTCAGCTAAGGCGGCGAGAAGGCACTTAGAAAAAATCAGGCCTTTTTCCTGCATCGGATTGATGCTGGGGTCTCCAGAGCTGATACCCATTAATACCAGCACCGGAGAACCCCGGCATGAATGGATGCCGATATACTAAAGAAAAAGTTATATGAACATGTCAGAATGGATTTATAAGCCTATACTACTTTGGGAAAGGAGAAGCCGGAATATGTACCCCCCTCCTGGTCTCTCCTCCATGTACCCCCCTCCCTCCTCCTTCATTTAGTTTGAAAGCTCAAATGAGCGCCAAAGTTCACGTTAAGTTTCTAAAGGTGAGAAATGTTTTCTTGGTATGGTTGTGTGTTTCCCTATAAACTTGTTAATTGTTCCAAAATCTGGGAAATTTGTTTGGTTAAATTTAAAACCCGGAGGGGTCTGTGCTCTCCCTTAATAAGGCTCCCACGTGCAGTGCTCAGGGATGTCTCCCAAGGGCATTAGGCCAGCACTCCTCATCCTTAGGCTAAGGCCCCGCTCCCAGAGTCAGCGCACCCGCACTGCTGACAGGCGGTGCGCTGAGATACACAGACCGCGATATGCGGTCTGTAGGGAGCCGGAGCCGGAGCGGGAGGTGGGCGGGTGGTGGGCGGTTTGACAGGGAGGGGGGGCATGGCTTGAGCGGAGGGACCCGCTACTCTCCCCCCCCCTCCCTCCACGGACTCGGGCTGGAGCTGGAAAGTAAGTTTAAACACACACACACGCAGGCACTCATTCATACACACACACACGCGCACACACACAGGCAGGCACTCACGCACTCATACACACACACGCGCGCACACACACACACAGACAGAGGCAGGCACTCACGCACTCGGGCACACACATACACACACAGACAGGCACGCACGCACTCAGACACACACACACAGACAGGCACACACACAGAGAAAGGCACTCACCTGCTTTCACTCCACACTCCTCCCCGCTCCCCGAAGCCTCTCCTCCTCCCGAAGCCTCCCCTCCCCATTGGCTCACAGCCACACACGTCACGCGTCGAAGCTAGGAAACACCATTCTGTGGTGTCTCCAGCGGCTGACGCGCCACAGCGTGTAGTCAGCTGTGCAGCCAGTGGGGACCGGGACCAGCTCGCGAGGATTCCCCTGCTGGTGGGGAACTCGCTACATTGCCGCCCGCGCCAACGAGCGCAGCGGGACCAAGGCCTTAGGGTGATGAAGGATTCCACTTTAGGGCATATATATTGCCCACTCTTTTTCTCTATTCTCACTGTCTCCCCTTTTCTTTCTCCTGCCTCCCTTTATCCGGTTCTCCCTCCCGTCCCGTCCATGTCCGTCGGGGCCAGCCAGAAGTGGACAATCACGTTTTACATTCCTGTTCTTCTAAGAGTGTATAGGGTTAAAAAAACAAAAACAGCTACCTTGGGAAAGTGGTTGGTACCCTCACCCCTTTCTTAATATGCAAACATGGCTAATATAACTTCAATAAAATTGATATCAATTAATGTTAAAGGTCTAAACTCTGTGGGTAAAAGAAGACTGGCCCTTCAGGAACGTAAAAAGACCAATGGAGACATATTGTTTTTTTTACAAGAAACCCATTTTAACACTACTTCCCCCCCAAATACTTTTGGGAAGACTTATCCCCAGGCATACTATGCATCTTTCTCAGCCAAAAAAAGAATAGCCATACTAATCAAAAACAATATTCTGTTTGCTCTCAACAAGACCTTAGCGGATCCAGGAGGTAGATTTTTAATTCTACAAGGGTCCCTGTCGGGAGTCCCAGTATCCCTGGTGAATGTTTATGCCCCAAACGAAGGCCAAGCAAATTTTCTGAGGGATGTTCTAGAAATTCTAGAACGACAGCCTCCCTCTTCAATAATTATGGCACGGGACATTAACATAGTAAGAGTCCCTGACCAAGACAGGTCAAGTGTCCTGGGCGTCTCTCATCCAAGACCAGTCCAGAAAAATGCCCCAAAATTTAAGGAGATATTAAAAGATTTCTCTCTTACGGATATCTGGAGATCACAACATCAAGGTCAGCGTGATTATACGTTCTTCTCGGCTCCACATCAGACCTACTCAAGGATTGATTATTTTCTGGGTACCAAAGATATTCTCCAGGCATTCTCCAGGCATCCTCCCATTTGAATATAGGCTCAATATCCTGGTCAGACCACGCCCCTGTCGAATTAGGGCTCTCTCTCCCCTTCGGCAAAAATAATCGATATAATTGGATCTAAATTACACTTTACTGAATTCGCCAGATGTAGAGAGCACAATTAAGCAAAAACAATAGAATAATTTTCAATAAATAAAGGTTCAATAGAGTCCCCGACTATACTATGGGAATCCCATAAAGCATCAATTAGAGGAGACCTTATATCCATACCGTCTTATAAGAAAAAGTTACACAAAAGATTTATAAGGAACTCTCTGAAAAACTTAGCTTGTTGGAACAAGAACATAAAAACAAGCCCTCAAAAAAACTATTTAAACTCTTAGATAAAACTAGGGCTGAATTTAAGCAGATCCACAAGACAAAGTAGAGAGAGCGCATAGGTGGACAAATCAACGTTATTACGATAAGGGCAACAAGGTAGACTGGTTATTGGCTAACATACTGAGGTCTAAGAGTTAAATCCCCAATCCCCATGATACGAACCAAATTAGGACTTAAAACATTTGACGAAAAAGAAATAGCCCAAGAGATCTCAAATTTTTATACTAAATTATATAACTTAAACTCCCCTCAGAACTCATATACTGGGTCGGTAGAAATATCTGAGTATCTAGAAAAGTGAAATCTTCCCACACTTTCAGATGCCATCAAACAATTGAAAATAAATAAAACGCCAGGTCCGAATGGTTTCTCCAACCAGTAATATAAGAAATTTAAGACGGTAATATCCCTGTTTATGCTCAAAGTTTTTAACTAATGTAACCCTTGTTCCCCTCCCCCCCCCCCCAGACTCATCTGTGGTGTCTAGGGTGCGTGAGGGCAGATTACATGCATAGTGGTGGTGCATCCTGATGACTACAGTGTGGTAATTTCGTGCCAAATTGCACGTGAATGCTTTTATTCCTACTATCTGATGTACGCATAATACTCACCTTTTTACTAAAACACTGTTTTTTGACATACTTCACTATTTGCGTTTTGCGCTTTTCTTGTCTTTATTTCTAGTGGTGGTGCATACCTGCGTGAAACAGGAGGGCCTGAGCTTCCCGCGGTGTTATGGGGGAGAGACAGGATCAGGCTTCTGGGGTATTGGCCTTTATGGTATCTTAGTAGTGGTGCAGCGCCTCCATCTTCTATAGCTCCCAGGGATATGGGAGAGGACCCATATAGAAGAACCACCCTGGTCCAGGGGTGAATGCTCCAAATCACACAGTCTTTGGTAAAAGTCACAGGGTCTTTATTGTACTCACAGCTTATAGAGCAGCACACAGCAGCAATAGTACACAGCAAAACACTTTCTTCACCGTGTACAGGATCTGTCTCCTTCTCCTGTCCTTCCCTCCAAGTAGTTCTCCTCAGGATGGTCTGAAGGGGGGTCTTTGCTCCCTGCCTCCACCCTCAGCCCAGGGCGCTCAGGGTGGGCTAGCTCTTCCCTCACCCCCTAAGCAGGGGGAGGGGCACTGGTCCACCTATAACTCACTAGGCCATACTCCTCTGGAACCTAGGATCTAGCTCACACCGTCTGACAGTCCAGTCAGACTCTCCAACACTAACTTAGGACTGACTGAGAGCGCACAGGCACTGCAACTAGGTTTGGTCAGCCCTGCCCCTCATGACATCAACAGAACCTCCCCTCTGCATCAGGCCTCAGCAGAGTCAGGCTTGTATCTATCAATCAGGCAGGGCTTACAAGGGGGGAAAACCCATGATTACTACTGGGGCTGGCATTAACAGGACTTACCACAGTAGTAGGTAGATGTTATAGCCCATGCTGTTTACAGGGGGCTACACTAATTTCTGGAGGGAGCAGATATACCAACCTCAATGTCAATGGCCAATTTGGCTATCTATATATATAAGACTGAAATAATGTTTGTGTGTGTATTTGTGCCCCCTGTGATTGGCCGGTGGATGGCCACAGCTCATTGGCCTGCGGGGTGGGGTGATGTCATGGCCACGCCTACGCAGGCCGCGACAGTCACAACACACTCACACCGCGTGCGCCTCTGGACCAAGCCGCACTCACCAGCACCCGCCGCCTTCTGCCTCTCACCGCCGCCTCCCGCCCGCCGCACTCATGCCACCTCCCGCCCGCCACACTCACACCGCTTCCCGGCCGCCGCACTCACGCCGATATGCCGCTTCTCACCCGCCGCCTCCCGCCTCTCACCCCTGCGCCGCACTCATCACCACGTCACCACCGCCCACCGCACTCACGCCGCCTCCTGCCCGCCGCACTCACGCAGCTTCCCGCACGCCACACTCTCACGCCACCTCCCAGCCACCGCACTCATGCCGCCTCCCACTGCACTCACGCCGACAAGCCACCTCCCGCCTGCTAATGCCGCCACTTACACTCACGCCACCGTCTTTCACCCACCCACTCGGCTCTTCTCCTCCTCACATCGCGTGGGGGGAAGAAGTATTAGCGCCGGGTGGAGGGGGAAGAAGAAGCCAGTGGTGAGGCCAGACCGGGGTCCTGCGAGATGGTAGCACCCCCCCCCCCACCCCTCCACCCAATCAGAAGCTCGGCGCGGGGGGATGGGAGGGTGACAGGAGAAGAGTCAGGACAAACAGGGGTGGGTGGGAAGGGGAACAGTCAAGAGAGAGTGGGGGCAACACCTGACTGACACACACACGAACTGACTGACTGCCACACACACTAACTGGCTGACACACACACACACACTGACACACACACACTGACTGGCTGACGCACACACACGCCACACACACATTGACTGGCACACACTGACTGACGCACACACACTGACTGAGGCGCACATACACACTGACTGACGCACACGCCCACACACACACTGACTGGCGCGTCCACACACACACTGCCTGATGCACACACACACTGACTGGCGCACACAGACACACACACACACTCTGCCGCACACACTGCATGAAGCTGTGTAAAATGCTGAAATTTAGGAATCCATATCACCGGTTCCAGAGGGACCAGAGGATCAAGGTTTGGGGTATCTGTAGTCACTGCTCCGGCATCACTGCAGAACCATCCTTGACCCTCTTGGACCAACCCGACGGAGTATGGACCCCCTTGAAAGTTTGGGACTTTTACCATTGATTCTAATGGGGGAAAAGCCGCATGGTGAAAAAATGACTAAGTGTAAAATGTTGAAATGTGTAAGTCCATATCTCCGGTTCTGGAATGCCCAGAGGGATGGGATTTGGGTGGCATGTAGCGAAGGTTTCGGCTTTCATGCATGCCCATTCCCAGCCCCCTCAGACCAACCAGACGGAGTGTGGACGAATGTAAAAATTTGTGGATTTTCTCATAGACTTCAATGGCGGCGGTTCCCCATTGAAAGTCTATGGCAGGAAACTCCATTGACTACAACGGCAGAGTTGCTCCATTGAAACCCATGGCGGTGGAGCCCGTTGTTTTCAATGGGGATTTAGTGAAAAGCTGAGATTTCTTTTTAGCGGAGATTTTTGTATTAAAAGGAAAAATGATTTAAGGTGCATTTATGTAACTCCGGTTCCGAAGGTCGTAGCACGTCGCTTTTTGGACCATATGGTGTCCCAGTTCCGGCCTTGAGAACTGGGAAGTTTGGACCTGCTGAGCCCAACGGAACCGGATATTTTAATACGTTTATGTTTAATCCTGTGTCCCAAGGTATGGATGGAACCCAGAGGAAATTCTTTTGCACAAAAGGATAGCAGATGGCCCTAGAGGCGACCCAATGTCTAGGACTTAAGTATTGTTCAAAGGGTTTTGTCACCCTCCCTGTTTACCTGAGGGCGGAGAAGGCTCAAACCAGAGCAGTCTTTAAGTGTCCCATTTCACACCTTTCAACAAAGGTTTTCCTGCCAGAACTCCAAATGGATAGACTGGCTGGCATTCCAGATGCAAATGTGGGGCTGCAGAAATGAGACCCCAGAGTGCTACTGCGCCTGTGTCAACTAGCAGGGGGGCATGTATCAAAATGTCTTCCCACGTTAGTGAGTGGCTGAAGGTAATTGCAAACTAATCACCTGTACTTTAATGTTAAGGATAGAGTTACAAAAGGTATATAACTTGTGGTAACCCAGCTATCCATGTTGTTGCTGATGTATTGTCTTCTGATACCATCTGAATTGCTACCTGATTGCTGAGAGAAATGCAATGCAATGTCTTGGGATGACTGCTGTATGAACTGCCAGTCCAGCTGGGACTGTTTCATCATCCCCATCTTTAAGTAAGTGTCCATGTCTTGCCTGTTATTTGTACATTTTGTTGTGTTCACCTTTATCAAGGAATAGATTATATTTTATCATATCTAAGTCTCGTTCCAGTTCAGACCCAAGTATATATATATTTATATATATATATTTGGTGTAAATTACAGCCTGTCATAAGCTATCGTCACAACGGACTTATACAAAAAATATTTAACGTGCCACAAAGAAATCCAACATTTCGGCAGAATCTCACTGCCTTTATCAGGGAGAGGGCTTCTCCTTGATAAATGCAGTGAGATTCTGCCTACAGTAAACGTTGGATGTCTTTGTGGCACATTAAATATTTTTTGCATAAATCCGTGTGCCTGCTTCCCTTCTTTTCCCCAGATAACCCTTGTCCAGGATGAAGCCACGTCCTGCCTTTGCCCCTATGCTCTGGTTCTACAGGGTAGTGTCCCTGCAGCAACCACAAGCTCCACAGGGGAGTCAGGGCGTAGCTGGGGCCTAATAGGGGATATCTGGCCTATTGCAGGTGCCACAGACACCTGTACATACCTCTTACCCCTTCCTTGTCCCAGCTCCAACTTTCGTGGCTTGCAGCGCACAAAAAGTATCTATCTGCAGAGCAGGAGGATCCAGGAGCCCTATTGGCTGAAACGCGCTATGTTACTCTGTCCCAGAGGCTCATGTGATATGTAGTCCCTGCTTGGAGCCTCTTCCTATTGGCCGCTATTCACGTGCTTGTCCTGCGAATGCTCAGCATCTCGAACATGTGCAATTGCCTCTAAGATGGCGGTGCCCTGCAAAGGGAGCCGCCAGCAACGCGATCGCCATCGCAACCTTCCCGGCACCTGATGAACCTGCTCCGTGCCTCAGCTCCCACCCACAGCCCTCTCCGCACCCTCCCCATCCTCCGTTGTCGGTCACAGCCGCAGCAGCAGGTAAAGGAATGAAGGGGAACCAACGGGGTCAAGGAGAGCCCAGAGGGAGACCCATGCTATACACCTCTGCACACATCTCTAACACAAAGATACGCCTTTTCCTCTGTTGCTCGACTGCTAAAACTCTGACACAGACCCTCATTCTCTCCATCTCAATTACTGTAACCTCCTGCTGTCCGGCCTTCCTGCCTCTCACCTGCCTCCCCTATAATCTATCCTAAACGCTGCTGCCAGACTCACACTACTTTTTCCAAAATCTGTCTCAGTGTCTTCCCTGCTTAAATCCCTCTCCTAGCTTCCTATCAAATCCTGTACCACACACAATTCTCCTCCTCGCTGTTAAAGCTTTACACTCTTCTGCTCCTCCTTACATCTCAGCCCTAATTTCTCGCTATACACCATCCCAACTCTTGCGTTCTGCTCAAGGATGTCTTCTATCTACCCCTATCGTATCTAAAGTCCTCTCCCACCTTAAACCATTCTCACTGACTGCCCCACACCTCTGGAAGGCCCTTCCCCGCAGTATCCAACTAGCACCCTCTCTATCCACCTTTAAGACCCACATGCTTAAGGAAGCATACAGTATGCGTAGCTCCATGGCTGATAAAAAAAACCTCATACATTAACCTTGGCCCCTTGCTGACGCACTTACCAGAACTCCGATCTACTGTCTCTGTACGCTCTTCCTACTTACCAATTCGATTGTAAGCTCTTTGGAGCAGGGACTTAATTTCCTAAATGTTACTTTTATGTCTGAAGCACTTCTTCCCATTATGTTTTATTTGTTATTTATATGATTGTCATGTGTATTAGTGCTGTGAACCGCTATGTACATGTAGCCCTGCTTCCTATCGCTTGCAGGCCGCTACCATGTGCTGTATCACCTGTAGGCTCACAGGGCCTAAGTCTCTGCCACGGAGAGCCTGGGGTACTCGCGTAATAACTATACCGGGTGCAGCGCCTCCACCTGCGACAGCTCCCGCCAGAGGGGGAGTGGATTTCGCAGGACATATACGTATACAGCAATCACTAACACAAAGCCTATAACTGTAACCAACTTCTTTTACTTGCATTTGAACCCCCACATGAATATACATGCAATACACTCCCTCCGGAGACACTCAATACTGCGCCACGGCGGACGCCAACACTCCCCCATCCCCCCACCGGGTGATCCAACCCCGTGTCCGATCCCTCAAGGGATAAGTCCTCCCGCGCCCAAGTGAGCCAAGTATGTTCTATGCTCTGATTGGTCTTATGTACTATATAACTGTGTTTAATGCCTATGCTATTATCTCCTGATGAAGCCTCCTGATGAAGTCTCGTTCGAGACGAAACGCGTAGATTGCTGTGGAGCCTACTGTCCAGTTTGACAATTTTATACTGACACTCATCTGCATATATTGCACTTTTGCTGCGTTGCTAGCATTTTGCTACCAGCCATTCAGACATTCAAGTTCCTGTTTACACTGTGAACTCTCTCCGGCTGAAACCTCGCTGACGTCATCGAGCTCACGCGAGATTTGATTCAGTGTATGCTCTGTGTAGCGCCGGAGCAAGGGGAAGGCGGCGTCCCTCGTGGCTTTCGGTCCCTGCTGGGACATAGAGGGGCTATTGTGGCAAGACACACCGCGGACATCACACCGAAGTCCTCCTCTTTGGGTTCCAGCGTCTGAACGGGCTGAGTTGTACTCAAAAATGCATTTTATTCAGCTCTGTTTGTTAGTGTGTATTTTTATCCCTTATTCCATAAATTTATTGTTATACAATTTTACGCTTTGAGTGTGCCTGTTTTTTCTGTGTTTTTGTATGTATATATGTGTGACTGCGCAGCCACTGAGTCCCGAATGAATGGATGGTACCGTTGGTGCACTTGTTGAAATACCTGCCGGGTACTCCGGTACCCGGGACTGCTACTCTCTTCACAAAGGATCCACCCTAAGCAGAAGTCGTCCTCCCACAACGCGGTGATCCAGGGTAATCCCACCCGGACACTCGAAATCGAATAGCGGGGTCTGAGCCCAGACCTCCCGCCAATTAGGACAGTCCTGCTCCACTCGACTGATACTAAGTGGAATCAGGAACCTCACTACGGCAATCCCTAGCTCAGCTTGTCTCTACCGTGACTCAGGGCCTAACTGGGCCGGGGGCACATGGCCTACGCAGGGGTTTTTTGGTGCTTCCCCTACACCGAAGCTCCGTCTCCTCTCCTGCTCTGCTCCACGTGCGCGCAACCACCTCCCTTTTCCTCCTCCACACCCTTTGCCCATTGGATCAACCCTGTCACAAGTTACCCGCGGGGCTGCTGGGACAAGGGTCTCGCCACCTCCCACCAATTAGCACTCTGCTCCTTCGCGGGCTTTGCCAACTCACATCCGCGCAGGCACAACCTCCCTCCACTAGCAAGGGTGAAAAAGGGGGCCCCCGGCTACATACATTAATGGCACTATGTAAATAAAGCCATAGATACCTACCCTGTGTAAACACTGGGGTGACAAGGTTTTCTTACTGAGAAACATTTTATACACTCGGCACATGGGAAAGGTTTCTCCCCTGTGTAAATGCTCTGGTGTCTGAGGACTGTCCTCCTATTACAGAATTGATTATGATGAAATCCCCTTTTATGAATTGTTTGGTGTGTGTTAGCTGCCTCTCAGTATTGAAATGTTTCCAAAATTCTCTACAATTAAAATGTTGTGCCCTTGTGTAAATCTGCTGGTGTAACAAGAGGTCCGACTCTGAGCAAGCACATTATTTCCCCTGTGTGAATCATGTGGTGTGTGAGGTCATTCATCCAAGAAACGTTTTGCCTATAATCTGTCCATGTGAAAGGCCTCTCCCCTGCATGAATTTGTTGGTTTCTGAAGAGGTGACTGTGGCGGGGAAGGGGTTAACCATGCTTATAATAAAGGCCAAGCCCACTTGGTTACCCCTGACCCGTGTTTTGGTGTCCTAGAGTGTCAGCCCTTGTGCCCGGGCATTGTGTATGCATTACCGTAACTATGTGCAAAATATGAGACAACTGACATTTTTGTGTTTTTACCTTTTCCAGAGGTGCTGGGACTGGGAAATTTTTCAGGAGGTAAGTTTCAGGGTGGGTTAGCTGGAGAAAGTTGTTACAGATTGTGGCAAGGTAGCGGGGTTCCCAAGTTATGAGTTACCTCAGAAATGTATCTCGGAATTGTCACGGTGGACACAAACTTTTTTTTTTAATTTCTGGGTACCCGATTGAACAGAACTTGGAGGCAAAATAAATTGTGATTTATTTCCTTGCTAGACAAACATACGACAACTTCAGAATACACTTAATACAACACTTACTGGGATGGGGAAACTAAATAAAATGTCCTTTGCGAGAAAGCACAAGCAATGCAGTCTCTGTTTAAAGGTCTCGTTGGCTAGATTCAAGTTGCAGATCAAATAACTTTACAAAATCAAATAATTTCGTTAAAGTTCGTAGGAATTTGTTCGGAAGTCACTAGGGCTAACGCATTCCGAAGTTTGGGGTAAATTCTTGGTTGCGATGTTATTAACCCCTTGCTTCCTGGAACCGCTACCCCTGTGCTTGAAAGAAATCCTGCGTAAAGCTTAGTCACATCATGAATTGTATCTGGAACACACTGGGGATAGTCTGGGGGGCACAGTTATAGGGTGATCCAGTCTATCCTTAACATGTACACCCAATCCCCTCCGTGGGAACATGTAACCCACCAATCCATGACTTGCCCATAGTTTGCAAAGCGGGCAAAAAAGGCTTTCTGGTCTGCAAAGCACATGTGTCAGCTTGACACCCATGCAACTTAGCATACTTGGGATACACCATTTTGCTGGTGCCCCTTAGTCTGGGGTTTGGCCCCAAGGTGTCAATGGCCCAGGATCTAGCAGGGTAGACGAAGGAGAATTGGAGCACTACTACAAAAACAATTGCTAGAGAGTGGGTCCCAAAATGAAGGCTTAATGGATCAGAGCATGGTTACAAGAAAAACAAGCCCCAAGGCCCCCACCAACGCGTTTCGAGATTCCTCTCTTTCTCAAGGTGTATACGATCTGATCTAACCCCCTTACCTGATATATGCTCATTTTCCCGCCATTCGTCCTCACTAACCCGTCGCTTAGTCACGTCACAAGCGGCGCGCCATGTCAACACGGCGCGTCACGAGTAGTGTGCCTCGCGCAGAGTAAAGTGGTGACGTCGGTGCGTCTCTGAACAAACAAATAAACAAAACTTTATTAGTCCTAACATAACTAACATACAAAAAATCCCTAAACAAACTTTATTGAAAGAATGTGTATAAACACAAAATAAAACCTCAATCTCCATTAATTAGAGATATCAATAATGACAAACATTTAAAAAAACACATAATTTGTAAAATCATCATACAATTGTAAAAAAAAATTTGAATAGGTTAATATGCTTTCGGTGGTTTGGGGCATGAGTCCCAATCACAGTGCTCAATCCAAATCTGAACCTTTAGACAATAATAAGTATGAGTCCACATATCATGGTAACAGGAAATTGTATCAGCCAGCAGTATAGTGACAATAGTCCATGTGTCATAATGAAATAAAGGTTAACATACCGTTGTTGTATGGAACTCGGCCATACCAAACCCTTATGTTGCAGCACTATTCCAGGTCATCCAGTATCCCTGTGAGGGAGAAATATACTCACAGCAGGCTTGTTCCAATGTAGCGTGCAGCACGCTCACTATCCACATAGAAGTTGAAATCCAAAGATTCCTGCGGTGCACAGCAAAGTAGGGTTGAGGACCAGCAAGGTGTTGTTTAAAAATATACTTTATTGAAACAGCATGGTACAGGGGACACACACTTTGACGCGTTTCGGACTGGTATAGAGCTCTATGACTAAGGACTATACCAGTCCGAAACGCGTCAGAGTGTGTATCCCCTGTACCATGCTGTTTCAATAAAGTATATTTTTAAACTACACCTTGCTGGTCCTCTACCCTACTTTGCTGTGCACCGCAGGAATCTTTGGATTTCAACTTCTATGTTAATATGACTTTCATTATCCTTATAGACCGAACATACTGTAATATAGTGTATACAAACAAAGAATAATAGTTCAAATCTAATGAAAGATAATAAACAAATAATTGTCCATTCTTAATGTAAGTATATCCTATATGGTGATTATCCAGAGTCATATATTCCAGATCATTTTGTAACCAATAGATACATCAAAGTTGAAGATAGATATCCTTAACAATAAATTTGTACAATACAATCCATTCATTTTCATAATTTTTATGTATTTATATATATATGATGTTTCTCTTAAAATTCTCATGAATATAAATTAATGATAAAGTGAGTGCATCCGTACAAATTATTGCAGTGATCATTTCAAAGGGCATACCGTCATAATCATTGTATGACCTTTATGTCATTTACTTAAGAAATCCCAGTCTGAATTTAAGCCGTATGGGATTCTGGTATTAAGGGTAAAAATCCAGAAGAGTTCCCTTTTGTCCAACAGTTCCAATCTATTGCCACCCCTACGTGGTTTCTCAACATGTTCGATTCCTCTATATTTTAACTTGGTGACATCCCCAAATTTGCAATTAGTGAAGTGTTGAGATACTGGGTGTGTAAGATCCCCTAGTTTAACCAATCTAATATGCTCCCTCATTCTGACCTTTAGGGCTCGTGTAGTATGACCTACATATTGCTTACCACATCCACAGTCCAAGAGATATACTATGAATGTGGTATTACAATTTATGAAGGACTTGATGGGATATGACTGTCCTGTATCAAAGGAAACAAAATTGGAAGACGGCACCAAATGAACACAGGAAATACAATTTAGACATTTGAAGCACCCTTTAGGAAGATTACCCCCTTGGGTTTGACCAATCGATGAAAAAAGTCTTCTAGAAACATGATTAGCTATCGTTTTTGCCTTTTTAAAGACAAATCGTGGGCCCTCTAGGTACACTTCCTTCAATAGGGGATCTGCAGACAAAACCTTCCAATGTTTTTTTTACAATGTCTTTAATGTTAACTTGAACATTATGTTGTGTAATAAAGATTGGACTATTTGTGTTCCATGTGTTTTGTTTATTCTGATTCCTTTGTTTATTCAAGAGATCATCCCTGTTCATATCCATCACTTCATCAAGTGACCTCTTTAGACTAGACCTAGAATAACCCCTCTCCTCAAACCTCTTTAAAAGTTCATCAGATTGAATTAAGAAATCTTCATTTTTAGAACATATTCGCTTCAGGCGTATTAATTGTCCCTTCGGAATTGAATTTAGGAGGGATCTGGGATGGCAGCTGTCAAATCTTAAGTAAGTGTTCCGTGAATTTATTTTTCTATATATATTTGAATTGATTTTCATGTCCATATCGATAAACAAATACAAATCAAGGTATTGTATGTGGTGAAAATCATAAGTGTAGGTGAATTTTAAATTTAAATCATTGTGATTAAGGTGATTAATAAATAATAAAAGTGACTCTTCCCCTCCTTCCCAAATAAATATTAAATCATCTACAGTATGTACCGTCTATAAAAAGTGAAAAACTGTCGATAAGGGTTGTTGTCTCCAAACTCGTGGACCGACTCCCACCAACCTAAAAAAAGGTTGGCGTACGACGGAGCAAAGCTGGTATCCATAGAGGTCCCACGTGTTTGGAGATAAAAAGTGTCATCAAACAAAAAGTAATTGTGTGTTAATAAAAAATCTATACAATCTAAAATAAAAGTGCTCTGTGTTAGTGAAAAAGTGGAGTGATCAAAATAAGTTTTGACAGCTGCCATACCGTGTTGATGTGTTATGATTGTGTACAAGGAGATCACATCTAGGGTGACCCAGATGTAACCCCCTTTCCAATCAATGCATGATAATTTGTCCAAAAGGTCCCCGCTGTCTCTGATATATGATGGTAATAAATGTACAAAATGCTGCAAATAATAATCCACATATCTAGAGACACCATCCCCCAAAGATCCAATACTAGAAACTATTGGCCTCCCTGGAGGGGAGACCAAAGTTTTATGGACCTTTGGGAGATGGTGAAAGACAGGAATGATGAGATGTATCTCGAGAAGGAATTCACATTCTCTCTGGTCAAGAACACCCAAGAGGGAGCCCTCGTCCACAAGAGACCTAAGTTGTTTCAAAAACATTGGAGTTGGATCGCCACGTAGTACAGTGTAGGATGAAACATCAGACAATTGTCGAATAGCTTCTAATCTATATTGTGTCCTACTCTGCACTACAATGCTCCCCCTTTGTCTGCCCCCTTTATAATCAAGTGTTTATTAGTTTTTAGATTATGTAGGGCATCTTTTTCTACCTTACTTAGATTACTGATCCTGTTCTGTAGAGGAGATAGCTCAAAGGTGTATCCCCTAGAGAGAAGGGTCAGATCCCTCTCCACAAGTTTTTCGAATGTCATGAGGCAATGTCCCTTCATATGTTTAGGAAAAAACATGGATTTCTTCTTTAAACCTGACTATTGTCTACCCAAAACATTTGAAAAATCAATCGTACCGGTCATTTCATTATCATTCAATAAGATATTCATATCCTGTAAACAACACTGTTCCTTGAAGGTCAGGATAGGGAGTGATGGATCTGGATCTAGAGGTGACTCTGCAAACTCATCCACACCCAAGGGAACAATTTCCCCCTGCCTGATATGGTCCCCCGAGTCACCCCCTTTGCCATCCTCAATCACTCCCTCCTTTCCCTCAAAGAATCGTTTAAGGGTTAGCTTGCGGACATATTTGTTCAAGTCAACAACAACATCAAACAGTTTGAATTTAGATGTGGGTGCGAATTTCAATCCTTTATCCAGGACAGAAAGTTCTGTGTGTGAAAGAGGAATGTCAGTTAGATTAATAACTCCTGTGTTTTCAATTAAGAGTTCTTTTTCCTCTTTGAGGGATTTTTCTTGCTTTCTTTTCTTTCCTCTTAGCGTGTGTTTATGCGTTCCCGGTTTTTTGAAGACCCAAAGTATGTTTTAGATTCACCTTCTTTATTTCTGCTACTGCTGTCCTGAAAAACCTGTCCCGAACTCATGGGAGCCCCTCTGGTGTCCCTTTGTGACCTGGGGTTTTGTTGATCTGAATATGAAGTTGTTGTTTGAGAGAGTGCATCACTGTCTGAGAGGTCTGATTCCCCACTTGTTGTATGTGAAAAAGAAATATTTTTCTTAAGGATTGATTTCTGTTTATCCACATAATTCCTTTTAGGTGTAGATTAATTAAATCTCTTTGTGGGTGCAGCTCTCTGCCAAACATAGACTTGATTACGAATATAGTCTTGCTTGTCTCCCTCAAATTTTGTTTGTTTTTTCAACATAATCTCCTTCTCCATAATTTCAATATTTTTCGATAATGTCTCATCCAGGTTATTAAATCCCTCCATATCAATGAACTGACGTAAGCCCTTTTGCAATGTCTCTATATCTTTATCCAATTGTGTTTTTTCTTTTGTTTTTAGTTGTATTATCAAATCCATAAGTGTAAATGAGCAACAATTAAGGGCGCCCTTCCAATCATTCTCAAAAGCAGCACTAATGAACCCAAAAGTGGGAGTCTTTTTAATACGTAATCCCCGTGCGATCCTTTTCGTTCTCATATAGTTTTGTAGAGTTATAATGTCCCACTATGTGCGTATCTTAAGTGATAATAGTTTTTCTAACTTTGTAAATTGTATTTTGAGATCGGACAAATCCTCACAATTGGATTGCAAAGTATTATCAAATACTTGTTCTGCCTTCTTTGCTCTTTTACAATTATCTGAGCAACAAAAAGCATACTGGGTAAAAGTCTAATTTTCTGGTTCAGTATCATCTTCAAATTCTGTATTCTCCTGATCCATATTACAACCAATATGTTATAATACACAAAAAGTATAAATATATATATATATTTGTATAAAAAACAATGGGTATTCCACACTCTCTTAAGGCAATTAGCTGATTAGATAAATCTGGTCTTATGTGAGCCACCTCACAGACACCAGTTGCAAGAACAAAAAAGCTGTATGGTGCTCAAACACAGACTAAAAAAGCTGTTAGGCTCATGAGGGTATGATTGCCATAAATTGTATCCTTGAAGTCTCCCGTACAATAAAGTGACCACCTCCTCCAGAATGATAGCACCAAATCCACCAGATATCAATAAACTGGAAGAGTACCACCTCTTGAATGATGAATACTCACACTTGCTAGTGTCCAGCCCAACACATTGATGTAGGATTATAGCGGTGTATAAATAAGTTGAATAACTCACTGTTAGGTAGGATGGTCTCCACTGGGATTAATCTTCGTAGGCGTGTGCTGCCGGCACTCCAAAGGACTCAGCAGGGTAGACGAAGGAGAATTGGAGCACTACTACAAAAACAATTGCTAGAGAGTGGGTCCCAAAATGAAGGTTTAATGGATCAGAGCATGGTTACAAGAAAAACGAGCCCCAAGGCCCCCACCAACGCGTTTCGAGATTCCTCTCTTTCTCAAGGTGTATACCTATCTGATCTAACCCCCTTACCTGATATATGCTCATTATCCCGCCATTCGTCCTCACTAACCCGTCGCTATCATTCTGGAGGTGGTCACTTTATTGTACGGGATACTTCAAGGATACAATTTATGGCAATCATACCCTCATGAGCCTAACAGCTTTTTGGGTCTGTGTTTGAGCACCATACAGCTTTTTTTGTTCTTGCAACAAAGGCCCAGGATCTGGCACTTATCAAGATTCCGGCCATGTTTACAGTTTGGTGCTCTGAGGCTTTTCATCCCTGTCACTTCGCTAGACTGAGTGTCTCTGGCTCAGCGGACCCCTTTGAAGTGCAGGAAAGAAAATACCCTCAGCTCATTCACCCCCAGCATATTTACATGCCAGAGGATTTTTCCCGGGCTCACAGAAAAAACTGTTCCTGCCTGTACATTTTAAAATCACAGTATTACACACTTTATTAAAACATCATGTTCTGGGTGTACTGCAACTGTAATTTTTATAAGTATGTGTCACGGTAACTTGTGACGGGATATAAAATACACAAATAACTGGGTTGAATTGAACACGACTTAGATATAGTAAATATCGTTTATTCCTTAAAGAAGGTGAACACACAGAATTATATAAATAACATACAAAAATATAACACTTACTTAGGGTTGGGCAATAAAGCAATCAGGTACAGGATTGGCAATTCATTCAGACATCAGGTATCCAGTAGATGTAATAATGAAGACCCTGGGCACAGGGCTAACACTGGTTTATATGGGATTCCAGCCCTATACCCTAGCATTGGGTGCCAGACATTGGGTGACAATTATCTGCGTAATCCAGTATAAAAATATATTTATAGAAACAATAAAATGAACACTCACACAGTGTCATAAGAATACAAACACATAAAATGTTGATGTCATCAGGTATGATACTCCCCGCTTCCTCCGTCACCGACTTCTCTGTCTCAGCTCCACACTGCCCGAATGAATAGTCTGTGGGGCCGCAGGTAAATGTCCTGATGATAGGAGTGTCTTTAGCGCGAGCTCTCACATCCGTGGAACAGCTCGGCACAACATCCAAGGGGGAGCGGTCTGGAGTCCTCTGATGACATCACGTAGGCGACTCTATGCGACTCTGACGGAGCTACACGCCTAGTGACATGCGTAGTCGCCCACGTGACGTCATCAGAGGACTCCAGAGAACTCCAGACCGCTCCCCCTTGGATGTTGCGCCGAGCTGTTCCACGGATGTGAGAGCTTGCGCTAAAGACCCTACTATCATCAGGACATTTACCTGCGGCCCCACAGACTATTAATTCGGGCAGTGTGGAGCTGAGACAGAGAAGTCGGTGACGGAGGAAGCGGGGAGTACCATACCTGATGACATCAACATTTTATGTGTCTGTATTCTTATGACACTGTGTAAGTGTTCGTTTTATTGTTTCTATAAATATATTTTTATACTGGATTACGCTATGGATGCTCTTTCCCTCTTTACCCTGATTGGTGAAATTCCATGAGTGAGATCGCACACTACCATATTTGATTGAAGTTTCTGCGTCACACACCAGAGTCAAGCTCATTGCCACTGATCTCTGAAACGCCTAATTTTGATTGACACTATGTGAGTCTCCATTCGACCAAGTGTTCAATACACTTCACTATTTTATACTTTATTTGCACTATGTTCCATTTATCTCTCATTTCATATTGAACCTGCGCTCCCCTATACTTTGAGGAAATCAATGCAAGTCAATGGCAGAAACCCAAACTTTACAATTTACCCTGACACCGTTCTGTTGCTCCTAGAAGGTCGGTATTTGCCATGCAATCCTGCCGGATCTATGACTACATGGTGACCGAATCACAGCCCTCTAGGTTGAACAGAACCGGAGTTATGGGTTCTAGGTTCCTGCTCATTGCAACTTAGCCGTTTTTACTCGCGGCTTTTACCGTCGCCATTAGATTCAATGGCGCGACCCTCGTACCGAGCGTAACCCTTTACCGGGGTCATCGAGTGTCGGACCCGGTTGGGGTTGAGTTAGGGAGTTACTAGGATCTTGGGGCAAAAATAATTTTATTCCTGGGTGCCCTAGAACCTAAGTTTCCCACGCCAATTGAACCTGAACTTGACCGGGGAGTGATCAAAGTGTTTCCGCTTTTGCGGCCTGCGGTTTGGATGGCTGCCAACCCGTTCCTGGAGGTATGAGTCGAGGAATCCCCATTGAAACACATTGCTCCATTAACTTTCAATGGGGAACCGCCGCTCCTCCTCTCGGGCGCCACCTGCAGGTCTTCTACGAGAACGGGCCCAAATCGCCGGAATCCCCATAGGATTACATGGAGCTACAATGACGACCTATGAAGAAACTGCAAAATGGAGCCTGCAAAGGCGGGAAAAAGAAACAAAGGGCTATAATCACTAAACTAACATTAACCCTTTCCCTCCCGACTGGATCCCAGTGAGTGTTGGTGTAGACACTGGAATGGGGAAAATACATAGTCACAGGGGAATACACATTTGGGGCTGAAGCAGGGGCATAAACACAGTACTGGACTTCAGTCCAGTTAACCCCTCACCTCCCGGGTGAGGGCAGGGAGTGGCCATATGGGGTGCAACCCCTTTAATACCGGGCCAATCCCCCTCTCCCGCTACAGTATGTTTGTGTTTTATTTACTTATACTTGCACACAAAAAACCAGGGTGCTGGGTGCCTCCGTTTGCTAGTTAGCCTCCATAATTGAAATGCTGGCTTGTGGGACGTGAAGTTCACCTACTTCCCATGTCAATTGACACACTTCCCACGGCCATTGACTTTCTGCCTTTCAAGTTCTGTGGCTAACAGGTACGGATACATTGTATCCACTTCAAATCTAACCGCAAGCCAATTATTCAATTGACTTGTGGTTACGAGGTCGAATAGATAGAAAATGGATACCCATACTTGAAACAGACCTCTAAACCGCAGCCACGCTTCTTCAATCAGCGCTGGCTTTGGCACTCACAACACCATCTTTTGTCTCAAAAGAATATAGCAGACATTGCATTTACTTCTATTACAGCAGGCAGGGAAAAGCCAGCAAATGTGGGTTAAGAAGGCTGGGACAGGGCAAATACAGCAGTGCAGTGCAAATACTTTTAACCCCTTAATTCCCAATGCGAGTTGGGGTTAATCAGCCGGGTATAATATCTTTATTTAGGCCTGATTAACCCTCTCCTCGCCACAGGAATCAAGTGAGATTCTCGGATACATGGAAGCCCAGTGCTCTAGGCAGACCCCCATCCTGAAAATGTTCTTGCGACTCACCCCTAGGACGTCCTGCTTCAGCATAATCCAGGAAACCTTGTGTCAGTTGTTATATATGAGAGTTGTTCCATCTTCATAACCGCCCATACTCTCGACTCCCATTGTCTCATAGTGGGCGCCTCCAGTTTTTTCCAGTTGGCAGCTATAGTACATCTTGCTGCATTCAGCGTATGTACAGTATTAATAGGGATTTCCTAATTCTGCCTTTTGACTCCCTCTCTATTTAACAATAAAATACTTCGGTCTTTTGGGATTCTAATCTTGGTTATATTAAAAATCTGCTCCACTATCCCATCCCAAAAACACTTTATTTTCTTACACTTCCACCAGATATGAAGCATTGTTCCCACCTCCCCACACCCTCTCCAGCACTTGTCAGACGTTCCTGGGTAGCATTCGTTCAATTTTTGTGGCATATAGTACCACCTGTACATTATCTTATATGCATTTTCCAGTATATTTGTCGATATCGAGGAGGTGCTGGCATTACTCCACATTTGTGTCCATTCTAGTGCAGAGTATTCTTTACCCAGTTCCTTTTCCCAAGCGAATACAAATCCTGGCTTAGGTTCAGCTTTGATTTCCAATATTGTTCTATAGATATACGATATATTATGTCCCCTTGCACCCAACAATACCAACGTCGTTTCAAAAGGTTTCAACCTCCTTAACATATTTTTTTTTATTTCTTTTGGTGTTCATATAGTGGACAATTTGCGTATATTGCTATCTTTCTCCTTCTTTAAAATCAAACTGGTCCTGAAAATATTTAAAACTTCTGATTTCTCCCATATCCATCAAGTCTCCTAGTCTTGTTAGCCCCACTCAGCTCCACTTTTTAAATATTCCAGAGTCCAACCCTGGGGGAAAATCGGAGTTCCCACATATTGGAGTGAGAGGGGAACGTACAAACCCTCTCATCTTTGGATATTTCATCCAATGCACATAGAGCTGCACCGATAGTAGGGTGTTCATAAAGATCTTTAGGTCGATCTATCTTCTTGAGCCAAGGAACCTTATTTGTATCTATATTTTTACAGTAGTTATTTTCATATTCCAACCAAACTTTATTTTTTGTACACTGATACCATTCAAAAAGAGCGTTCACCTGTGTAGCAAGATAATGCTTATTAATATTCGGCAGACTGAGTCCCCCTTGCGATTTATGTCTTTGCAGTGTTTTAATATTAATCCTTGGCTTTTTAAATTCCCAAATAAATGTATTAATTTTACTTTGGAGCATGGCAATATATTGCTTGGGGACTTTCACTGGGATAGTCTGGAACAGATACAGAAGTCTTGGCAGGATATTCATTTTAATACAGTTAATTCTACCTATCCACGAGATAATATTCTTATTCCCTCTTTTAAAATCATCTTCTATTACTTTAGCTAATGGGGTGTAATTAGCCTTGAACAGCTCTTCTACTCTTGACGTTATATTTGTACCCAAATATTTTATACTTCTATTCTTCCATTCAAAAGGGAAATTTTCTTTTACCTGGGCTGCCAACTCTGCTGGCAGATTTATATTGAGAGCCTCTGTTTTTGTTAAATTAATTTTAAAATTAGATGCTAAACTATATCTACCTAGAACACTCATATTTGGTAATGAGACCAGCAGGTTAGTTATTATCAGTAGGATATCATCTGCATATAATGCGATCTTATGTTCTTTCTCTCCTATTCTAACTCCCGCAATATCTGGATGATTCCTTATTGATTCTGCTAGCGGCTCCATTATTAGAGCGAAAATCAATGGGGACAACGGGCACCCCTGTCTCGTACCATCAAGTATATTAAATGAGTTCGAGACCTGTCCATTTACCTTGACCTTTGCCGATGGGTTACTATAT
Organism: Ascaphus truei; assembly: GCF_040206685.1. Lineage (NCBI taxonomy): Eukaryota > Metazoa > Chordata > Amphibia > Anura > Ascaphidae > Ascaphus > Ascaphus truei. The sequence goes on from NC_134484.1 coordinate 485,642,478, forward strand.
GGTGCCTTTACATACTGTCTAAACATATCACCCGTTCCTATACGTTCCAGCATTCTAAACATAAAATTCCACTGCACTCTTTCAAAAGCCTTTTCTGCGTCAATAGACAATATCATAGTTGGAGTCTGTGTTTTATTGGCCGGGTTCAGTATATTTATAATTTGCCTAGTGTTATCTTTGGCTTCTCTTTTAGGTATAAATCCGGTTTGATCCCTCTTTATCAGTTCTGGTAGATATTCGTTAAGTCTATTTGCTAATATTTTGGCGAGAATTTTGATGTCTACATTTATAAGCGATATTGGGTGGTCACTTGCACAATTTAGTTTGTCCTTGCCTGGTTTAGGGTTAACTGTTATATGAGCTTCTGACATATACTGGGATAGGTTACCTGTATCTCTAAATGTATTAAACATACTTTGAATATATACTATCAAGGAGTTGGCAAAGGTCTTATAATAAGTATGCGGCAAACCATCAGGTCCCGGACTTTTTCCATTGGGCAGATCTTTTATTACCTTTTCTATCTCCTCCCACGTTATAATTGCATCTAATTTAGCTCTCGCCTCGGGTGTGATTGTTTTAGTTTGAATATCCTTCATAAATATTTCTATATCTTCCTCTATATCCTCCCTTTTCCTTTTCTGTACAGCCTCTATATTATATAGCTTTTCGTAGAATAGCCTGAACTCCTGTTTAATAACTTTTGGGTCCTGTGAAATTACTCCGTCCTGTTTCTGAATTTTACTGATATTAAATTGGCTCTGTTTCAGCTTTAACTGGTTGGCCAGCAACCTATCCATTTTATTACCTTTCTCATAATATTTATGTTTAAGCCATAACAGTGACTTTTCTATTTTTTGGGTTGCTAACAAATTAAATTTTCCTCTGGCTGTTATTAGTTCTGCTAGTATCTCCTAATCGGCTGTCCTCTTATGTTTTATTTCTAGATCTTGGATTAGTTTGCTTATATCTAATATTTCCTTTTCTCTTATTCTTTTCCTGAAAGAGGCTTGTTGAATAAATACTCCTCTTATAACAGTTTTATGAGCCTCCCACAATATTGCCGAAGACATATTTCCTACATTGTTTTCCGCAAAATAATTTTTAAGAGCATCCACAATTACTAGTACAAAATTACTATTTTTTAGTAGCGACTCATTCAGTCTCCATGACCACTCACCTTTTTGTATAATTCCTACCTCTACATCAATTTCTAAAATTACTGGTGCGTGATCTGACCATGTGATATTGCCAATATTAACTTTTCTTATTTTGCTCACATTAATTTGATCTATAAAAAAATAATCTATCCTGGAGTAGCTATCGTGTGGGTGTGAGTAATATGTATAATCCTTTCCTGACGGATTTAGAACTCTCCAGGCATCGAACAATGCCTGCTGGTCCAACATTTTATTTATAGATTTTGCCTGCCTTTTACTCATTTTTGCATATCCTTTTGAGGTATCTAACACCGGATTTAACGCCATATTAAAATCTCCGCCCAGGTATAGCGCTCCTTCTCTAAATACATTAATTATTGATAGTACTTTCTCTAAAAAATCTTCCTGTCCCACATTGGGGGAGTATATATTTGCCAAGGTGACCTTCTTCCCCTTTATCTTTCCTTTAATCATAATATATCTACCTTCTAAATCCTTCTTAGTGGTGATATCCTGCAACTCAAAATTTTTGCTAAGTAAAATTCCCACCCCATTTTTCTTATCTCTTGATGAGCTATAGAAATTTTGTGCAATATATTTATTAATCATTCTCGGTTCTTTATCTCTCTTAAAATGTGTCTCCTGCATTAACATTACATCACTTTTCATCTTTTTTTATTTCTTCAAGAGCCCGTCTCCTTTTCCCAGGTGAGTTTAGTCCCTTCACATTCAGGGTACCTATCTTATATGTCATATTTGTTGTGGTGTTTGGGTTCGTGGTTGATGGGTAGTAACCGACCTTAATGTATCTCTTACTGCAATCTCGGTCTTCCTTATTGTCATCTTTTCTTTGGACATCACCTGCCAATTGAGACTTCAGGTGCTTTCTCTCTGTATCATTTGACTCATAAGAAAAATACAAACAAAAACACATAAAAATACACCCAAATAAAAATGTAACCAAAAATTGGGATCCATTTCTTGATCCCCTATTTCCCATCCAACTCTCACAAAATGGGTGGCTCTGTTACTCAAATACCTAGCAAACAGAGCCACAGGTCCACATCACCTCACCAATCGTGGTGTGGAAACGTAAAGAGGGGGAGACGAGTCCAGCCTACCCTGGCCCAGTACCACAGGGGACAGGAGGGGGGAGGGAAAGGGGGGGGGGGGGAAGAGGGAGGAAAGGAAAGGGGAAGGAGGAAGGGGGAGGTGAATGCCACTCATCATGGTTTCGTAGCCCTTTCTTATATATATACATATTATTTTGCCTTCATTTTTCACACTTAATAGCAAAAAAATTTTTACCCTTGATTTATTATCTACAATACGTCTGTTATAGCTTCACAGCACATCTATAGATCTCTTTATAAACCAATCTAACAAAAACAAACAACCTGCCCTTAAATCTAACTTTTACTAAGGTTGGTTTCCAATAAAAGGGACCACTTTTTTCCCCCTTATTTTTTTCCCATCTTTCTTAAAACCCCTTTAACTGTCACGTAATCAGATCTCTGTTCTGACAGGGAAAAAAAAAGGATATATAGTTAATAATTTCAGTTATTTACTCTTCTTCACATGTTGGTCTCCGTTTCATCCTACGGTTTCCTTCTGTCTCCGTACTGTCGGCCACTGCTATCGCTGGCCTTTCTATTCGTTTTGCTGACCACTTCCCGCCACCGTTGCCCTCTCCACTCTGGGTGGTGCCGAGGTGTTCCTGAAGTCGCAAAGTCCTGCGGTATTTCACTTTCTTTGGGGTTTTCTCCGTATCTGAGCACGGAAGCTTTCCCTTGTTGTATCACAATCAGTTTAGTAGAGAATCCCCATTTATATCTCACATTGGCTTTTTGTAGACACACAGTGACTTCCCTCATTTCTCTGCGGTGCTGTAGGGTTAACATGGAGAGGTCATTATACAGCTGGATCTGAGCCCCTTCAGACTCAATAGTGGAGAGGGAGTGGCTTAGTGAGTAAAGACACTGACTGGCACTGAGAGTTTGAAGCAGGGGAGTTCAATTCCCGGTGTCGGCTCCTTGTGACCTTGGGCAAATCACTTTATCTCCCTGTGCCTCAGGCACCAAAAACATAGATTGTAAGCTCCACGGGGCAGGGACCTGTGCCTGCAAAATGTCTCTGTAAAGCGCTACGTATAACTAGCAGCGCTATACAAAAACATGCTATTATTATTAATACTTCTGGCCTTCTGCATAATTAGTTCTTTTTTCCAGAATGTCTTGCATCTTAACAACAATGTCTCTCGGAGGGTCTGATGGTCTAGGTCTGGGTCTCAGCGCTCTGTGTGCCCTGTCCATCTTCCAGGTCCATCTAGGCGGCTGTCCCGTCCGATGCCTGCCACATCTCCCTCTCTCACTCCCGTGGGCAACAGCCATCTTGGGTCCTGGGGCTGGGAGGCACCGGCCAGCCGGCCTGCCAGGGCTCACATCTATTCTCCTGACTGTGCTCTAGCCAGGGGTGGGGGGGGGGAGGGGGCAGTTGCTGCTCTCCCCACTACCCAGCAGAATATCTGCTCTGCGGCCCCAGGAGAGGTGGGGGCACCGGATCCCCGGAGCTCCGGTGGGAGAAGGGGGAGAGGGGTCATGCCAGCCGCCTCCCGAGCACCCACCGCTGGCTCCTCACCTCCTGGGCGGCTTATCTGGTGCTCGGGGCCATCGGGCTGTTCTGGCTGTCCCCTCCCCTCTCAGCAATTCTCCTCGAGGAGAGCGGGCGCCATTTTGGATCTGCCGTGGGCAGCGGTGTGCTCAAGCGCTTCCAGTCCCTGCCGGGGCTGTCGCCGCCGTTCGTTGGTGGGAGCAGGTGTCGGGTAGGTGCTGGAGGGGTCCCCGTGTGGTTGGCATTAATTTGGGGCTCTTCTGCGGGTCCCGCAGCTACTTTTCCCGTGGTCCTGCACGGAGCCCGGAAGCTGCGTGACACGCCCCCAGTATATTTTAATTTTAAAAATAAAAAGGTTTAATGAAAATGTTTCACGAACTACACCCACACTAAAGACCCCTTTCTTCACCACTTTATTTTTTATTTATTTATTTATAAAATGTTTTACCAGGAAGTAATACATTGAGAGTTACCTCTCGTTTTCATGTATTTCCTGGGGACAGAGTTAAGATGACAAATAATACATGGTTACAAATACAGTTACATAAGTGAACAGGTTATACATTATATACAAGACATTGCATGCACAGTTAAAGATAATATATATTATAGGCGTATGTAACAGTTACAGACCAGATTAAAATGTGAGACAGCCGTAGTTTTGAAAGAACTTAAACTGGTGGTGGATGCAAGAGTCTCCGGTAGGTTGGGTTGCACAGTAAGAAAATTTACAATAACCCCCTCGACTCTCCTTCTCCTATACACATTAATAGGGCATGGGGAGGAGTGGGTTAATGGCCATGGGTGAGAGCCGAGAGAAATACGGGGGATGAGAGAAAGGGGTTGAGTCATGGTGGAAGGGAAGGGTTAAGAGGCATGGCAGAGGGGAAGAGGTTAATATGGAGGGGTGAGATTACCAGCAGGAGGATTCCTTATAGCTGCAGCATGTGAAAGTCAAGGAGCTCCCAGACTCGCTCCCACTCCACTGTCTCTACCAGACCCACACACAGTCCTCTCTCTGACAGTCCCCACCCCCACGCCTCTCTGCCAGACCCACACCCACTCTGCAGCTGCTGATAGAAATGCCATGGTAAGAAGTAATGGCAAGTATTGCGTTACCGTCCATTTTTATTACTGCAGTATTACTATGCTACTGGTATATTGCCCAACCCTACTGTGAATGATCACAATATTTTATCTCATGTATGAATCCTCGTGTGTAAGGAGGCTGATCCTCTGTGAAAAGCTTTCCCCACACTATGTACATGGAAATGGTTTCACCCTCCTATGGTGGGTGAGGAGGTGGCTCATTTGAGAAAAGCTTTGCCCACACTCTGTACATGTGAATGGTTTCTCCCCTGTATGTATCCTCTGGTGTAAGAGGAGGTTGTTCTTAATACAGAATCGTTTCCCACACACTGCACATGTGAATCATTTCTCTCCTGTATGAATCCTCTGGTGTCTGAGGAGGTTGCTCTTAATTGTGAATTTTTCCCCACACTCTGTACATGTTAATAGTTTCTCCTCTGTATGAATCCGCTCAAGAATGAGGGGCTCTGTCTTCCGAGAAAAGCTTTTACTACACTCTGTACATGTGAATGGTTTCTCCTCTCTATGAGTCATCTGGTGACTGAGGAGATTTTTCTTAATACTGAATTTTTTCCCACACTCTGTACATGTGAAGTGTTTCTCCCCTGTATGAATTCGCACATGTTTGAGGAGGTCCTCCTTCCGAGAAAAGCTTTTACTACACTCTGTACATGTGAATGGTTTCTCCCCTGTATGAGTCATATGGTGTCTGAGGAGGTTTGTCTTATTACTGAATTGTTTCCCACACTCTGTACATGTGAATGTTTTCTCCCCTGTATGAGTCCTCTGGTGTACGAGAAGACTGCTCTTAACTGTGAATTGTTTCCCACACTCTGTACAAGTGAATGGTTTCTCCCCCGTATGAATCCGCTCGTGGTTGAGGAGCTCTGTCATCCGAGAAAAGCTTTTACTACACTCTGCACATGTGAATGGTTTCTCCCCTGTATGAGTAGTCTGGTGTACGAGAAGACTGTTCTTAAATGTGAATTGTTTCCCACACTCTGAACATGTGAATGGTTTCTTCCCTGTATGAATCCGCTCATGTTTGAGGAGATCCGTCTTTTGAGAAAAGCTTTTACTACACTCTGCACATGTGAATGGTTTCTCCCCTGTATGAATCCGCTCATGGTTGAGGAGATCCGTCTTCTGAGAAAAGCTTTTACTACACTCTGTACATGTGAATGGTTTCTCCCCTGTATGAGTCATATGGTGTCTGACGAGGTTTCTCTTATTACTGAATTGTTTCCCACACTCTGAACATGTGAATTGTTTCTCCCCTGTATGAGTCATATGGTGTCTGAGGAGGTGGCTCTTATTACGGAATTGTTTCCCATTCTCTGTATATGTCAATGGTTTCTCCCCTGTATGAATCCGCTCATGGTTGAGGAGCTCTGCCTTCCGAGAAAAGCTTTTACTACACTCTGTACATGTGAATGGTTTCTCTCCTGTATGAATCATCTGGTGATTGAAGAGGGTCCTCTTGGTACTTAACTGTTTCCCACACACTGTACAAGTAAAAGGATTCACTGCTGTCTGAATCATCTGGTGTGGAAGAAGTTTCCCTTTTTGTAAGAAACCGTTCCCACCATCTGTACATGTAAAGATTTGCTCCCTAGCGGGGACACAAAGGTGTGTGACCAGGTCCCTGTCCAGTGAGAAGCTTTTGCCACACTGACAACAGAGAAAAGGCTGAGCACCACGGCTTCTTCTTAAATCTGTCGCATACCTTTTGCTGGACCCAAATTTAGAGTTCGTCTCCACTGTATGCTGTACAAGGTCTGTAAATTCACCATCATGTGGCACTGGTTCCTTGTATGTGTCTAAAATGTGGCAGGAATCATTGTTTTTTGGCACTTCTGGGCTGCGTGGAGTCAGACAGCTTCTGGATGTATCAGAGCTCAAGTTCTGTTCCTCATTCAGGCCGATCTCTAACAGAAGTAAACAAAAAAAGACAGAACAAATGTTTTCAAATCTGTAAATCAAATTACTGAACGCAAATTACAAATCCAAAACACTGAAGAGTTTATTTCACCAACACTTAATTAACAAAATATTCTCTTCACTGAGGGATTTAAACTTGTGGCCCATGGACATCCAGTGGCCCCTAATGACTTTGGTGGTGGTCCCGAAGGCCTGCAATGTATTTGTAGCAGCTCTCACAGTGAAATCATTGATACATATATATAACTTGTATTTATTACTGTATTCATTATTTACGGATACATGTACATCCTCCAAATAATTAACATTAAAATGTCCACGAGAAGTAAAGTTAAGGAACTCCTGGTCTATCATATTAGTGCGTTAATAATATCAACTAAACCAGACAGCAACCTATAGTGTAAAGATACTGTAGATGCCCATGTATGTATGTCTTTATTTATATAAGGCCCGCAGTGTACTCAGCGCTTTACAGCAGAAACAATACAGTACAGGGAATTATAATGCAATAAGTGCAACAAACAAAATCAGACAATAGGAACGGAAATCCCTGCCCTGGAGAGCTTACAATCTAAGTGATGCAGTGACTTCACTGCCCATGTAATCTTCTGCCATAAGACCCACACAAACTAAACTGCTCCATTGTGTGTCATATTTTGTCAGTCACAAATACTATTCATACAATTTCCCAAGCACGCGGCCTTGGTGTAATATTTGACTCCTCTCTTTCCTTCTTCTCTCACATTCAAAACAAAGAAAAAAGGAGCACTGCAGAAAAGAAGAACTGGAGGCAAAAGTAGAAAAAATAAAAGAGTTATTGAGGCACACAGCCTAAGTTACAAGAGAAACCTCCAACGCGTTTCTTGCTGTGGGCGCTGTATCAAAGATTGGTTTCCTGAGTCTAGAGAGTGTCACGTTATAGGCACTCCCCGCCGGAAACACTGCCTACCTGTATCCCAGGTAAAAAAGTCCCATGGGAACAAAACAGTCCAGGTAAAATGTAACCACGGAAAGGCAGAATAACTGTGGGGGAGAAATCCAGCAAAAGGAGACAATAAAGACTACCATAACAATAAACATAAATAGACTCATAAGGACAATACAAATTAAATAAAAAAGCATCAAATTTCAAAGTGGATAGGACGTGGAGAGAATAAAATTCTTAGATTAATTTTAATTAAACTCAACTACCAAGGCAAAGATTAATTAACTGTAACACCAAATAATATAATATAATCACATAATAATATACATGTAATAAATATAAACTCAACTACCAAGGCAAAGAACAATTTGAATCTTGATCAGGGGAATCTACATAATGAATAAGATGTAAATAAATAAACCACACTGAGAAAATTGCCACAGTAAGGATACAATACTACTCATCAAATGTGACTAGAGAGAGACACATATGTATCTCAATGATAGAAACAAATGTATATGAAACACACACAGTATTATATAACCTGAGAATGGGCAAAGGAATAATATAGCTTAGAGAAAATGTTTTAGGTCCCATTCTGTATTAATCCCAAAAGGGGATAGAGTATTAAGTGAGTGGATCCAAAACATCTCACGCTAATTAAGCTTCTTAATTATATCACCCCCTCGTGTAGGGACAGGTATAGATTTAATCCCCTCGTGTAGTAACAGGTATGGATTCAATCCCCTCGTGTAGGGACAGGTATAGATTCAATCCCCTTGTGTAGGAACAGGTATAGATTCAATCCCCTCGTGTAGGAACAGGTATAGATTCAATCCCCTCTTGTAGGAACAGGTATAGATTCAATCCCCTCATGTAGGAACAGGTATATATAGATTCAATCCCCTTGTGTAGGAACAGGCATAGATTCAATCGCTGGAAAATGAAAGGTGGACAAGTTTCCCAATGTACAATTTGTAAAATGTTTGGAAACTGGGAGCATCGGATCTAGTTTTAAATAGAACGAATGTGCTCCATAATTCTGACCTTCACTGGTCTGATTGTCTGCCCAACGAATCCTCGACCAAAACCGCAGGTTAAGTAATAAATCACAAAATTACAATGAATAAAAACTGGAGTTGTGTGTTTTCTTACTGTGTACAATATCAATAGATTTGATAGGATTGGCATAGCAACAAATACACATTTTACCACATTTGAAAAAAAACAAAAAAAAAAACATATTACATTTGATTCATGAACACGGTCTGACCTGGAGGTAAATAAACTAGGTGAAAGATAGTTTGCCAAGGATTTAGCCTTTCTAAATGCAAATATTGGTCCTTGTTCAATTGGCTCTAAGGTCTTTCTCCAAGGTAATTCCCAATATTTCTAGATGATTGAGTGGATTTGATCTATGCCGTGTAATAAACAGCGGATTGGACCCTTCGGGAGTGCCCTGGTCTCCTTGATTTAAACCCCCTGCCTAGAACCAATCGAACCATAAGACAGTAACTCAGCATGAGTACAGAGTTTGGCATTCATGTAAGCCTCCTCTGTATCCCTGTTCTGCAGCCCCTGACAGAAAATCTGTTTGCCAATTCGGTGGCCTGTTGATCAAAATAATCCTCGTTAGAGCAAAGCCGCCTTAGGCGGAGGAATTGGCCCTTGGGTATACCACGGATGAGTGACCTGGGGTGATTGCTATCCGCTTTAAGAAAGGTATTCCTGGAATTTTGTTTCCTATAAATGTCAGTCTGGATTTATCCTGTAATGCCAATAAATAAAGTGATATCTAAATAATTAATGTGATTAATATGGTGTTCATAAGTAAAGTTAAGATTCAACATATTGGAATTAAGTGTATTAATGAAAGTGTCCAGTGAATGTGAATCCCCTTCCCAAATCATAATCAGGTCATCAATAGAACGCTTGTAATTGATTGGATCTATGCCTTGTAATAAACAGCGGATTGGACCCGAAAGCGGATACAATTTCAATAAAGAGCTTTTGATCACCCAATTGGCGTCGGAACTTTATAATAGACATTTTGAACAGAACAGGAGCGCAGGTCTCAAGATATGTAAAAGAAAAATAACACAAAATAGTGCAACACAAATATTCACAATTTTCAGAGAGACCTGTAACTAGTGTCAGTTGCACTCATAAATGTGTAGCCCATAGGTCGCCATTGGAGCTCCATGCAAGTCTATGGAGATTTCCTTTGTTTTGGCCTGGTATCAGAAAAGACCAGCAGGTGGCGCCCGAGAGGACGAGCGGAACTCCTCAATTGAAATGAATGGAGTAATGTCTTTCAATGGGGATTCCTCGAGTCCGATCTCCAAGAACTAGTTGGCTGCTGGCCAAACCGCAATCCCCAAAAGGGGATACAATTTCAATAAAAAGCTTTAATCGCTAAATTGGCGTGGGAACTGGGTCACGGCCAAGTTCATTCATATTAAAATTGTAACTCCGGTCCTAGGGCAGATAGCGGTCTAATTCTTTTTGCCCCTAGCTCAGGGGGACCCCTTACTCGACCCCAACAGGGTCCAACAGGCAATGGCAACAGGAAAGTTGCGCGGCCGCCACGAGGGTCGCCCCATTGACCACAATGGCAGAGAAAAGCCGCGTGGTTTTAAAACCCTAAGTGTAAAACTGCGAAAACATAAAACCTATATATCCGGTTCTGTAAGGACTAGAGGGCTGGGATTTGGCCACCATGTAGTCACTGCTCCGGCATGATTGCATGGCAATTTCCAGCCCTCTCCGATCAACCAACCAAACTGAATATTTTGATTTATATAAAATATTGTAACTGTACTGTATTTTATACCTGGTTGAAAGCCCGCAAAAATCCCTGACCCACACGATATGTTAATGGTCAGGGGGAAACAGTGTGTCTACACAAAGGCTACACTGATCAAATGCTCATCCCCCCTGTTTGTAAATACAGGGTGGAGAGAACGCAGCACATGGCCTGTCATATGAAGTGCCATAATTTACACCTTTAGTCAGGTTTCCCCACCCCAGATCCCCATCTGGAAGACTTGGCGACACCAACTCTTTTGAGAGGGGTTAGGAAAAGGGAGCCTGACTAAGGGATTATGCGCATTTGCCAGCTACCTGGGGGCAGGTACCAAAGTGCTTCCCATGTTAGCTGGCAAAAGGTATTTGGGTGCAGATAATTGTCAACCAATATCTGAGACCCAATGTTAGGGATAGAGCCCAAATCCTATATAACTGATTGTCAGCTCTATGCCCAATGTTGTTCGTGACTACATCTGAATGATACCTGATGCCTTGATGAATTGCTAATCTGAATCCTGATTACTTCATTTCCCCATTCCCACGTAAGTGTATATATTCTGTGTGTTATTTGTTCAATATTGTGTGTTCATCTTCCCTGAAGGAATAAACTTTCTTTATCATATAACTGTCGCATTCAATTCAACCCAGTTATTTAGGTGTATATTATAACCCTGTAAGCTACCGTGACAATAAGTGAAGTTAAGATTCAACATATTGGAATTAAGTGTATTAATGAAAGTGTCCAGTGAATGTGAATCCCCTTCCCAAATCATAATCAGATCATCAATATAACGCTTATAAAAAAATAAAATGATTAGAATCACCAAAAATAAATGTGGATTCCCAGAGACCCATAAAAAGATTAGCATACGACGGGGCAAAGGAGGTACCTATAGCCGTACCCCATGTCTGCAAGTAAAACTGTGAATTAAATAAAAAATAATTGGGGGTCAATAAAAATGTGATGGAATCTAAAAGAAAACTGCGACGTGAAATAGATAATGAGGAGGACTGAAGGAAAAATTGAGTAGCCTTAATACCCTGGTCATGATCAATGATGGAGTATAACGACATAACGTCCATCGTAACCCATCTATAGTTCTTATGCCATTTAACAGCTTTTATAGCACATAACAGATCTGTAGTCTCTCAAAAAGGATGGTAAATTTTTTACTAATGGTTGTAACAAACCATCAACATATAGCGACAAACCATGTCCCAAAGACCCAATGCTAGCCACAATGGGCCGCCTTATTCTTTAATCTCCAGGACAACCACTGGGAAACCTGGCAACAAGAAAAGGAAAATCCATCATGTAAAGCTGGGAGTGGGGGCGTTTCTTGTGATTTCACTCCTCTGATATTGGTATAATATAATACCTCTTGTAAAGAAATGTATTACTAGCCCCTATGGCAGAAAATGACAGAGTTGAAGATATATTATCTTCTTACCTGCTGATGGTCATGTGATAGAAAACTAAAAAGGTGCTCCAAGAAGGAGGTGATGACAATAAATGTGCTAAATAATCTTGTAACAAATATTTTTTATTGGTTTTCCGTGAGTGTTACAAGAAGCATTCCAAATCATTTTCGGGAGGCATGTTTACCCGACACAGTGTGCATACAATAAAACAACTATACAGGGAAAACTGCATTGAACATACCAGTACAGTAACTCCACTTAACTCGCTTGAGAAGATAGAAAAGGATAGGCAAAGAAAGAGAGAGAGGAGAAGAGAGGGTGAGGAAGGGTGTGGGGGGGGGGGGAGGGGAAGGATGGAGCTAGGAGAGGGACGGGGAGAGGGGGGGATTGTACCCCACTCCTCCCGCCTGGGGGGCGGCGCAGGGAGCTGGTGATTCAGGTGGAAGGGCCATCAGGCCTCTTCTAGGACTAATTTTATACTATTTTAATTGTAGGGTCACTGGTCCCAGACTCTGTTGAACCGGTCCAGTCTCTGGTTCAAGAGAGCCGATAGGTACTCCATCAGTTTAACCTCATTTGTTCTACGGAGCACCATCTGTTTGGACGAGGGTTTTATTTTTTTCCAATTGGCATTGAGCAAGCAGAGAGCTGCAGTGAGCATGTGTGAGATTAGTTTTCTAAGAGGAGCTGAGACTGACTCGCTCTATTTACTTACCTGACTTTGAGTCCACTTTACACTCCACCCTCTCCTCTCTCAGCTCTGTTACAGACCCTGACAACCTCGTCAGGAACTACAATTCTGCCTTGTCCTCCTGTCTTGATCTACATGCCCCGCTTTCTCTCTGCCGCACTCACCCTTCTAACCCTAGACCCTGGTTAAATTTCCACATGCGCATGCTGCATTCCTCCACTCGTTCCTCTGAACGCCTCTGGAGGAAATCTCATAATCTCGCAGACTTCCTTCACTATAAATTTATGCTATCCTGTTTCAACTCTGTCCTCTTGCAAGCTAAACAAGCCTACTTTTCTTCACTAATCGACATGCACATGTCTATTCCACGCAGACTGTTTGTAGAGGGAGAAAGGGGGTGGCCCGGGATTAAAGGGGTTACACCCCATTTGGCCATCCCCTGACCTCACCAGGGAGACAATGGGTTAACTGGGCTGAGGTCCAGAAATGTGATTTAACCCTTGTTATGACATGTAAATGTGTATTCCCCTGTTCCCATGCTTTATTGTAATATCTGGTTTAATCAGTGTCTGCATCACACACACTAGGATCCATCCGGGAGCACAAGGGTTAATAGTTGTTTAGTGATTATAGCCCTTTGTGTAATTTTCCCGCCTTTTCAGGCACCATTTTGCAGGCACCCATAGGCTACCATTGGGGCTCCATGTGTTTCAATGGCGAATCTTGCTGTTTGGGTCCTGTTTCCTGTGAAGACCAGCAGATGGCGTCCGAGAGGAGGAGCGGCGGTTTCCCATTGTAAGTCAATGGGCCCATTGACTTCAATGGAGAATCCTCGAAGGAGCTTTTCAGGAACGAGTTGGCTGCCGTTCAAACCGCAAAACCGCAAAGCGGATACTTTTTCTATAAGAGAGCTTTGATCACTTAGCAGTCAAGTTCAACAACAAGTGGCGTGGGAATAAACAGTTCTAGAGCACATAGAAATAAAATTCTTTTTGCCCCATGTTCCTAGACCTCCCCCACTCGACCACAACCGGGTCCCCGTATCCTGGACCCCCGATAAGGGTCGAACAGAGAAGAGCGGGTCGCGCCATAGGGTCCAATGGCGGCGGCAGAAACGGCTCAGGAAAACGGCTAAGTGTCAAAAGCTGAAATTTGGGAATCCATAGCTCCGGTTCCGGAGGGTCCAGAGGATCAGAGTTTGGGGTATCTGTAGTCACTGCTCCGGCATCGCTGCAGAACCATCCTTGACCCTCTTGGACCAACCCGACGGAGTATGGACCCCCTTAAAAGTTCGGGACTTTTCCCATAGACTCCAATGGCGGCCAATCTCCATTGACCGGCTATGGCGGAAAACCCCCATTGACTTCAACGGCGGCGCAGCCCCGTTGAAAGTCTATGGCGGCGGATTCCCATAGCCGCCAATGGCGGCGGTTTGCCATTGAAAGTCTATGGCGGCAGAGCCCATTGTTTTCAATGGGGATTTAGTGAAAAACCGTGATTTAATTTACAGCGGAGTTTTTTGTATTAAAATAGGAAACGGTTTAAGGTGTATTTGTGTAACTCCGGTTCCGAAGGTCGTAGCAAGTCGCAAATTGGACCATAGGGTGTCCCAGTTCCGGCATTGAGAACTGGGAAGTTTGGACCTGCTGGACCCAACGGAACCGGATATTTTAATATGTTTGTGTTTTATCCTTCATACTGTGTCCCAAAGCAGGGATAAAACCCAGAGGAAATTCCTTTGCATACCATGGTAGCATATGGCTAGAGAGGCGACCCAAAGTCTAGGACTTAAGTATTGTTCAAAGGATTTTGTCACCTCCACTGTTTGCATGAGGGCGGAGGTTACTCAAACCAGAGCAGTCTTTAAGTGTCCCATTTAACACCTTACAACAAAGAATATCCTGCCAGGAATTCAATCTGGTAGACTAGCTGGCATTCCTGATGCAGATGAGGGGCTACAGAAATAAGACCCCAGAGTTCTAATGCTCATGTACCAGCTAGCAGGGGGGCATGTATCAAAATGTGTTCCCACGTTAATGAGTGGCTAGAGGTAATTGAAGACCAATCACCTATACTCAATGTTAAGGATAGGGTAAAAAAGGTTTATAAACTGTTGTCCACCCTTTCTCCTTTGTCTTCTGATATCATCTGAATTGTTACCGGATTGCGAGAGAATTGATATGCTACATACTTCTCATTCCCCATCCCCAAAGTAAGTGTACTTCTTGTCTGTTACTGTATTATTTCGTGTGTTCACCTATCCAAAGGAATAAATATACTTTATTATATCTAAGCCTCGTTCAGTTCAAACCCAGTTATTTGTGTAAATTACACCCTGTGATAAGCTATCGTCACACTGTTCTCTACTCAAACCACCCTCAGCTCCCTCTCCTTCCTCCATCTCCGCTCAGGACTTTGCTGACTATTTTAAGGAAAAGGTGGAATCCATACGTCAGAACATCCCCTCTGTTTCTTCCTCCCATCCTACACCTCTCCTAACTCTCCTCCTGCCTTCCTTGACTCTTTTTCCACCGTCTCAGAGGAGGATGTGTCGCAGTTGATCGCCTCTTCTCCCTCTACCACTTGCCTTCTTGACCCCATTCCCTCCCATCTCCTAAAACCTCTTGCTCCTACTATAATCCCTACGCTCACACACATTTTTAACTCCTCCCTCGTCTCTGGAACCTTTCCATCCTCCTTCAAACATGCAACAGTCATACCATTACTCAAAAACAGCAAGCTTGACCCTACCTATCTTTCTAACTATCGACCTGTCTCCCTCCTGCCTTTTGCCTCTAAACTCCTTGAACGTCTTCTATTCTCTCGCTTGCTCCATTTTCTCAACACCTATTCTCTCCTAGACCCTCTACAATCTGGCTTCCGCACTGCTCACTCCACGGAAACAGCCCTCACTAAAATAACTGACGACCTGCATGCTGCCAAAGACAGAGGTCATTACACTCTGCTCATATTATTCGACCTCTCTGCAGCATTTGACACCGTGGACCACCCTCTTCTCCTTCACATTCTCCAAACTCTTGGTATTCGGAACAAAGCTCTATCCTGGATCTCATCCTACCTCTCCCATCGTACTTTCAGTGTCTCTTCTGCTAACACCTCCTCCTCCTCTATTGATCTCTCTGTGGGGGTACCCCAGGGCTCTGTCCTGGGACCTCTTCTCTTTTCTCTGTACACACTCTCTCTAAGTGACCTAATAACATCTTTTGGGTTTAATTATCACCTCTATGCTGACGACACACAAATATACTTTTCAACACCTGACCTTACACCTGCTGTACAAACCAAAGTTTCTGAATGTCTCTCTGCTATATCATCCTTGATGGCCCTCCGCCGCCTTAAACTCAACATGGCTAAAACAGAGCTTTTCATACTTCCTCCCAAACCTGGCCCTACTACCTCCTTCCACATTATTGTTGGAACTACGATCATTCACCCAGTAGCCCAAGCACGCTGCCTATGGGTCACACTCGACTCCTCTCTCACATTCGCTCCTCACATTCAAAACATTTCTAAAACCTGTCGCTTTTTCCTCCACAATATAACAAAGATACGCCCTTTCCTCTGTTACTCAACTGCTAAAACTCTGACTCAGGCCCTCATTCTCTCCCGTCTTGATTACTGTAACCTCCTGTTGTCCGTCCTTCCTGCCTCTCACCTGTCTCCCCTAGAATCTATCCTAAACGCTGCTGCCAGAGTCACACTACTCTTTCCTAGATCTGTCTCAGCATCCCTCATAAAATCCCTCTCCTGGCTTCCGATCAAATCCCGCATATCACACTCCATTCTTCTCCTCACTTTTAAAGCTTTACACTCTTCTGCCCCTCCTTACATCTCAGCCCTAATTTCTCGTTATGCAACATCCAGACTCTTGCATTCTTCTCAAGGATGTCTTCTTTCTACCCCCTTTGTATCTAAAGCCCTCTCCCGCCTTAAACCTTTTTCACTGACTACCCCACACCTCTGGAATGCCCTTCCCCTCAGTACCCGACTAGCACCCTCTCTATCCACCTTTAAGACCCACCTTAAGACACACTTGCTTAAAGAAGCATATGAATGGGGGGCGTGCCGATGACGTCAAACAGAGCAGACGGGTGAAGGGAGAGCTCCGGAGACCCACTCAAATAAACACCTAGCAAAGACACTTTTCGTCCGGCAAAAAATTCCCTAAAGGTCCCCTCTTACCTCCTAAACCCCGCGGCATATCAAACAAGGGGAAAAACCAACCGGCCCAGGGGGTTGGCAAGTATTTCACCCCCGCGAGGCAGAGCGCTGAAGCGGGGGGGGAAAAAACAAGATGGCGGATCTCCGCCAGGCGCACAAGGCAAACAAGGCCTGCCTGACCCTGTAAGCCCCGCTGAAAACCCTCCCCCGGACGGGGGAATCACAAAAGCGTTCCTCGAAGAACTACACTTCTTTAAGGTCAGCTTGCAGGGATCTGTGTAATTTAACACGCTAAATTACACAGATCCCTGCAAGCTGACCTTAAAGAAGCGGTCACGGCAATTAAGCAGGACATACAAGGCCTCCAAGAGGGTACCACGACACTGGAGAACAGACTTGAGGAGGCCCTAAAACATCAGGCTGATGCGGACAAAGAAATATTCCGCCTGGGCCGGGTAATCCATTCACTGCGTGATGGTCTAGAGGACCAAGAAAACTGGGATTGCCGCCAGAATCTGAGGATCTGCGGCATCCCGGAAGCGGTCCAGCCCGGCCACCTAAAAGAGTACTTAATGGACCTGTTCTCCTTTATATGTGCTGACTTGGATCAACGCGATATGGAGATAGACAGAGCACATAGAGCGCTGGGGCCGCGGTCAGATGATGTGAACCGCAGACGCGATGTGATCGTACGGCTCCACAGCTATTCCACCAAAGACAAGCTGATCGGTGCGTGCAGGGAGAGAGACACAGTCCAGTTTCGAGGCGAGTCACTCCAGGTCTATAACGACCTGTCGAAATTAACGGTCAACCGCTGCAAGGAGATGCGTCCCCAAACACTGCTTCTACGTGAGAAGAGCATCAAATATAAGTGGGGATTTCACTTTAAGCTTGTTATCAATAACAAGGGGAAATTCCTCACTATTAAATACCCCGAGGATATGGTCCAAATGGCGAAAGCCCTGGGCCTTACCTTGCTGCCTCCCCGGACCTCTGAACCATCTGAGTCCCGAACCCGTGACATGGAAGACCTGCCAGTGAGAGCCTCGGAAAGGCTGGTGGAGCAACGACAAACACGAGATAAGTGATGCTACAGCCGCGCTACGTACCCACTCCGACGCCCTCCTAGAGCTGGGAAAACTTTTTCGAGGTGACAAGATGGCGTCATAGGGCGCCTCACTTACCTAGAGGACGTCCTGGCGCCCATCGGTCAGGCCGCAACTAACAATGCCCTCCAGGATTGATTGCTTCCGGCCGTCGGCTCCTCACCACAAGGGACTAAGCGTTCCGGAGAGGCCCTACCACGAGGCTGCTACGGAGACGCACTCCACAACAGGCCCTCTACGCCTCTCTCCCCTCGGCTGAGGGGGGCCCGACGCACCATCCCCCGATTTGCGAAGAGGCAGCTGCTGTGCTTCCCGGGACCCGCCACGAAGTGTGACAGCGCCTCAGGACATTATAAATCCAGTCCGCTGCACCCCGGCAACACCTGTCGAGGACATCGATTGGACAGGGTCTGTAGCACAGAGCCATACTTAGGCTCAGTTAGCCAGAACTACCCCAGTTATCCCAAGGTTATGTGAATTCCCCTGGTTAAGTGCTGCGCAGAGCGTTGCTATTGAGCACTAGAAGTTTAAGACAAAGATCACCCCTCCACCCATGTTCCCCCCCACGCCCCCCATCACTACCCGTACCCCTCCCCACCCCACCACCAATAACCCTCCCGACCCGCGGTCCCCCACGTCCCCCCCTGGCCTTATCTCTCACCCCCCCCCCCTCGTAGACTCACAAAATCATATTTAAATAAAAGGTGATCGGGAAATCTGAATATGTGAACATGTGAATGTGAAAATCTTGCTGACAACCAAATATAATGCTTGAAAGGTACCTCTACCAAGGATGCAACCCCCCCTTATTCCCTCTCCCCCCTCTCCCCTCCCTCCCCTCCCTTATTCCCTCTCCCCCCCTCCCCTCTTCTCCCCCCCTCCCCTCCCCCCCTCCCCTCCCCCCCCTCCCCTCTTCTCCCCCCCCCTCCCCTCTTCTCCCCCCTCCCCTCTTCTCCCCCTCCTCCCCTCTTCTCCCCCTCCCCCCCCTATATCGTCTCGCAAATTCATGATTAACGATCAGGTTATAACGTGGAGAGGTGTTTCAGCATGACAACTGCAGGAGGCCACAGAGCCCTCCAAACACTGCAAGTGTAATATATGTAACCAACCTGATGCATTTTCTCTTATGTTTGACACGAATTCTCACACACAACGCAGTCTGCTCCCCCCTGCCCCCCTCCTCCTCTCCCACCCCCCCTTTCCCTCTCCTCCCCGCTCTCTCCCTCCGCTCCCCCCCTCTCCCTCCGCTCCCCCCGCCCTCCACCCCCCCCTCTCCCTCCCTCCTCCTCCTCCTCCCTGCCCTCCCCTCTCCCCCCCCCCAATTGCTACACGGGAATTATATGCAAATAATGTTGTGCAATGTACACAATGTTGGAAATGTATTATATTAACCAATGCAATCTGACCCCCCCTCCACCACTCCCTCCTCCCCCCCGCCTCCCTCTCCCCCCCCATCCTCCTCTCCCCCCCCATCCTCCTCTCCCCCCCGCCTCCCTCTCCCCCCCCTCCTCCTCTCCCCCCCCTCCTCCTCTCCCCCCCCTTCCCGCCCCCTCCCCTCCCTCTCCCTCCCCTCTCCCCCCCCAATTGCTACACGGGAATTATATGCAAATAATGTTGTGCAATGTACACAATGTTGGAAATGTATTATATTAACCAATGCAATCTGACCCCCCCTCCACCATTCCCTCCTCCCCCCCGCCTCCCTCACCCTCCACCACTCCCTACTCCCCCCGCCTCCCTCTCATCCCCCTCCCCCCCACCCCTCTCTCCCCCCCCTCAATTGCTACACGGGAATTATATGCAAATAATGTTATGCAATGTACACAATGCTGGAAATGTATTATATTAACCAATGCAATCTGACCCCCCCTCTACCACTCCCCCCCACCTCCCTCTCATTCCCCTCCCTCCCCCCCAATTACTACACGGGAATTATATGCAAACAATGTTGCGCAATCTATACTATGATGGAAATGTATTTTCTTAACCAATGCAACCTGACCCCTCACCCCCCCTCACTCCCGCCCCCTCACTCCCCCCCCTCCTCAATCCCCCCCTCCTCAATCTCCCCCTCATTCCTCACTCCCTCCCCCCCCTCCTCCTCAATCCCCCCCCCCTCCTCAATCCCCCCCCTCACTCCTCCCCCCTCCCTCTCCCCCCTCCCATCCCCGTCCCTCCCCCCCAATTACTACACGGGAATTATATGCAAACAATGTTGCGCAATCTATACTATGATGGAAATGTATTTTCTTAACCAATGCAACCTGACCCCTCACCCCCCCCCCTCACCCTCCCCTCACTCCCGCCCCCTCCTCAATCCCCCCCCTCACTTCCCCCCCTCACTCCTCACTCCCCCCCTCCTCAATCCCCCCCCACCCCCCCCCTCACCCTATCGCCACACTGGAATTATATGCAAATAATGTCGTGCAATGTATGCCATGCGGGAAATGTATGATTACAATCAATGCAATATGATTCCCCCCTTCACCACCCCCTCCTCTCTCTCCCTCCCCCCTCCCTCCTATACGCCTCTCCCACCCACAAATGACCCTCATCAGATAACACAAGGTATACTTTAAGATACCCTTCACCGAGATTACAAGTTACCCAACAAGAGGTTCATAAAGCCATTAGGGTGGACACGACGCGAAAAGGGGCAAGACGTACCCCTCCTCACATAACCACAGACCCTAGCCCTCTAATATAACTCCCCTGAACTGAGATAACTCAGCCTATATCGCCAATACTCTCTCCCCCCCATACCCATCAATAACCCCACATACCCCCCCCCCACACCTCCCCCCTTAACTCACCCCCTCCTTACCCCCTCATGACCTTCAACTCCCCCCCCTAGACTTCCAACCCCGTCCACCTCCTCCAGATGGGTACGCCGAGACCGTGACTCTGATCCCAACCTCCCCACAAGAGGCGACACAGGCCCACGAGACTGATTGCCCTAACCCGACTCACTTGAGGTACAATACCTCGATACCCTAATAACCAAGGTTGCCTTGATAAAACAGACTCGGACGAAAATAAAGACACCTAAGGGTCTCCACCCTGCCCGAACCTGCCGGAGGTCGTTACCGGACCCGCCCCCAAGGGTCTTAAACCCCACTAGCCGGTCTTTAGCTCAGACCGGACCTCAACCTTTAAAACCCCATTAGGGTCGACTCTCTTCTCTTCTCCCTTTTCCCGCTGTCACTGTCCCAGCGGGCCCTCCTCCCACCCTTCCCTCCTGCCCACACTGGCTGTCAGCCCTTAATCCTAGATCACCAAAAGCACACACCGACTCTCGTAAGTGGGTAGAAACCCCTCACTTAAACCCAAACTCGCCTGTCCCTACTAAGAAGGGAGAGCTCTCACAAACTAATAGCAAACCTAGATAACATGGCCCATCAGAAAGCAATAAAAATTGTCTCCTTGAACGTCAAGGGCCTACATAATAATAGGAAGAGACGCCTTGCCCTCCAGGAAATAAAAAAGTCGGGCGGCGATGTTGTTTTCCTTCAGGAGACGCATTTCACGTCTCAATACCCACCCAAAACATTTCAACAGGCGTATCCGATGAGCTATTTCTCATCATTCAGTAGTAAACGCCGAGGGGTTGCCATTCTGATTCGTCAGGGCACCCCATTTAATCTAACAAAAATTAAGGCAGATCCAGAGGGAAGATTTATTGTAGTCTATGGCTCACTCTCGGGCTCGGCAATTGCCCTTGTTAACCTCTATGCCCCAAATGAGAACCAGACAGAATTCTTAAAAAGAGTTCTGGAAGAAATTGACCCACAGTACTTATCCTCGCTACTTGTAGCGGGTGATCTTAACATGGCTCTCAACCCAAATGAAGATAAATCGAGCCACCCAGGACGACAACATTCCACTCAGTCCCAAAGACTGGGGAAAATTTTTAAAGATATTTAGGAGGATTTCTCTCTAGTGGACATTTGGAGAACGAGTAAACAAAAGATACCTCCTTGAATGCACTCAGAGTGGCTAAATGGGTGATGTGGTAATTATAGTTAAAAACCTTTTAATCACATAAGAAAGTTAAAACATATTTGTATAGAGGGGTGTGGTATAAATAGTCCAGGACCAGCCCCTTGTTAACAAACCAACAGAATCTTCAACATTAGTAGGAAGATAGTAACAGTACTCCACCCTAAAGTGGGCTTACTCGCTTAGAAAATCCCCTTAGCCACTCTGAGCGCATTCAAGGAGGTATCTTTTGTTTGTTTGTTTATCAGTATCCCTATCCTCTTTTGCACCAGTATTTGGCACTATTTACTTATCATCACTATTGTTATTTTTGCTGATGCGGGAGCATCCCCCACCCATCTCTCTCCCCCCCCCCTTTGTTATGGACATTTGGAGAACACAACATCAGGGGCAAAGGGATTACACTTTCTACTCGGCACCTCACCAGACCTATTCCCGTATTGACTATTTTCTTACTACCAAGAACATTCTAGAGGCTGCTATCAATTCGGACATAGGCCCTATCATGTGGTCAGACCATGCTCCCATCACCCTGACCCTATCCATCCCATTGGTTAAATCGGCCTCGTATAGCTGGAAACTGAACGACTCCTTATTAAATCACACCGAGATAGTGAAGGAGATCAAAAAAATCCCTTAGGGAATATTTCAGAATAAACGCGGGTTCAGTCTCATCTCCAGCAATCCTGTGGGAAGCCCATAAGGCGACAATTCGAGGAAACCTTACCTCAATTGCCTCCCACCGGAAAAAAGCTAAAATCAAATTAACCAAAGAGCTTACAGATAATATTGTCAAATTAGAGCAGCAGCACAAAACTAACCCCTCTCGGAGAATTTATAAACAGCTGACAACTGCTAGAAACGATCTAAAAGTAATCCAATTGGAAAATGTAGAAAAGGCTCTTAAATGGACGGGTCAGAGGTATTATGACAAAGGGAACAAGGCCGATAGACTTCTCGCTAGTAAGCTAAGAGGAATACAAAAAAGGTCACAAATAACGGCGATTAAGAATAACTCTGGTGAGATACTATACAATGAGAAAAAAATAGCAGAGGAATTCACCAAACTTTACACCAAATTACAGGCATACCCCGGTTTAAGGACACTCACTTTAAGTACACTCGCGAGTAAGTACATCTCGCTCAATAGGCAAACGGCAGCTCCCGCATGCGCCTGTCAACACGATCTGAACATCATACCAGCTCCCTACCAGTACCAAAGCTGTGAGCAAGCGGGGAGACTATAGAGACTGTTACACATGCGTTTATTACATTAGTTATGCACGTATATGACGATTGCAGTACAGTACATGCATCGATAAGTGGAATAAAGGTAGTGCTTCACTTTAAGTACATTTTCACTTTACATACATGCTCCGGTCCCATTGCGTACGTTAATGCGGGGTATGCCTGTATATAACCTGAGGGCTCACTCTGCTAACCCTAATACAACGGACTTATCATCAGCTATAGACTATTTAGACGCCTGCGAGCTCCCCTCATTAACGGAGGAAGAAAACATTAGATTGAATGCAAAAATAACGATAGAAGAATTGGAGGCTGCCGTAAAGGCATCAAAAATTTCCAAAACGCCGGGCCCTGATGTTTTCACAAATGCCTACTACAAGAAATTTCTACCCATCTTATCCACTCACTTATTGAACTTGTTCAACTCATTTCTGGAAGGCAGTCCTATCCCACCCTCAATTTCGTCCGCTAATCTGGCTATAATACTCAAAGAAGGGAAGGACCCCACCCAAAGCGGAAGCTATAGACCAATCTCATTGTTGAACAACGACCTTAAATTGTATAGCAAAATTTTGGCGAACAGACTTAATCCTATCCTCCCGAGACAAATACATACAGACCAGGTCGGGTTTGTCCTGGGCCGTCAGGCCTCAGACAATACCCGCAAGATAATTAATATAGTCGACCATACCCATCAGACAGGTTCAAAGGCAATGTTATTGAGCCTAGATGCAGAGAAGGCATTTGACAGAATTGATTGGCTATTTTTAGACCAAACGCTGATAAAATTTGGGTTCAGGGACTCGTTCTTAGAGGGAGTCCGAGCGCTTTATCAAAACCCGTCTGCTTCGGTACGACTAACAGGCGGAGGCTCCGAGAGGTTCCTAATTTGGAATGGAACACGGCAAGGATGCCCCCTATCCCCCCTTCTTTTTGCCCTCACGATCGAACCACTGGCGACCAAAATACGACAACCCGAATATACAGGATATTGTCATCGATAAAGAACATTACAAAATTTCCCTATTCGCTGATGATATCATTCTAACTTTGACTAAACCCCTAACTTCCCTTCCTAACCTTCAAAAGGAACTGACGGATTTCAGAAAGGTATCTGGATATAAAACAGCGACAAATCAGAGGCCCTAAACCTTAGTCTCCCAGATCCCGAAGTAAAATTACTTAAACTAAATTTTAGCTATAGATGGTGCTCTTCATACATTAAATATCTGGGAATTAATTTGTCAAGACACTATCGGGATTTATACCGGGATAACTACCCGAAGCTATGGGAAAGGATCAAAAAAGATCTAGATCAGTGGGAAGGTTACCAGATTTCATGGATCGGGAGGATGATAACCGCCAAGATGAATATACTCCCAAGAATGTTGTACTTTTTCCAAACGCTCCCGATCCACGTTCCGGGCACTGATCTGAAAAACATACAAAACAGATTGTTCCACTTCATTTGGAAGGGCAAGAGACCCAGAGTCGTGAGATCGGTCCTGTTGGCGTCAAGATCTAGAGGAGGCCTGGGGGTACCAGATCTATATAAATACTACCTAGCCGATCAACTTAAACAGGCAGTAATGTGGAACTCAGACCCGGCCCTTTGTCGCTGGGTAAAAATAGAGATTCAGTATGCCAAAATGCCTTCCCTGCTAGCCTGCCTCTGGAGCTTGGACAGAGGAGATGGGCAGATCCACAACCACAAGTTGTAAGCACAAATATGGCCTGTCCTCATCAAGTTCCCAATTGCCCCCCATCCCCAATAACCCAAAATTCCCCCCGGGATGTGGAGCTAAACTGTTCGACCATCTCAGCACACGGGGCATAGGGGCGATTGCCGATCTCTTAAGCCTTGGGAAGCTCCTGAGCTATCAAGAACTGAGGGCCAAATACAAAATTAGAGAATTGGATACGTTCAAATATCTCCAAATCAGAAACTTTATTCGAAAAACATGCCCACTCCCAGAATACCCCACTCTCACTAAATTTGAATACCTTTGCAAGGTCAAGACCCACCAGAAAGGTCTTATCTCTGAGATCTACCGTGCATTAGAGAACTCAACGACCTTCATACAACACGACTATATGCTCAGATGGGCGACAGACCTGAGTATAACTATAGAAAAGGAGACTTGGGAAGAAATCTGGCAGGCAGCCTCAGAAACTTCCCTATGCACTACAATAAAGGAAAATATTTATAAAATTATGTTTGGCTGGTATCTTACCCCAGCACGGTTAAACCAGATCTACCCTCTGGCATCAGACCTATGCTGGAGAGGCTGTGGTCATAGAGGGGACATGGTCCACATCTGGTGGTCCTGTCCAGAAATTGTAAAGTACTGGGCCAAGGTCCAAATTTTGATAGAAGAGGTCACCAACCTAGAATTACCTATTGAACCACTGACCTTCCTATTGGCCGGCCCAATGTCCGACATTGTCCGACCAACTAGGAAATTAGTATCCTCCATTCTCACTGCGGCGAGATGTGGGATTGCGGCCTCCTGGAAGAAAACAACTACGCCAGCTATGAGAACAATTAAAAGGAGAGTCAGTGAAGTGATGCTCATGGAGAGGCTAACTGCTACCTTGAGACAAAAACTCTTCGCATTCTATGATGTTTGGGAGCCTTGGATACTCCTCAATAGAGAGAGACAGCCCGCCCTGCCTAGACGGAGACTCACCCCCTCCCCCTAGGGGAATAAAGAATACCACTCGGATTGAACCCCCAACAGCCAGGTGGGTTACTCACCCCTTACCCCCCCCCTCCCCCACCTCTACTTCCCTCCCCCTCATCCCCCCTCTGCCTTCCCTCTTTGAAGGCACTCCCCCGTTTCGACAACTTGGATTGTCACTCTGTTCCCCAAAAATTGTATTAAAATGTTAGGCAATGTGGTTTGTTAAGCTTTTATTGATGTATCAAAGCCTAATAAAAAATTTGAAAAAAAAAAAAAAAAAGAAGCATATGAATAGCACTGTGGATATTCTGAACACATGATACATAAAGCTTGGCCCCCTGCAGACGCACTTACCAGAACTCCCTCCTACTGTCTCTGTACATTCTACCTACCAATTAGACTGTAAGCTCCTCGGGGCAGGGACTCCTTTTCCTTAATGTTACGTTTATGTCTGAAGCACTTATTCCCATGATCTGTTATTTATATTATCTCTTATTTATTTGATAACCACGTGTATTACTGCTGTGAAACGCTATGTACATTAATGGCGCTATATAAATAAAGACATACAATACAATACTCCCCCGGTTTTGCTAGAAGGAACACCAGGGGATCTTGTGTCACCCTGAAGTGTGATGGACAGATGTCAGGGACTGAGTCCTTTCTGTCTCTGCCACCTTGCAATGGGAGGGACAGATGTGAGAGGCCGTGTGTCCTGTCTGTGTCCCCCTGCAGTGGGAGGAACAGATGTGAGGGGCTGTGTGTCCTGTGTGTGTCTCCCTGCAGTGGGAGGGACAGATGTGAGGGGCTGTGTGTCCTGCCTGTGTCACCTTGCAGTGGGAGGGACAGGTGTGAGGGGCTGTGTCCTTTCCTGTGTCCCCCTGCAGTGGGAGGGACAGATGTGAGGGGCTGTGTCCCCCTGCAGTGGAGGGGACAGATGTGAGGGGCTGTGGGTCCTGTCTGTGTCACCCTGCAGTGAGAGGGACAGATGTGGGGGGCTGTGTGTCCTGTGTCACCCTGCAGTGGGAGGGACAGATGTGAGGGGCTGTGTGTCCTGTGTCCCCCTGCAGTGGGAGGGACAGATGTGTGGGGCTGTGTGTCCTGTTTGTGTCACCCTGCAGTGGGAGGGACAGATGTGAGGGGCTGTGTGTCCTGTGTCCCCCTGCAGTGGGAGGGACGGATGTGAGGGGCTGTGTGTCCTGTCTGTGTCACCCTGCAGTGGGAGGGACAGATGTGAAGGGCTGTGTGTCCTGTCTGTGTCACCCTGCAGTGGGAGGGACAGATGTGAGGGGCTGTGTGTCCTGTCTGTGTCTCCCTGCAGTGGGAGGGACAGGTGTGAGGGGCTGTGTCCCCCTGCAGTGGAGGGGACAGATGTGAGGGGCTGTGGGTCCTGTCTGTGTCCCCCTGCAGTGGGAGGGACAGATGTGAGGGGCTGTGGGTCCTGTCTGTGTCACCCTGCAGTGAGAGGGACAGATGTGAGGGGCTGTGTGTCCTGTGTCCCCCTGCAGTGGGAGGGACAGATGTGTGGGGCTGTGTGTCCTGTCTGTGTCCCCCTGCAGTGGGAGGGACAGATGTGTGGGGCTGTGTGTCCTGTTTGTGTCACCCTGCAGTGGGAGGGACAGATGTGAGGGGCTGTGTGTCCTGTGTCCCCCTGCAGTGGGAGGGACGGATGTGAGGGGCTGTGTGTCCTGTCTGTGTCACCCTGCAGTGGGAGGGACAGATGTGAAGGGCTGTGTGTCCTGTCTGTGTCACCCTGCAGTGGGAGGGACAGATGTGAGGGGCTGTGTGTCCTGTCTGTGTCTCCCTGCAGTGGGAGGGACAGATGTGAGGGGCTGTGTCCCCCTGCAGTGGAGGGGACAGATGTGAGGGGCTGTGGGTCCTGTCTGTGTCCCCCTGCAGTGGGAGGGACAGATGTGAGGGGCTGTGTGTCCTGTCTGTGTCCCCCTGCAGTGGGAGGGACAGATGTGAGGGGCTGTGTGTCCTGTGTGTGTCTCCCTGCAGTGGGAGGGACAGATGTGAGGGGCTGTGTGTCCTGCCTGTGTCACCTTGCAGTGGGAGGGACAGGTGTGAGGGGCTGTGTCCTTTCCTGTGTCCCCCTGCAATGGGAGGGACAGGTGTGAGAGGCTGTGTGTCCTGTCTGTGTCCCCCTGCAGTGGGAGGGACAGATGTGAGGGGCTGTGTCCCCCTGCAGTGGAGGGGACAGATGTGAGGGGCTGTGGGTCCTGTCTGTGTCACCCTGCAGTGAGAGGGACAGATGTGGGGGGCTGTGTGTCCTGTGTCACCCTGCAGTGGGAGGGACAGATGTGAGGGGCTGTGTGTCCTGTGTCCCCCTGCAGTGGGAGGGACAGATGTGTGGGGCTGTGTGTCCTGTTTGTGTCACCCTGCAGTGGGAGGGACAGATGTGAGGGGCTGTGTGTCCTGTGTCCCCCTGCAGTGGGAGGGACGGATGTGAGGGGCTGTGTGTCCTGTCTGTGTCACCCTGCAGTGGGAGGGACAGATGTGAAGGGCTGTGTGTCCTGTCTGTGTCACCCTGCAGTGGGAGGGACAGATGTGAGGGGCTGTGTGTCCTGTCTGTGTCTCCCTGCAGTGGGAGGGACAGGTGTGAGGGGCTGTGTCCCCCTGCAGTGGAGGGGACAGATGTGAGGGGCTGTGGGTCCTGTCTGTGTCCCCCTGCAGTGGGAGGGACAGATGTGAGGGGCTGTGGGTCCTGTCTGTGTCACCCTGCAGTGAGAGGGACAGATGTGAGGGGCTATGTGTCCTGTGTCCCCCTGCAGTGGGAGGGACAGATGTGTGGGGCTGTGTGTCCTGTCTGTGTCCCCCTGCAGTGGGAGGGACAGATGTGTGGGGCTGTGTGTCCTGTTTGTGTCACCCTGCAGTGGGAGGGACAGATGTGAGGGGCTGTGTGTCCTGTGTCCCCCTGCAGTGGGAGGGACGGATGTGAGGGGCTGTGTGTCCTGTCTGTGTCACCCTGCAGTGGGAGGGACAGATGTGAAGGGCTGTGTGTCCTGTCTGTGTCACCCTGCAGTGGGAGGGACAGATGTGAGGGGCTGTGTGTCCTGTCTGTGTCTCCCTGCAGTGGGAGGGACAGATGTGAGGGGCTGTGTCCCCCTGCAGTGGAGGGGACAGATGTGAGGGGCTGTGGGTCCTGTCTGTGTCCCCCTGCAGTGGGAGGGACAGATGTGAGGGGCTGTGGGTCCAGTCTGTGTCACCCTGCAGTGGGAGGGACAGATGTGAGGGACTGTGTGTCCTGTGTCCCCCTGCAGTGGGAGGGACAGATGTGAGGGGTTGTGTGTCCTGTATCCCCCTGCAGTGGGAGGGACAGATGTGAGGGGCTATGTGTCCTGTGTCCCCCTGCAGTGGGAGGGACAGATGTGTGGGGCTGTGAGTCCTGTCTGTGTCCCCCTGCAGTGGGAGGGACAGATGTGTGGGGCTGTGTGTCCTGTCTGTGTCACCCTGCAGTGGGAGGGACAGATGTGAGGGGCTGTGTGTCCTGTGTCCCCCTGCAGTGGGAGGAACAGATGTGAGGGGCTGTGTGTCCTGTCTGTATACCCCTGCAGTGGGAGGGACAGATGTGAGGGGCTGTGTGTCCTGTCTGTGTCACCCTGCAGTGGGAGGGGCAGATGTGAAGGGTTGTGTGTCCTGTATCCCCCTGCAGTGGGAGGGACAGATGTGAGGGGCTGTGTGTCCTGTGTCCCCCTGCAGTGGGAGGGACAGATGTGAGGGGCTGTGTGTCCTGTGTCCCCCTGCAGTGAGAGGGACAGATGTGGGGGGCTGTATGTCCTGTGTCTCCCTGCAGTGGGAGGGACAGATGTGAGGGGCTGTGTCCTGTGTCCCCCTGCAGTGGGAGGGACAGATGTGAGGGGCTGTGTGTCCTGTGTCCCCCTGCAGTGGGAGGGACAGATGTGAGGGGCTGTGTCCTGTGTCCCCCCCTGCAGTGGGAGGAACAGATGTGAGGGGCTGTGTGTCCTGTGTCCCCCTGCAGTGGGAGGGACAGATGTGAGGGGCTGTGTCCTGTGTCCCCCTGCAGTGGGAGGGACAGATGTGAGGGGCTGTGGGTCCTGTCTGTGTCCCCCTGCAGTGGGAGGGACAGATATGAGGGGCTGTGTCTTGTCTGTGTGCCCCTGCAGTGGGAGGGACAGATGTGAGGGGCTGTGTGTCCTGTGTCCCCCTGCAGTGGGAGGGACGGATGTGAGGGGCTGTGTGTCCTGTCTGTGTCCCCCTGCAGTGGGAGGGACAGATGTGAGGGACTGTGTGTCCTGTCTGTGTCCCCCTGCAGTGGGAGGGACAGATGTGAGGGGCTGTGGGTCCTGCCTGTGTCCCCCTGCAGTGGGAGGGACAGATGTGAGGGGCTGTGGGTCCTGCCTGTGTCCCCCTGCAGTTGGAGGGACAGATGTGAGGGGCTGTGGGTCCTGCCTGTGTCCCCCTGCAGTTGGAGGGACAGATGTGAGGGGCTGTGGGTCCTGCCTGTGTCCCCCTGCAGTTGGAGGGACAGATGTGAGGGGCTGGGGGTCTTGTCTCTGTTTGCAATCACCCCACACATCTGCCTGTGTTGTCTCTCCCACTTACTCACCCTCTGTCTCTTTCTCCCTCTGCAACTGCACTGATTGAGATTGGCCGTCTCTTGTCATTTGGTCTCTCTTGTCTGCAGGGTCTTCTGGGAGTTATACTCCTGCTTCTCTTCCTTTACAATTTAAGTTACAGACGTGAACTACAAGCCCCAGAATCCCTCGTAAAACTGACATCATAATGATTCAACCAATCAATGCAGAGCTATGGTAACCACAACCCTCCCCCTCTCACACAAGGCTGCATCAAGTTATTCTGTTTTCTGACATGCTTAAAGCACTCGCATTCACGTGAGCACGTCACTGCTCACTGCCGTTGGCACGTCCCCTCTTACAGCTGTTGGATATCACAATCACGTTGTGATTGGTAGGTATTTCAAATGGGTGTGGGAAGATGGCTATAAGAACATCACTCAGAGACTCATGTTCACTCTTTGATACAGCACCCTGCGTGTGAAACATGTTAGAGTGACTGTATCGGTGCTTTCTTTGTCCATGTTTTTTATCTAAATAAATCCCTCTGATTATTCATTCATCCCTTCGCTACTTTACAGGAACAAATCCTCCCTAAGTCTGGTGGTCAGAAAGCGTATCGCACAGCAGGTGCTAATGCCAATTATCGACTATGGAGACATAGTATACGGCTCGGCACCCCAAACCCACCTTAGCAAACTTGACACCTTCTACAATTCAATATGCTGTTTTGGTCTCCAATGCAACAACAACACACATCGCTGCGAAATGCTCAAAGAACTAGTTGGTCATCACTCGAGTGCTCCCCAAAACTGGAACAACGTACCGGAGACTCTCACATCCACCACCAGTTTAAGTTCTTTCAAATCTAAGGCTGCCTCACGTTTTAATCTGGTCTGTAACTGTTACATACTGTACGCCTATAATACATATTATCTTTAACTGTGCATGCAATGTTTTGTATATGTAACACCTTTTGCCCTCCCCCCCCCCCCCCCCTATCGCAGATG